>NC_133337.1:22034100-22367433 GCF_030506205.2 Paramisgurnus dabryanus
GCCTGGCTCATCTCTCTCTCTCTCTCTCTCTCTCTCTCTCTCTCTCTCTCTCTCTCTCTCTCTCTCTCTCTCTCCTAACTGTTTATAAACTGCACTCAGACAATCACACAGAATAATCTGCAAACAAATATATAATGTAACCCTAGCTTGTTTTTCATGTTTATCCAGTACTAGCTGTACGAAAATGTTTGTTAGATCTGGTAGGACGTATTTTTGACAGGTGCAGGAAGCTTTCTCTCTAGAAGTTTTTATTTTGGGCTTTAAATATGCGGCAAGAAGAAGATATATGTCAGATGCTGAACTTTGCTTAAAATAGTGGTCTACATGAGTAGGAAGAAGAAAATTTAGCAAAATTTAAGTCAAAATATTAATGTTTTATTTTCAAAACATGGTGCAATCTGTGATTTTGGACGAAGCTGGTGGACGAAGAAGAAATTAAAACGCGCTGCCGTGTGTCAGATTATATTCTAAAAAGGTATTCTAAAGTAATTGGATATCGGTGTTGGGACAACAATTTTGTACCAGTGCATTTCTGATTTTAAGGGATCATAATTATACTCCCAAAGTGGTTAAAAATATATTTTGTGCAAACTCTAACTGTGGGTTCACACCAGATGCACGTTCAAAGATTTGCGCGAGTAGATTACATACAAAGTCAATGCAAAGCCGCGATCAGCCGCGTCCTCGCATGGGCCGATGCGAATGACGCCATATGGGTGGCGCTATTTGCCTCACACTCGTCTTCGCCCAAGTTGAAAATATTCAAATTGAGCAAAAATTCGCATAACACGAAGTTAAATCCCGCGAGTAATCTAGAGCAAGTAACACGATGCCCCGCGTTTGGTGTGTACGTAGCATACTGTAAGGCAGTCATGCATATATACTCTATTATGTGAAGAGGGCAATCCCATAATGCAATCTCATTGAAAACGTCCCAAAACGATCGATGAGAGAAATGCTGAATGCAAATTAAAGGTGCATAAAGTTTACAAATCTAGCAGTGATACTGTGAATAGCAACCAACGTCTCAGTCCAAAGGTCACCCGTCCTTTTCGAAACGCATAGTAAAGCTATGGTAGCCATCACAGATAAGTCTGAGACAACATAGTGATAAAACACGCTAGAACAATTAGTCTGTTTAGGGCTACTGTAGAAATAAAATGTAAGGGGACTCGCGGCGTATGAAGATATAAACAGCTCATTCCAAAGTTAAAAAAATCTGTTTATTATGTTAGGTCTTTACATACAACTGAAAACATAGTCATGTATATTATATTGCATTTCTGTCAAAAAATCCTCCTAACTTTTACACATTGCACCTTTAAATCTGAATATTTCTTATAAAGTATTGCTACAAAACAGACTTATCCATATAGAAGTTGCTTACATATCTACCATGTCAAGAGTAATGGTTTAAATGGTGAATTCACAAACCCACATGTGAAATACCGCAGCATGCGATTTGTAATAAAGTATAGTGACCTCTCCGTCACAGGTATAAAGGCATCTGGACGGGCTTTGCTTGATCCTATTCTGAATGGCTCTTTCCAATAATAAGATAATTTGTCTTGTGCCGGAGGTAGCGGCCTTTAGTTGTCATATAGCCCTGAAGATGAATGTGACAGATATAAGCTACACTTTGCAGGAAACGTCCTGCTAGGCACTGAGAGCGTTTTTTCTTCTCGGCACCAAATCAGCATGCATCTGCAGCTAAAACAGCTTCTAAGAAGCAATAACGTCATATTTCATGTAGAGGGAATGAAATGAAACCGCAGAAATGCTATGATTATAGCCAGAAGGATGCAGCTCCACCCTGGCTGGCTGATTTCTACAGCGAAAAGACCGGATTTTACTGAATAACTGATTGCTTCGGCGCTCATGATGCTGCAAGGACGCTGCCCTCCTGTCGCGTAATGACACATGGCAAGCCAAATGCTTCCGATGAAGTTGAGTTTTGGAGGGCATGTTCGTTGCCATCAAATCATTCCGTGGAGGAAACTGCAGCAACGTTAGATTAGATTAGGTAGCTTGTGGGCTTCCTCAAACAAAACATGATCTAATTCGTTTCAAGAGCACGTCTCTTTTCCATCAAGATGTGGATGTTTTATGCTGGAAATCGAGCTTGCAATCAGGATGGAGAATCGGAAGAAGAATCGCTGTGTATTTATAGATTTTCTACATCAGTGGTGACATTTTCTTCCTCCTGACATACAGTAGGCCTATAAATACACTGTAGGTCAGCCCTACTACAAAGTGCATTTTTCCTCTTGTGTATGTGTGCGTTTGTGAAATTCCTCAAGGTAAATCAATAAATAATTCCAAGCGTCAACTAGTAACTGGTAACCACAGTCTCGTGCAGAGATTGCTGTTGCCATGGCAACAAAAGATCTTCATTGTACAAACCACAAATAGAGAAAACATATGCACATCTATAATAGTGGTGGACTTCCCAAGACAGCGGATAAAGTGACTTAGAAGTTGTGCTTCTATGGTGCCAAGTTATTTATGCATAGAAACATAAAAATCTGTAAACAGTGCAAAATGAGATAAGCCAGTGGCGCTGGTAGAGGGGGACTGCACCTCCACCCCACCCCATACAAAGAGAAGATGCTCTAATGGGGAAAGCATGTATACTACAGAGACCAAGAGACGGAAATAGAAAAAGCTCTGAAAGAGATAAATGAAGCTACTAGGGGGAAACACGTGGCCATCTGTGTACTGAACTCTTACTGTATATTACAGTTTCTTTCCTCCCTCTGATGATAACAAATATGATAAAAACAACAGTAGGAAATTACACATTATAACCCCGGGTTTGTCCTGTCTGGAAGAGCACACAAGATTCACATTTAATAGTTCATCTATGCTGATTGGCTGTTCCGATAGTCCCGCTCCGCCCTGCATCGTGTGCAGTGAAACGTGATGCGAGGTCACTTCCCCCTTCCATCCGCCTGCTTGCTCAACTGTGCTGCCTGCAGCCTCATGTATCCCAGCATGCTTCAGTGACCATAAACACACACACGTGTGGCCAAACAGAGCTCACTGTTTCACAGAGGTAAATATGAACATGCCAGGATTGTCTCATTTTTATTTATTGGTTCTGCAAAACCGATAAGCTAACACCTGGATATTCTGAAATCCTGACTGCATGAGTTGAGCTTGAAGCTGCTGTAAATGAGCTAATATAACAAAACCGAATTCTTGCAACATTTCTTGGTTACTAAAAAATCAGCCGACAGTATATTATATGGGGAAAGCTATTTATTAAACATCATTGGCTTGTTATTTATAAAAGCATTTATTTACCATGGTGCAACACAGCTTCTTTAAGCTTTTTTAGTAGAGTGAAAAACAAAATAACTTCAATTGCTTTGTCATTCATGCCTCTGAAAAGGCATAAATCAATGCTGATTGATTCTTTCAATAAATAATACAAATCAATTGAAGCATTTCATTTCAAGTGTGGCATATGGAAACGTTTTAGGAGCAGTTCACTGTTATTTAAACCTGAATAGCCTTTGTCCTCAACCTCCAGATCAGCTCAGATTTGCAGCTGCGAGCAGTAGCCTTTGGCGCTTGGCGACAAAGGAGGTGGCTTAGACTTAGCATGATGCCATGAAATTAATTTGGGATCCATAATGACAGAGTAAAAAAGTAATGTCGCTCATATTTACTGGTAAAATAGTAAGCCATGTTATGAAAAAAAAAACTATTTTTCACATTTTCGTCCAGCATTTTAGTTCTTTTTATTGAAATGCCTAGACTGACCCTATTAATAATGCATCTGCAGTGTGCTTGGCTAAATGGCTGAATTCTGTGACAGTTATGAGCGCAACCATGCGTGTGAATGTGCTTGTGTGTGTGTCCCAAATAGACTGCATTATGCATACTACACAGAACGGGATGCCTGCAGCACTAATGCAAATTTCTGTCAAGGGCTCCATTAAAAGGTAAGGCTGGGCTCTCATCTGTGCCTGTTCAGCCTTTGGTTTTTTCTCAGCATATATTATGGTTCTGCTATACACAAACCCCTTGTTTTTTTATACTTTTGACCGCATTACTGTCAGTGCCCGACTCTTTTGGCATTGGGTGAAACCAGAGATTGCAGAATGGGTAGGGGGCAACATTAGCCACTATCTCATCCTGTCTGTGCCGGCCACTCCCAGTGCATTCTGGGTAATTCATTTCTCCCAGGGCTTTGTCATCTCAGTGGACTAGTGAATGATTTACACTGACAGCCATGCCAGACCAAGACTCAATGTTATGAGCTATTGTTAACAATGGCTGAGTTTTATACAAAACTAACAAAATGGGCCTGGAACTGATATATATCTGATCGAATCGCTCAAAAACAATAAAACAATAAAAGTGCATGGCTGTAGCATTCTACACTGCAGTTTGTTTTTGTTATCATTTCAAATCCAAAAGGGCTCCAGGGCAGATCCAGAGCTTTAGGAGTGACTCGGCCTGCCAGTTAGAGCTAAATGAGCGAGAACGCTGTCCCTGAGCGAGGTGATTTTATCAAACTGACATTGCGGCTGAAGTTTTTTAGGAACAAAGCGGCACCTGAAAATCAGCCCCTACTCGGCAGGTGAAGGTGGCGGAGTGGATGAATTATGGATGAAATTTATCTGCTGCCGTTAATCATGGGGAGATGTTGACAGAGAAAGGGAGAGAGAGAGAGATGTAGGATGCGTTTTTTCTCATTTACTCATTTCTCTTTACTCCGTTTAAGGGAGGATGGATGTCGAGGTCTTTAGAGAGGTGAAAAGCATCTGATTGCTTTTGAATTTAACATTGGCTCATGCCGAACTAAATTCATAACCAATTCACAAACGTCAATCAAAAGCCTCTTTAAAACTTCTGCTTTAGAGCCGCTACAAACAGGAACACATTTAAATGAGTTTGTATTTGAATTTGTAAAAAAAATTGCATTTAGGTGCATGGATGGATGGATGGATAGGCAGGTAGGTAGGTAGGTTGGTAGGTGTCAGTGGGGCAGTCCCCTATATATACACTGCCCAAGGATGATGGATGGATAGATGGTCGGAGGATGGATGGTCCGATGGATGGATGGTTGGATGGATGGATGGTCGGATGGATGGTCGGATGGATGGATGGTCGGATGGATGGATGGTCGGATGGATGGATGGTCGGATGGATGGATGGTCGGATGGATAGATGGTCCGATGGATGGCTGGTCGGATGGATGGATGGTCGGATGGATGGCTGGTCGGATGGATGGATGGTCGGATGGATGGATGGTCGGATGGATGGACGGTCGGATGGACGGTCGGATGGATGGAGGGTCGGATGGATGGAGGGTCGGATGGATGGAGGGTCGGATGGACGGTCGGTCGGATGGATGGACGGTCGGTCGGATGGATGGACGGTTGGTCGGATGGATGGACGGTCGGTCGGATGGACGGACGGACGGTCGGATGGACGGACGGTCGGATGGATGGATGGACGGTCGGATGGTCTGTCTTGACTCGGACTCGAATGAGCTGGTCTCGAATACAACACGGGTAGGTAGGTAGGTGGGAAGTAGTTAGGTGTGTTGGTATTTTGGTAAGTTGGTAGGTTGGTAGGTATCAGTGGGGCAGTCCCCTATATATACACTGCCCAAGGATGATGGATGGATAGATGGTCGGATGGATGGATGGTCCGATGGATGGCTGGTCGGATGGATGGCTGGTCGGATGGATGGCTGGTCTGATGGATGGATGGTCGGATGGTCAGATGGACGGTCGGATGGATGGTCGGATGGATGGACGGTTGGATGGACGATCGGATGGATGCACCGTCGGATGGAAGGACGGTCGGATGGATGGATGGATGGATGGATGGCTGGTCGGATGGATGGCTGGTCTGATGGATGGATGGTCGGATGGTCAGATGGACGGTCGGATGGATGGACGGTTGGATGGACGATCGGATGGATGCACCGTCGGATGGAAGGACGGTCGGATGGATGGATGGATGGATGGTCGGATGGATGAATGGTCTGTCTTGACTCGGACTCGAATGAGCTGGTCTCGAATACAACACTGTTAGGTAGATAGGTGGGTAGGTAGTAAGGTGTGTTGGTATTTTGGTAAGTTGGTAGGTTGGTAGGTGTCAGTGGGGCAGTCCCCTATATATACACTGGCCAAGGAGGATGGATGGTAGGTAGGTAGGTAGGTGTCTTGGTATTTTGGTAAGTTGGTAGGTTCCTATGTGTCAGTCGGATGGATGGATGGATGGATGGATGGATGGATAGGTAGGTAGGTAGGTGTTGGTATTTTGGTAAGTTGGTAGGTGTCAGTGGGGCAGTCCCCTATATATACACTGCTCAAGGATGATGGATGGATGGATAGGTAGGTAGGTAGGTACTGTAGGTAGTTAGGTAGGTAGGTGTGTTGGTATTTTGGTAAGTTGGTAGGTGTCAGTGGGGCAGTCCCCTATATATACACTACCCAAGGATAATGTAATGATGGATGGATGGATAGATGGATAGAAGATTGATACTGTAGATAAAAACGGACACAAGAATCCTCTTTGCAAACCCATAATTTTATCCAACCCATAAATTACACCAAAATCTCAGTTTTCAATAAAAGTCCATTTATGCAAAACAGCGCATTCTTTATAGTTACATCTAATGACTCTTCAAAATTGGTCCAAGAGTACAACAAACAAAAGCTAAGAAAATGATTTATGGAAAAATACACTTAGGACATGTCTTTGTCCCTGCCTTTTAATGTGATCCACGCTGGACCCAGCGATCATTTGACTGATAAGGCCTCGCAAATGGCTGGCTTACAGCCGTAATTACTCTCCACTCTCGCATAATCTTTCTCCCCAGCCAACATGTCAATGTCGGCAAGCAGGAACATGCTTGCAGGCGGAGGAAGAAAAGGAAAACATTTAGAGATAAGCAGGTCTCCTTTCCTAACATCGATACAAGCATGACTCTTAAGATTTCAATCCATCACTAGGCTCTTAAGAAAGCACTCCCTTGCCTTTAATTAGGGCACAGTGGCTGGAAGATCTTGACCTATTTGACATGCAACAACTGAGCCGTTGTAAATGCAAAGCTATAAAAGCTATCAGAGACACTGGAGGGTGTCAGAGATTAGAGGTTGTTCGATTGAAAGGTCATCAATGTTTGAGACCGGAGGTACTTATTTGAAGGACTTATCAATTGTGTCAAATAAAAGGATTTAGCATGATACAGTACAGTGTTAAATTCATTTTAGCATTTTCTCATGCCACATTATGTAAAGCGGCATGCATGCCATTGCAAAAACAAAGATGAATAACAACACATAGCACTTCTACAGTAACAATGCATAAATTACTGTATGACAAGGCACTCATTTGAAAATCCCAAAAAGGAAAATTTCACCCCAAAATGTCATCATTTACTTCCCCTCAGGTTGTTCAAAACCTGTATACATTTCTTTGTTCTGCTGAACACAAAGGAAGATATTTGTAATCAAGCAGGAAGCAGGAGCACCATTGACGTCCATAGTAGGAAAAATACCAATAAAATCAATGGTGCTTAGAAACATTGCTCAAATTATCTTCCTTTGTGTTCATCAGAACAAAGAAATCCATACAAGTTTGTAACAGCTTGAGGGAGGGTAAATAATGACAGGCCTTTTATTTTTGGGTGAACTATCCCTTTAACTAGCAATGTATTGGACAAAAGCGCTTTGAAGCATATGGCAATATGTCTTGGACATGTAAGACTTTTTGGGTAACTACTGCTCCAGTATAGATATTATTAAGGCCAAATAGAAGTTCATTGCCAATAAACAAGTTGTAAAAAGAGCAAGCCGTTCTCCATGTGCTCACAGAGTCGGTCTCTGCCCTGTTTACATGCTCCATTGCAAAATAAAACAACAGCTGGAGCAAAAGCCAAATAAATAAATAATTTCCATCCGACAGTTCTCCCTTTATCTCTGTTCTTCACTCTTGCTCTCGGTCTCATCTGTTCGAAGCTTGAGTTGCTCCACCTGTGTGACTTATCCAGCGAACACGCACCTGGACCTTATTGGAGACATTCTCCCCGTTTCCAGAGTGCAGCCGCTAAAATATAAGTCAACCGATTGTTTCGGATATAATCCAGTGTCACTTCCCTTTGAATGCTCACAGTAGACCGCGTTGCTCGAGCCCTGCAGAGCTCCTCCGGTAAGTAGGGTCAAAATGGGCTGCTGGATTGTGGATAACACATAAAGAATTAGACACCCTCAGGGGACAGAACACTGACCTCCGTTTTATCCTGCACGCAAACTGTGGATAAGAGCAGGGGGAGAGAGGACAAGTGAGCGGGCGAACGAATGAACGGATGGTTGCTTTCTCTTCATGGTAGCACGGGTGAGAGCAAACAGGGAGACAAATTTATTTGATGGCATGGGGGCCATGTTATTAACAGCCTGCTGGAACGTACTTAACTCATGCCTATTCAATTATGCTAATGTATACATGCAAATGACCGTGGTCCGCAAAACCATGCTGTCTCAATTAGGTGATGGACTCAAGAGTTGGTTTTAGAAATAGGGCAGCACAACCAAACACAATTTGACCTATGATTATCATCACTCGACATCAGAGGGGGGTGGGCTGACACGCAGACAGAGCACAAGAGTATGCATGCACGTGTGGAAAACTGCGGACGTGCATCTTCGCATGTTATGTTTACTGGTATGGTAAGGCTGAGATAAGCTTCGTTTTGCAGCTATTCCCACAAGAATGAACCGCCTACTGTAAGTCCAGCTTTTCAGGGGTTCAAGCTATTTAATTGTAGAAAGGTCGAATACTGTATGAATCAGCCACTGAATTCATTTAATTTTGATTTCAAAGCTTATCATGAACACTGCATATAAGCTGAGTATTTCTAAGCAATGTGAATCAAATAACTGGAACTCATTATGGATTAAATTCTTCTAGCTGTCATTCATGTATTGGTAGGAACTTTAAACTGTGCAATAAATCTGAATCATTAGTCTGCATTATTGCTCGGCTTTCACGTCAAGCACATATTTACATTGTAAAAAATATTAAAATCAATAGGCTGAATTGACAGAGGCTCAGTGAGTAATATATCAAATTTAGCGTAGCCCAAGCTGTATTAATTACATCAAACCATGCTGACTTTAAAAAGAGCTTGCACAGATTTAGCTTGTCCCACACATACGCATGACCGACACGATTTATCTTAAATGCCAATTATATGTGCAACATGGGTGACAGGCATATTTTCAAGTCTGCATAGAATAGTGAATACAGTGGATGAAAATAAATAGTCTTTGAAGGGCAAGGTCGAAGCGGAAGGTAAATATTGAGGAGAGTATATAATGAGAATAAGCTCGTTGACATCCAGAACCGCACTGCTGAAAGCAGCCAGCTCATATAAAGCTCTGAAGCACGTCGCTGTCCGGTGCTGAAAGTCAAAGCTGCTCATGATGACGACCAAGGCAGGTGACGCTGTCCAAATGCGAGAGGTGCTGAAATCTTGTGTTGTGCTGAAGAGTGTGGAAAACCGTGCGCTCTCTGTGGGTGGCAGCAAGGCTTGTTTGTTGAGAGCTGTCAACAGTCTCCTCAACACTTCACACATGAAGTGTTCCTGTTTCATCTGCTCCACTTTTAAATTGACTGAATTCATCTATGTGTACGTGGTCAGTCAACCTCTTTGCTAACTGCGTTGTGCCTCCGTTTATCTTTACTGTTGTAGCATGCACTGGTATGTAAAGTGAAAAAGCACATGATGCACTTTCTGTACATTTATTCATTTAAGTAAACTATTTTATCTAAAGCCACCTATAAATGAGACAGTATTTAATATCGAAGGAGCCAAAGGTAAGAGCTATTATAGAAATGCTTTTTTACAGTATATTGGTAATGCTCTTGATTTTAAAAGCACCTATTGTCTGATTCACATTTTTTTTCTTTCTTTGGTGTGTAAGTGTTTATTAGTACATGTTAACGATATGCAAAAGGTACATACCCCAAATTAAACAATGACACGAGTTATCTTCTCCAATGTAAATCTCTTTTCCAGGACTACAACAAACACACCGATTTAGGCAACAGTTTACTTCCTGTGATTGGTGATGTAGACAAGACTGACATTATCATAATTCCTCCCGCTTTGGAGTCAGCCTGTAAGTTAACTCCTGTTAGCAAACAAATCTTTCAAACATGGTAAGGAGCGTCACATTTCCGGCTGACAACAGAGGTATTCAGACCAATCTGCTGGCCAATCAGAGACACAAAGCTTTTCAAATCCGTGCATTTCAGGAAGAGAGTGAAATCTGTAGCTACAAAAAAGTGTGTAAAATAATGTGTTTTTAACAACAAACCACGCAAGCACATTGTATTATACTAAACACACAAAATAAATAGTTTTTCAGCAATGAAATAGGTGCTCTTTAAGCATAATTTATCCAGGATTTCTTGTAAATCTTTGTACTTTTGTTTTACTGACAATTAATCAATCTTTTACAATTGGTTTCCAAATTATTATTAAAATTCCGAATACTGTTTAGATTTTTTATTCTATTGTGCCCCATTTTGCTGTTTTAAGAAATAAAAATGTATCTGTAATACTGCTTAAAAGGGTTTAGTCCAATTTAGACTGAATAAAGCTTGTAGACAGTAGAAAAACAAATATATGTGTAATTGCTCTAACTTTGGTATGTTACTTAGTGTTCATAGCGTAAAATGCATCCAAGAATAAAACAGTGTTGTGCTCCAATACGACCATCTGCAGAGCAGATATTTTGCTCTGTACTTATTTATTTATATTAGGATTTATGGCTTGAAACAGCTGCTCCGTAAGCGTATATACACTAAAGCAGACAATCATATAGCTAATTTTTGTCAGCAGGATAAGCCTGTTAGATAATCCAAATCCACAACACTGAAAGATAGAGAGACAGCGAGTCTACGGGAGATTAAAAAGAGGAGATTGTGAGTGCAGAATCCCACATCGCACATCATGTGACCTTAATTCCTCTCTGTCATTTCTTCCCGCGGAGTGTGAGAGAGACCACCAATCACAAGCTCAGCTCGTGAGGACTGGAAGAAACACCAATGTGGAGAAAAAATAAATAAGTAAAATACTCAAATGCTGTAATGCATATGTGCTCTTTCAAGCAATCATTTGCACTTCCTCTACACGCAATTTAATGCTCAAATATATATTTTTCCTTGCAAAATGTCACAGCTCAATGTCAGTCAAGGATATAACAACATATTTAGCACAAATGTTATATAAAAAATATAATCTGCGGTGTCCTTCAAAGTCTATGGCGTACATCTTTATAAGACCTTTATTTATTACTATTAACCTAATTTAGCAATGCACACGTTTCTCGACGTCTCTCCATTCTGCATGAATGTTTATTACGCAGCCGCTAACATAAACAGATGTATCAATAGAGCCTCTGCCAGCTTCACTCATTAACTATTGATGTGGTGTGAGATCTGGCGCCACAGCTGGATACACACATACACACATACACATGTGTACACACAGAATGTTTATTTCCACGCTCATTGACAATGGACTCGATTCAAAACTGTCTCCATGGTACTGGACCACACAAAAGGGTGAGCAGTTTAAACTTACGCCAATCCTACGACGCTATTAACAGCCAATAACCATACAGAAATGAGCTTCCCTCAAGGGGCTACACTGGAAATATAAACAAACAATACCTTTGTTCATTGTTCATCCTGTACCCTTCTGACCTCCCATGAAAGTCCGTATTAATATTTAAAAGCGGAGAATGTGAAAACGGCCTTCTGGGGGGATCGAAAAGCAATTGAGATCAGATTGAAGTTTGCTTTGATTATGAAAAAAGGACGAGGGGTGGATAGCAAGCATTGGCTTTCGAGGATTATTTCAGAAAAGGATAATGGAATAAAATAGAGCGAAGTTGTTTGAAGCCTCGCAATAAGCCATTCTTTCATGTTTCATGAGGGAGCAACTCTGCATGTTAACCACAATCCAGCAGCCCCTTTGTTCCCTTTAAAAATCGCAGGCTAACAGAGGAAAGGGTTTTATTCTTACAGATCCAATGAAAAAAGTGAAACCGGAAGAGATCCATATATCAGGTGCGGTTTTACATTACCGAAAGAAAAGATGTGTGAAAGGCATAAGGGAGGAAATGTTATTGCGTTACTGTAATATATCTACGTGACAACATGCAGAGAGTCTAAAAATACAAGGGTCTATTAACCAGAAAGGATGTTACAGTACTCGCGTGCTCCACCGCTAAGATTATTAGGTGGGAATGAAGTATGAGAGGAGAGAGCTGTGCGTATGTGTGGGGCGGGGGGTCATATGGGGGAGGGGGTGTAGGTTCTCATCACAAAGCCCATAAACCACAGTAACTAATGTACAGCATCTACTCTTTAATTTTGAGAGATGACTCTCAAACGCACAGTGTAAACAAACGGAACACACAACTACAGATGCCTGTGTCTAAAAAGGTTGGACACACACCCCTTTTACTGATAGTTTTAAAGAAAGGGTAGAAGAGAAAGGCAGAAAGTAGAGTAGAGTAACAATAAGCAGGATGAAGAGAGAGAAAGAGAAATGACCTCTTGTTTGCCAGGTTCAGAATTGGTAAGAGCGGTCGCGACTGAAGTTATTCCTCTTGGAATCAGCCAGTCACGAGTCAGTGGTTGGTAGGAAGCACTGTATCTCACGCTCCTTTAACTGAGTGCTATTATGGACCGTTTATACTTGGCAATTAAATATACAAAGCCTTTCTATAAACCCACACATACAGCTGAGCATACATTGCCAGAAATATACATATACTGTAGATGCAAAGCCAAATCGTTATTTACACCGCATTATCAACAGTATAAAAGTCTACAACCTAATACTTCTACACAACCTGGAAACACAAAGCAGACCTGAAACAGTTGAGTACAGTTGGCAAGAGAGGTTATACTGTATGAAGCTGTTCTCAGTACTGTAGTAGTCAAGAGTCCCTACCTGGCGGTCTGAAGTCACTCCTGGGTTTTTGCTCACAACAGGACAGGAAAACCAGGAGGTGGATGCTGAAATAGAATTGAGTTGATCCTGCCGAAATACAGATGGCCTTATGCACACACTCTCTCTCTTACACACGCGAGCATCCACGACTGGCACACGGTGCTGAATCCCTCCCTCTCTCTCTCTCTCTCTCTCTCTCTTTCTCTCTCTCTCTTTCTCTCTCGCTCAACCTTGTTCTACTCTTCTTCCCGCCCACCTACCCCCAACACCCTCCCTTTCCCATCTTTTCTTTCACACACATGCACACACTGTCATTCTCTCCCATCACACATGCGCACACACTGATTCCATCTCTCTCTCTCTCTCTCTCTCTCTCTCTCTCTCTCTCTCTCTCTCTCTCTCTCTCTCTCTCTCTCTCTCTCTCTCTCTCTCTCTCTCTCTCACTCAATCGCTGTGACAGATGCACACTTTTGTACATACATTCAGCCATGCTCTGTATCTTTACTTAACAAACATGCTGTTTCTCTGCTTTCACAAACAGGGACAGGCACACGTAAACACCTCTTTTACAAAACTAAGGCTATGATAGGAATGGAATGCAAGCTTACAAATTGTGTTAGCCCCTTATAAACGTATACCATACATGTAATATTTAGCAGACTGATCATATAAAAACAATAAAAGATGTGAGATACAGTATCCGTATGCTCAGAATGCAATACCAGCTTACGCTTAAAGGGACAATGTGTAGTTTTTTAGTCAAAATAAATGTTTTTATACATTAAATGTCCTCATTGGTGTCAAATGACCTCTGTCAATGAACTGACTTTCTTTGTAAGCTTCTTTGTAAATTTCTTCTCTTTGTTTACATTGAACGGTAAGTCCAAGAAAGCTTCCATGTCGTTTCGCCATACTGAAAAACTATCATAGCGGAGAGGGACAAAAAGCACTAGCCTACTTTTGTTCAGAACACATGAACCCGCTGAAACGGTCAAGGAGATCAGTGAGTACATAACGGCTACCATAGTTGCAACACGCATTTAAAAAAAATGAGGCGCTAGAGAGCACTATTCGTTTGAATGCAAAATACAATTTCACCACTAGATGGGGGAAAATCCTACTTACTGTCCCTTTAATTGAAAGCTGCCCAGTATACAGCACTACAAGTATTGCTCACTATTACCATCTTGGGTGTGCATTATTTTCTCATAATTCAATGGCCGCAGGGCTCCAGACTAACTTTTTTCCAACCTGATCTCACGAATTTCCGTGGCATAGTCACGGAATTTTGTGCTCATTTTTCCGTGGCATTCTCACGGATCTCCGCATTTTTCCGTGGCCCTGCTACGGACTGTCTTTTTCCGTGGCATTCTCACGGATTGGTTACTCAACAGTTTTGTCCTATTTTCTTACCATTTTTGCTTCGGTTTAGGGTTAGATTTACATGAAATGACATCCCTACCCAAACCCAACTCTAACCCCAACGCCAGGCGACAATTGTTTAAAGTTTAGAAAATATAAAAGAATAAATCAGAAAAAATTATATAAACCAATAGTTAAAGTGACATACTAATGCAAACACCAAATCTAACCCTAAACCGAAGCGAAAATGGTTTGAAAATAGGAAAAAGCAGTTGAGTAACCAATCCGTGAGAATGCCACGGAAAAAGACAGTCCGTAGCAGGGCCACGGAAAAATGCGGAGATCCGTGAGAATGCCACGGAAAAATTAGCACAAAATTCCGTGACTATCCCACGGAACTTTGTGAGATCATGTTGCTTTTTTCAGTAGGAGCACAGTGGCCCCCAACTGAAAATTTTAGGGGTGCAACCAAAAAATTTAGGGGCACACACCGTAAATCAACATGCTAACCAAATAATGACATTTCTACAAATTTCCACTGTATTACTAATAAATACTTTGATGATAGATGCAGAAAGTACAATGTGCTGTTTCAAATTCAGTGTCACATCACAAAAAAGGTCAAATTTACTGGGTGCACATGTGCGACTGGATGTAAAATTCAGTGGCACACTCTCATATTTTGGTGGCAAAATGCCACCATTTGGTGCCAGTCTGGAGCCCTGGGCCGTCATCAATTATTCCTCACATAGACATTATTCTACAATAAAGATTGTCACATGACCTCAATAAACTGCAGGTCCAAATGAAGTAGATTACCAACTTCTGCAATCCATCAATGCAAAAACAGTAAACTCCTCACTGCTCAGCAAGCCACATCTTCAACCATTGCACTTTTTTATACACAGTGCATGAAAACAATGACCCAATCAGATGGGATGAGCATATTTAGAAATGGAGTGTATTGAGTACTTATATTAACAACAGCGTAATGAGTTTTTATACCTATAAACGTTAATTCTAGCTGTTTTGACGTAAGAGCACGATGTGAGTGAACGCCTCCTTTGGCCGCCACATATTTCACATCTCTCTCTCTCTCTACTGTAGATGCAGCCCACGTCCCCTTCAGGAGTCAGTCAAGGGCATTCCCAAAGAAAGTGTATGCAAATGCACCGTGAGCCCGGAGCAGCTGCCTGGCCCCTCCCCTGGTCCAGATGCTAGGCTCGGGAGGGGTGGATAAGGGGTGTGCAGGGGGCAGGCCGGTAACCTAAAGGGACTAAAGCCACTGTAATAAACACAGCTTGAGCTCAGCTTGCTGACAAACCAATTTAGTACAACATCGATGGTAATAATGACTTTTTAAACATAGTCATTTTCTAAATCGGCTGATTTGTATATTTGTCGGGTTGATTTCGGGTGCTATTACGCTTATCCTGCTTTTTGGCATCTCTAAGTGGAGGTGATGGAATGAGCGTGCTTTGAATTTTCTACAAGGTCACGTTGTGTACTAAAAACACTCCATACTGTGAGGATAAGAGAAATGGGACGGACTTGTGCGCTCACACTATGCACTGAGGTCGGAGTATTGGGATCGCTCTCTTTATTCGGTATCAGACTCTACCTCCTCTCTTTGTCTTCCTGACCTCATTTTCTTCCAGTCTCTTGTTCACACTCTGTCTAATACCTCGCTCACGCTGTGACGGTTCATTTTTCCATTGTGCGTGTGTGCTGCAGGCAGCGATATGTTCAATCTGACAGTTTACATTAGCAAAAGCCTCTCAGCAACAGAATAAGCTGTTGGCCATTAATGACATCCACTCAGACAGCTGCTGTGCACACAGGTCAGGTTTCTCTTTTCACGTGCACTTGCAACAAAATCTTAAAATTATGACCTGCACTACAACAACCTTGTAATTAGGTAAATGCTACACCTATATGACTTTATATGATTTTTAAAGACTTATGACTGTTCTGCAATCAAATGGCTTTTTAAAAAAAAACTGTAGGCGTACAACAAAATTTGATGCTGCTCTTTTGTCCTTTTAGTGCTTACCAGCTCATAGTGTCTATGCTGTTGATGTTCAACAATTTCATGCCAATTCATTTGTATTTGTATTGTATGTGACATTGGGGTTGGGGTGGGGTTTCAAGAGCAACTATGGGCCGATTCACGATTTTACATTTCCTTTGGTGTGTAAGTGTGTATTAGTAGTACATGTTAATGATATACAAACTTCAACGTAAATGATGACGCGATTTATCGTTTCCAATGTAAATCTCTTTTCTTGGACTACAACAAACACACGGATTGTGGGCAACAGTTTACTTCCTTGGATTGGTGATGTAGACAAGACCGACATTATCATAATTCCTCCCGCTTTGACTCGCAGCCTGTAAGTTAACTCCTGTTAGCAAACAAATCTTTCAAACATGGTAAGGAGCGTCACATTTCCGGCCTACAATAGAGGTATTTAGACCAATCACAACGTACAGATTAGCTGGCCAATCAGGGACACAGTGCTTTTCAGATCGATGCGTTTTGTACAAAATAAATGCGTTTGAGGACGGCAGGATTTCTAGGGCTACATAAATGTACAGTATATGGAAAAAATTTGTTTTTTTTACCATAAACCATTTTTTTACGATTTACCTCATACAATTTCATATGAATTAGTTAACTCATAAATACCCATACATTCCTGTGAGACTGGTTGATGTATAGAAAGGATTTACACAAACATTTAGCAAAACATAAAATTATCTGATGACGACACCAAGGTAACCGCTAAAATGTGCATTGAAAATTGATTGACAGGTCTGGCTCAATGAAAATAAACCTATCTAGGAAAGCGCAAGCGCTCTTGGCAGACAGAGTGGGGTTGGAAAAAGAGTCACGCGAGATAGTTTGACTCTTCTGGGGTCAGTTTGGCAAAAACACATTCATTTTAGATTACCCAAGGCCGCTAATATTATCCTCAACCCATTTCCGAGACACACGTGAACCTTTAGGACCCGGACGTACTCGGGTCAAACGTTGGGTTTTTGGATCTAAATGGACTACAGTTGTGAATTCTCTATGGTTTGTGTTCCAATGCAGTGCAATGTAATACTAATACAGCATCCCTGTCAGGAGCGCCGTCTCCCAACAGACTCTTAAGTTTGTAAGATGAACTGTAAGAGGTAATATTGATGGATCAGGAAGTGTGTGTGCTTACACAAGCAACCAGGCAGGAAATCAAACCCAGTGCAAACAAAGTCAAAGCTTAATGATTACCCACGTTAAGCCGTCTGTTTCAAACAGCAAACCTTTATGGGGGAAGTGTCTCTTGCTTTCTATTTAAACAGACTTGTGTTGAATCTCACGCTGTGTGACATGACTGCGTGTCATGTGGGACAAGAAGACAGTTTATACTTAGCTCCCTGAAAGAGAAAATTGAGAACCAGCCGACTGGAGCAGGAGTAGATGCGAGGATGATGACGGCGACCCGTGCGCATGTTTGCCACATAAATGCAAGCTTATTGATCCAAGGTGGGGGGATTTTTCACATCTGTACCACTACGTACTGTTGAAGCCATCATTATCTCATGCCACATTGGGCTTATCTGCTATATCTCTTCAGCTCACGGCAGTAAAACAAAGGAACATTATCAAACCTCACATATCTCTTGCTGGCAAGGATCCCACGTTGAATAATTCACGGCACTGTTGGCAGCTTTCACAGTGCATTATACTGCCCTCTTGGGGACAACAGTTTTAAATAAACATAATGAATGACCTTTGAACCAGACTTAAACAATGAGAATGTGTACCAATCTGTTATCTAAGGTCAGATAGCTCTTGGTCGACTAACTGATTGAGCCTCTCTTCACTTTTAAGGCATAATGGCTCGGTTCCCATGGGGGCATCTGTTCCCATAGCAATGGCCTGGTATGCACAATCAACAACCAGCTATGTTGGGGCTATAATGATCTGAATAAGCACAATCATTATTTTGTCAGTGCCTAATCATTTAGTGTTGTGTAAAAAAATGATTTATTTTGTAAAGCAAAGATTTTTATTCACGCTGGTAATAATAGTGGCTACTTGAGGAAAATGTATGTATTTAGAATTTGGCCACATTAAAATTACTGACAGTGATGACTGTGTATGGTTGGTCGTTTGTAAAATATCAAGCTTTCATTTTGTGTACATCAGTTGCTGCTTGAAAAATTGTACTAGTGTACTTACTGGTATATTTGTAAAAGTAAGTACAAAGTTTCATTTCAATAATTAATTTTACTATAATTTCAATCGTCGACATGACCTTACTCAGTCAATATTATAGATAAACTTATATTTTCACTGAATATTTTTATATACGTACAATGATTTTCCGTATAAAATATAGGGATGAACCGATAGGATTTTTGGGGGCCGATACCGATTTAAACAGACAACTTCTGGCCGATACTGATGCCGATGCGGCGATATTAAACACTTGTATACAATACTATACAGTTGGTCTATTAGCTAGTTTATTTCTACATCAAATTATTTTTACCGAACATTGATTGGATCTAATTAACATTCAACTGACCAACATGATAAGAAAGGCACAAATTAAGCTAAAACAAATATAATAAGATAACATGACAACCTTTAAAGGTGGTTTTTACTATTCAGCATTTCTTTTATAAACAACATTAAATCATTTTTTTTTTTTACATATAATGGATTTCTTTAATAAACATAAATAGACATAATAGACACAGAAAAAAAGACATTTGAGACAGCTCAACAAAGGTATTCTGTCGATGCTTAAGTATAGGGCACACCAGAACATTAAATCATTTTAATTGAACAAAAGACTTGCAACTCATTGCCTTTATGCGGTTTATTAATAAACAATCGGTATCTGCCTTTCTCGTGCTTTTGCCGATATGCAGATGGTTTCAAAATCATCAAAAATCGGCCGATACATCGGTGCATAACTAATAAAATAGTAAATAAAAAAAATGACTTTAGCTGGGGTTTCACAGGCAGGGTCACATGCCAGTATTCATTTTTGCGGTAATCTCTCAATATAATGATATTATCATACGATACCATCATACTATAGTACCATTACGGTACTTTTGTGTAAACGTTGCTTTTTAAACGTGCCATCGTTGCAATTTCTTGTGATATCTACTATGACATCAGCTCATACTCCCGGCAATTGCCTGTACTCTGAATGGTAAACAGATTTGAAGAAATGGCATGGAGAAGAGTACTTAATACAATAATCTCAGATGTGCAGTGGAGGGTCTGCTTCGGCACCGAAAAATAAATTAAGAACGGAGCTCTCAGCTGCCACAATAATGAGGTAAAGCAGGAACACACAGCTCACTTACACCTGCTAACCACAATGAGTGCCAACTCAATGACTCAATAAAAAGTGAAAGAAAGTTAGAAACAGAGAACGTGCAAAAATATATTAAAAGACAAAGGCAGTCTGTCAAGTTGGCCTAATTGTAAGCAATACAGTTCACTGAATATATTTTTCTGGTAAAATTTTTTCAAAATATACAGTACACGGGGCACTGGAAAGATCTAAACAGTGCCAGCTTGTCCTATGAATATCAATTAGGTGATGTAGAAGCCTATTAAATATGTCAAATGAAATGCTCTAAGTGTCATGCATGCAATGTCATTGGCCAAACATAAATGGTTAGGGTCATTTTACATTCCAGTGTTATTTCAGATGTAGGACATTAACTTTCCTGGTAGAATTCCCGAGATAAGGTCTAAGTTTAGACTTTACATAAAGATTACACACGCTTCTCATAGGTCTGAAGCACAATGACCTATTTCTCACAAAAGTAGCAAATTATAGCCGCAGTTCATTAGCATGGACATTTGTTCAAGTTCATTACCATTGACCTCCCTTATGTTTTCGTAAAACGTAGGCAGAGTTTTGCGTTTGTGCTTGGGGGCACCTAATGACAAATAAGGGTATTGCATGCCTTGAGATTAGCGAGAGAGTACAGCTTTATGGTTTTATAATATGGTTAATGAATTAAAACTATTTAGCCTTATGTTACTCAGTCTACCTATTCAAATATTAATATTAGAAAATAGAAATATGAATTCTTACATTTTTATTTAATTAATAGCTCAAAATGATAATTGGCTCTGGTTTGGGGGGGTGATACCACCCTGCCCCCCAAACTCTGCCTGTGTTGTAAATACACTCTCAGTTTGTGCATATATGCCTACAAAATAACTACTAAGTTACTTTCATCTAGAAAAAAATAAACACTTTTAATAAACAGTTTTTTTTCCCAAACGTGGAACATGGAGGTGGAGGGATTAGGAGAATGGATATTTGCTGTTTTCTAAAGGTTATATTACTTGATCCACTTAAAATGGTACCGGTACACCTCTGTATGCATCCATTTTGAAACCATTCAACAATGCCTATTCATTGAACCCTGCAATATTGGCCAAAACCTAACCTATTCTTGAATGCAAACCGGAGTAAACAGGAGTATCTCCTTGAAAAATAAAACACTCCTTGAAAGTGTGTCTGCAACTAGAGAAAGACCAGGGCTAAGAAACCGAGGGTAAATGGACAGGAGGGATGGAAAGGTCTTGATCAAAGCATGTATCCTGAACAAGAGAGGGCTCTCAACCAAACAAAGGGTCGAGTGTACTTTAAGCTGTGAGAACTACATGCAACCAATGAGCATCATTAATGTGAGTGATGCTGTTTTCATTCTTCATACTTTGATACGGTACACAAGATTTGAGTTTGATAGCCAATACACCAATTAAGTCCTCAAATCAAGAACCTTTCAAAAAATGCACTTTTTTCGGGTTTTATTACGAGAATAAATTTGATATTGTCATTTGCATTACCTATTTAAAGATAAAAACTTAAATGAGTTTCATAAAACGGTTTCGTGTCACATTACAACAGATTCATTTGTACGCTTGTTAAATGTGGCCTTGTAAAACTTCATCTTTGCAAAACTGGCAAAACTAACAAAATTATAATCAGTTTAAAACAAGCTGATTTGATTGAGCGTTTGCGTGGGGATCTGGAGCAGACACACGTAGATTTTAAATGCATTTTAGGCAGGGAAACTTCCCTTAATTATTTCTGATGGTTTAATTACACTTCCCGTTTGCCAGGAGCATCAACCTGCCATACTAGAGCGAAACAACTTTATTTTCATTATTTTCCGTGCCTGTCTTTCTCTGTATGTCTGGCCACCCCTCCGCTTTCTTTTCCGAACGCAGGTGTTCACTTCAGAGTTGTCACTTGCGAACGCTCCCCAACTAGATGCGAACGCGAAAACAGACGTGCGCACCTTCATCTCATCCTGGCACCTGTGGAAGCCATTGTCTCTGACAGCGGAGGAGGACACGCTGCAGATGTTGGGATGGTAATGAAGTGTGAGAGTGGGAACGTCCAGAATGTCCATTGCAATCATTCTCCACACTTCCCAAGTTACCTTGGCTCCTTAATATATTTAGATCTAGTCATATTGGGCAGACTTGTTATGTGTAAATTCAGATGCTGTTGCAGGTTTCAAACATGTTGAAGAAGCCACCCTGTGGATTGTAATGCTGGTACATGCCCACAGTCAATGTTTAGGGGCTGGACACACCAAAACTTTTAAACGCGGCTGAAAACGCCTTGAGGACGCCGAATGCCAGCTGTTTTTCAGCTGAGTGCCAGCTTTCTTCAGCTGAGCGCTTTGATAGCTGTGATACTTCAGCTGCGAGCCGGTTGGTTACTGTGGTAATGTCCCGCCCCTCCTCCACTGTGATTGGGCGGCCGTGTGAGAACTGACATTGACGAGCGGAGCTTTTCTCCCAAAGTTGAATCTCTTTCAACTCTCGACGCTCAGCGCCGAGCGCGGAAAAACCGCCGAGCGCCGGTTTTCAGCGCGGAAAAAAACCGCTAGCTGCTGGCTTATTTGAAAAACGCAGAGCTTCCATTGGAAACAATTGAAAACATGCGTTGGCCGCGGGCGTAAAAGTTTTGGTGTACACAACCCCTTAATCAACAAAACCAGCTGAGCAAGTAGCATGACAACCCTGGTGTATCTGGTTTGGTACCTGGTGTTAACTGTACGTTTGATTACAGGGTACACACATAATGATACAATGGAGAGCTTGAATGCACTGTATTCGCTTTGGACATATGCATCTGCCAAAAATAAATGTAAATTTAGTGCAATGTAAATATAAACATATGGTGATGACCAACTACTAAACAGCAAGAACAAATAGTGTAAAGTCTGTTTTTTTACGTGTACGCAAATGTATGCACACGATCCAATGCACAGTCCTGCAAAGTTTAGTTTATTTAACTCGTACGTGTAGACAGATGTCCGGCACATTGCGACAAAATTCATCTCCTGGGCGACACACTTGATTCTCCTGTAGGCGCATGCATGACCTACGTGTACAATGTAAAATCCGGTTTTGTGACGGAAATTGCATCACACGCATTGTACGTGGACCCTTGTGTAACGTAAAAAATGGACCATACTTCAGCCTCAAGGGTAATTTTCATTATCCTCTTTATGTTGGTATGTTTTTGTTGTTTGTTAAAGGGGACATATCATAAAAATCTTTTTTCATGTTTACCTGCTATAATTGGGTCCCCAGTGCTTCTATCAACCTAGAAAATGTGATCAACCCGGTAAGTTAGTTTTGGTAAACTATTCTCTGCAAATATTGTGAAAAAATAGGTAATTGAAATTTGTCTCCCCTTGTGATGTCAGAAGGGGATAATACCGCCCCTTAATCTGCACTATCCAACCACGGCACTGCCATTTAGTGCAGAGATTAGCTCATTTGCATTTAAAAGGACACACCCAAAACATGTTTTGCTCACATCTACAAAGTGGCAATTTGAACATGCTATTTTAACATCTAAACTAAAACTTTATATTTGTACCCTGGGTACACCAAAGATTTATTTTACATTTTAAAAAAGTATTGTGAAATGTCCCCTTTAATATTCATTGTTGTAAATAAAGGCTTCTCTATTTTACACACACCTTAATCCAAAGCAACAACTTACAATGCATTCTGCATATACGTTTCAGAAGTACGTGATTTCCCTTAAAATCACACCTATGATCGTGGATAGCGCAAATGCAATAGCATTTAGAGCGAATAATGTTCATCTGAAAACTTATTTTGCTATCTTAAAGAGGCCGTGTCACAAGACTTTTTAAGATGTCAAATAAATCTTTGGTATCCCCAGAGCACATATGTGAATTTTTTGCTCAAAATACCATATACATAATTTATTATAACATGTTAAAATTGCCCCTTTGTAGGTGTGTGCAAAAATGTGCCATTTTGGGTGTGTCCTTCAATATGCAAATGAGCGGATGAAGTGCAAACACTGATCACAATGATGGTGGTTTGATGAAATTGAAACTTAATTGTGCTGTGAATTATTTTCTCTCTTTCAATCTTGCTGCACTAAATGGCAGTGCTGTGATTGGATAGTGCAAATTAAGGGGTGGTATTATTATAATAAGAGCTCCTTCTGACATCATAAAGAGAACCAAATTTCAACGACCGATTTTTTCATGTGCTTGTAGAGAATGGTTTACCAAAACCAAGTTACTGGGTTGATTTTTTTCACATTTTCTAGGTTGATAGAAGCACTGGGGACCCAATCATAGCAATTAAACATAGAAAAAGTCAGATTTTCATGCCATGGCCCCTTTAAAAGACAACTGAAGATGCAAATAAATTAGAAACAACGCTACTGCTGCTTAGGGTTTTCACCGACACAAAGTCAATAAAAGCATAGTTCTTAAAATATCTTGATTTAGTACTGTTCTTTGTTCGCCACCATCCAGGTAAACACCTGCTCTCTTTTTGCATTAGAGAGGTAGACAGCGTCTGGGAAAGTGAGGAATCCTCTCCCACAGGGATCAATTTAATGGGGGCATCAGAGAGTTGGAGTAAACTGCTGTGATTTAACGTCTACATGAGCTGCCTCATTGGCCATTCTATTTAAGGTGAGTAATTAAGACTTCTTTATAGCCATATCTTGACCTAGATGACCTCAGACAACAGCTGTACAAACCGGTTTGCAGAGGAGATACATATAATTTTTTTTTTAATCAAATACCTTATTCTATAAACCAATTATAAACCGGGTATAATTGTGAATGTCCCCCAAGTCCCCCGAGGACATTAATTGTCAGGAGCCTCCACCCAAAAGGGCCTGTGGTTTCTTAACACCTGCATATAAGCAACCGGAGTAGTAAAAACTGATAAAAGAGACAAACATATCCTAGAAACTGTCAGGGCAATGCAAATTTAATAAAGCCCCTTTTATGCTAGAATCCTACTGTCACTTCTGCAGGTACTTACATTTTTGCCTTGAGGTACACTGCTTTAAAGACAATCCACCATATTCGTATAACAAAACTTTAGTAGATTGAAGACTATAGGAAAGAGTAAGCCTGACACACTTATTTGACACATTTAATTGCGTCAAAGCCAACAAACAAAGTGTGGCGTTTGAAACAAGAGGAGGGAGAGGATAAAGTAAGATAAAAACTACTTTAGCTGTTTGTTATGTACAAAACACTTACGTAGCCAGTCTCTCTTTGTCTTAAATGACTTTGCTTGACCAGCTATAAGGACGTGCATATATACAAAGATGATTAGAAATTAACTGATTCAAGTCCATTTCTATGCTAAAGTCATCATAGCACACATCGGTTTTCCTTTAAAATAATTATTTATGAAAGAGAAGACAAGTGGACACTAGCAAATGCATAGAGACACCCAAGCATTCGCAAACACTGAATTTTAGCACTTCCCAGGATCCAGTATTAAGTAAATTAATGACCGGACAACACGATAGAGCTCTGGTAATACATCATGATCCTTAAACGAATTGCCCTGTCCAACAGCAATGGGACATCAATAGATTCCTTGTAAAACGCATCAGTTGTGTGAGGAAACCTCTATAATGGAAAAACGTGCTTAAACATGCAAGCGGATCATTGTTGAAAGAATCAATAATGCTATTGTTGAATTAAAAGTGAACATAAAATAAAAATTGGCTATTTGTTTTCTTAGTACACTTATTATTGTGTACAATTTACCAGTGAATGATATTCTGTTTGTATAATATAACTTAATCTGCTTAAGAAAGGAATGGTCACCAAATCTTAGCCTACTGGATAACCAAGAGCCAAACAGTTGCTTTGTTTGATTCTTGTTAAACAACAAGTTTAAATACATAATACTGTGGATGCCTTTTTTAAGTGTGCATGAGAAACATCTGGAATTTATGCAATGTGGTTGATCTATACTGTGATTGCCTGCTGTTTAATATGTGGTGTTATAGTTTATGAGCTTTAAATGCATTGAGACAGGAGGGTTGGGTGGATGCTTCATCCTCAAAGGCAGATGGTTTTTGGGGTTATTGAGGAAGATGGATGTTAACTGTGTTAACATCATGTACTGGGATGTGAAACATGTTCCACCTTCCTCAGCCTTTCTTTTACCACTGGGTGGGATGACAAACAATACAAGCATGTATGCTATGGACTGTTATGTGCCTATTTTGACTCAAATTTTACATTTCTTGGTTTGAATTAGATATTTGGCAGTAATTACTGTTTAACTTGAGACATTTCTATGCACCATGGGTATTAGAGCGAGCTTTTGTAAATCGTGTTGCTCAAACTGAACCACAGTTCATGGTTTACCTTGGAGATACCCTTGAAAATGTCATTCTCCATTTTGAATGGTTTATAACCTATGCTAATACATTCACTGTAAATGATGACAATGTATGTGAAAATCCTCCAAATAAACTGCGTATGTTCTTTTACAAAGACAGGAAGCTCTTCATAAGTGCCATAATAAACTACTGTATGTAATGATATGTAATAGTTTAAAGACATGGAAGAAAAGAACACTTATAGCCTACATTAAATAGCATAGCCGTCATGGCTGTACAGAAGACCCTGCAAGAACAAATCTGTTGGTGTGAGAGTTTGCACGGTTGAAGAATCCAAACCTACGCTCTCTGCCACTTTGGATATGTCATGACCAATAAGGATGAAAAATTGGACTGTTCACGGCAGTGTTGCTCAGTTGCCTGTGCTCTGAGTCCTTACTTTCCTAAAGATGCAAAGCCCCTTGCGCTCGAAAAACAAAATGTAAGTTAACAAGCGCTGAATCGAACACAATGCCTCCCCAAATGGTCCACCTGCATGTTAAGCTTGAAAGTCCTTTTTAGTATAAAATTTTAACAGTGATGGGAATAACGGTGTTATGAATAAACTGCGTTACGAACAGCGTTGCTAACGCAGTTTCCCCCACTGTTACTGACAATAAAATGCTGCGCGTTATTTTAATTCATCACACTGATGCGATTTTCATCTAAGTAGAATCTCACATAGCCAGACAATAGGACCTGCTATATTTTTTCTCTGGTGTGTGTGTGTGTTGGGGGGTGGGATACATAACTGATGATGATTGGTGTGTGTTTGAGGGGGTGGGACAACCGCATAACTGATGATGATTGGCTTAATTTCCATCGTTAGCCAACGAGAGACAGAGTGCTGCTTGTGTTTGTTTACACACAAGCATATGCACAGTCCAAGCAGGGTTGCCAACTTGGCGACTTTGATGCTAGATTTAGCAACTTTCTAGACCCTTTTAACGACTTTATTTGAAAACGTGACTAGGACAAATCTAGTGACTTTTTCTAGCGTGGTTGGATACTTTTGGAGACCAACATGAAAGCATGTATCATTCTTTCTTGTCAATGAGCAGCGGGTGCTGCTGCTGTGGGCCCCAACCTCGTTCCAAAGCACTCACAGGCAGCCAGGTCCTCGCGCAGTAGTCCCTCCGAGTCGCACAAACCAGCAAGTACAACAAGCTCAAAGGAAGCGTTCGCAAACACTGGAAGTATAATAAGCACTACTTTTCCATCGTTGAGGTGAAAGACAATAATGCAACTTATGCCCAAGAAGAAAAAGTCTCTCCAAGTCGGTGGCTTATAATTCTAAGGGGTCGTGCACACCACAGCTTTCACGCCGACATATGTTTTCAATTGTTTCCGAATGGAAGCGTGCAGTTTTTCAAAAAGCCTGCAGCTGGCATTTTTTCTGCGGTAAAAGCCGGTGCTTAGCTTTTCAATGTCACCTCTTACATGGCTGTCCAATCACAGTGGAGGAGGGGCTAGATAAACATCACAACAACCAACTGGCGCATTGTTCAACGACTGATAAACAAAGCAAAATATCATAGCAACCAAAGCGCTTAGCTGAAAAAAGCTGGCAGTTGGCTGAAAACAAGCTGGCAGTCGGTGCCCGCCTGGCATTTTCAGCCGCGTTTAAAAGCTTTGGTGTGCACGCCCCCTAATCTAATAAAGCACCTTACATAGTCACAAAAATCTGTGGTTTCTATTTAGTGTCCATTTCATTCATATAACATATATTTAAAATATTTAAACTTATACAATAGTTATTTTCCCTGGCATTTAGTAACTTTTATAAATAATAATACTACTCAAATACTCTTTGTGAGAGGTAACTAGTAAATATGACTACTTACTTTTTTTAAAGTAACGTTCTCAGCATTGATTAATAATCACATCCAGGACCTTTACATGGCTAGTCTTTAAAATAAGTAAATGAACAAATTTACGAACTCCATATGAATTTACATACAACTTTAATTAAACCCCGATAATTTTGTTCTCTTGAAACTATTGCTAGCATACTGAACATTAAAGGATTGACGGTCCAAATTGCAGTCCCAATGCAGCTTCAAGGGGCTCTAAATGATCCCAACTGAGGGATAAGTGTCTTATCTAGTGAAACGATTGTAATTTTAGCCAAAGATATAAAAAATATGTACTTCTAACCACAACTTCTCGTCTTGCACTGTGATGGACGTTCACAATTTTACGTATTACGCAATCACGTTGAAAGGTCACGTATGATATATACGAAATGCACATGTACAGACACGTACTGGAGTGGTGGTTTCTCATACGTCATGCATGACCTTTCGACGTATTTATGTAATACGTAAGGTTGTGGACGCGGACATGCATCGCAGGGCTATGGCAAGGAAAGAAGTGATGATTAAAAAGTACTTTTTTTCAGAAAACATTATGATTGTTTGACGATTGCTAGAAAAGACCCTTATGCCTCGGTTGGAATTGTTTAGAGCCCTTTGAAGCTGCATTGAAACTGAAATTTGGACCGTCAAACCATTGGGTTCAATTGAAGTCCACTATATGGAAAAAATCCTGAAATATTTTCCTTTAGAAAAAAAAACGTAATTTCTTTTCGACTAAAGGAATAAAGACATAAACACCTTGGATGTAAATTATCAGTAAAATTTCTTATGAAAGTGGACTAATCCTTTAAGATAATCTTAACCGTAGGTTTAAGATATTAAGTAGCACTTAAAAGTCCTGAGCACTGTGTGAGATATTTAAGAAATTTAATTTGTAACTTCTCAATGGGTATGTTTCATTGAGTTGCCATAGTCACCTGCCATAGTCGGACATTTCTTTTTTCTCTTTGTTGGCAGTGTGGGCTTTTCTGTTTGAGTGGCTATCTACTCAGTTCAAATCTTTGAAGGACAACACACTCTGTTCACAGAACAGATAATCAAAAATATTTCCATTAAGCAGCTTTGCCATGGTACTCTAAAAGTATTCATATATCCTTCGTCAATAAGCTGTATTTGGATTTGTTATCTTGTTCTAGCTGGTAAAATCCAGCTTAATGTTGACTTGTACCACCCCCTAAAGACTTTTAATATTTTTTCTCGGCGCCTTGACTATCCATATTTCAATAAGGTATGTTTGTGTCTTCTCCATCCAGAAAGTGAAATCAATATTGCATTAGTCAAACTCTTTAACCCATGAAGGAGAAACGGACACACAAACCTGTCACATCAGCACCTCCCACGTGATAGCAAAGACGCTGCCTAGAAATTGGGTTACAGCCACTGCATTCAGTACTGCGTCAGAATGACAGATTGACTGAGATAATGCACAATGCATTTATGTCATTTGATAATATGTATTGATTTTGTTCATTGACTCGAAATAAGGTTTTTGAGCAGGGAAGAGCTTTGTGTGTCTTGTGTGGGACTATATACTGAGGTTGTATGTTAGGGTTGCTTGCTTAGGGTAGCATACAAGCAGATTTACACTACAAATGTGGTCACAAGCTGATATGAGCAGTCATAAAAGTTTTCAGATCTAATTTACATTCTTTATCGCGGTATTACACTACAGTTACAACAAAGACATCATGGTAACTTTGTGAAATTGATAAAGGTTGTGGTATTTCGAATGCTTTGTGCTACTGATCTATTTAAGTTAGCAATGCATAAGACTTGTCTGATGTCTACGCTGTGTTTAGACGCCACGTGTGCTGTGTTTGGCCGGTTGGCAGGTGATAAAGACTGAGTGGCCAGATAGGGGATGAAAGCTGTGCAGGTGTTTGGCTGTGAATGGACCGGGAGCCTATCCAGCCCCCTGGCATTTCTAATGAAACCAAACGGATGCATGCGTGTGTGTGTGCCTGGTCTTTGAAGAAACAGGACAAAGACTAACCTTTAGCTCACGGTAGCTCGCTGCTATGGCCGGCCTCAGACGCTCTCACTGAAGTCACAGGAAACGGTGTTCTTCCGATCTGAAAACGAAAGGACAGAGGTCAAGCAAAACCAAGATTTTATCAATTTAATCATAAAGAAAATTCTGGAATTCACCAGAAGCCTTCTCAGTCCACTCAACAGCCATGGCCAAGATGCTTCGATTTCCAAACTAATATATTTTTCAAATCACTGATAAAAACAGCATTTGTCCACTTTATAAAAGATCGTGTGATGTCTTTTGGTATAATAATCAAAAATGTGAAACTTACTTTCCTGGCATATTGAACATTCTTACAATAAATCATTCAAGGAGTTCATCACTTTCATACACAGTGTCCAATTTCACAAAAAATTTTTTTGAAGATTTGATTCACGATATGGTTTGAGTGCTACTTAACCAACATAATTCACAGAAATAGCCAGGACAAGACCACAAGCCAATCTCACGGCGCAATCAATAGCCTCAAATGCGAGCATTAAGAAATAACCCATAAAGCCAGTGTCATTTCCTTCTGTTGATTTTCCAATCAGCGGGATAATCTAGCCCTCTCAGTGGGGAAGGAGAGTTCGGTATCGACAGGTGGGATACACGACTGACGTTCTGCGTCTTCATTTGTTAGCTAGAAGAACTGCGTAACGTGCTTTCGAAACAGGGCAGAGAGCAACAGCACAGGTGCTACCCGTCACTTGGTCATGGGCTGTAAATCGCTGTCTACAGAGTCTTGGATACACTCAGAACTCTGGCAACCCTTAAACTGATAACTTAATATTGCACAATATTATAAGGTGACCAGACGTCCCCGTTTTCCGGGGACAGTCCCGTTTTTCTATTCCGAGCTGTCCCCGGAAATGTCCCCATTTTACACCACGTCCAAAATAACCAGCACATACACTGAAAAACCCGATCAACATTGCGTTTGTAGTACCAGACCGGAGCAATCATGTAATGATTATTTTCACCTTCAGATGGGGCCGCAAGTTACTCATTACTTGCACATGCCACTGATTTAGCGATGAAGAATTTACTAGCGAGACACATGAGAAAGCGTCATTATCACCAATAAAGTTATCATAAGAGATGAAAACTGCTAAAGTTATCGGGGGTTAAGGTACTAACTACTCATGTTAAATTAAAGTAATAAACCAATGAAGTGAACTGATCACAGGTACTGAGCATTTGTTTTGTTTATATTTTGCATTATTCCTTCTGTTCTTCACGTTTACAATGCTATGAAATCAGCTGAAGTAGTACCCTAGAAGTCTTTTTTGATGAGGTATGTCTCTGTGCATTGTATAAAAAAGGAAAAAAATAGATTTAGGCTACAGAAATTGTTAAATTAATTGAATTAGAAACACTGCAAAAAATTACTTTCTTATTAGTATTTTTCTCTCGTTTTAAATACAAATATCAAAAAACTCTTAAATCAAGTTGCATTTTCTTGTTGGGCAAAATGACCTAAAAAAAATAAGTCCAAAATATCAAATTTGTGCTTAAAACAAGCAAAAAAATATACAAAATTCTGCCAAATTCAAGAAAACATTTAAAGAAAAAAGACTTGTTGCATGTTTTAAGCACAAATTCACTACAATGTAATTTTTTTTGTCTTAAAGCTACATTTTTCTTAGGGGATTTTGCTTATCAAGAAAATGCATCTTGATTTAAGAATGTTTAGATATTTGTACTGAAAACAAGACAAAAATACTATTAAGTAATAAGAAAGTCAATTTTTAAGCGAACCCACAACAATAAAAAGAAGAAAACTTTCAAAAAACATCTGTCCCCATTTTTTTAATTCATAGATAACAACAAATGAGATTTTAATGATATTTTGAACATTATATAAAATGTCCCCAGTTTTCATTTTAAAAATCTGGTCACCTTACAATATTATGTTCAAACATTTTTACTCATAAAACTTGGTGTCACCAAGAGAGAGAAAAGGAAAAGTAGTCAATACAACTACATTCCTGTATTCAGGATTCCTATTCTTAACTTGAATACTAGGATGAATATAATTGAATATAATTTTAATAACTTGAATACTAGGATGCATCGAAAACATGTGGCTGCCAGGCAGAGCAGATTGTAAAGGTGACTATTTAAAGTAATCATATGGACAAGCTCACACAGGCATTATCATTGGCTTTATTTAATGTGAAAAAAATACGATTTGTTTTTGTCAAACTGGTGAAGCCCATGCAGTTACCGATAATATGGTGTGCTCTAAGCACAAGAAAATGTGATAGAACGAGAGAGAGAGAGAGAGAGAGAGAGAGAGAGAGAGAGAGAGAGAGAGAGAGACAGAGAGAGAGAGAGAGAGAGAGAGAGAGAGAGAGAGAGAGAGAGAGAAACTGAGTTTTTCATCCATATCGTTTTTCCTCTGAGGCTCTTTATCTCAGCTTTGATGCACTGATTAAAAGCTATTACTTTAGACTGGCAGGTGTTAGAAGGCAGTGCATGGATAGACAATGACATATGAAAATAAAAAAGCAAACAATGACTCTTAATAGAGAACCCAGTCTTTTATCTGTCAAATAAATAAAACCCTGCTGGCAAAGGGACAAAAATGTCAAGGTCTACGAATCCATTTCCCTCGAATCAACATAAAGCACCTCATTTCCATTTTGAAGACTTGCCAGCATGGTTGAAAATGGTTTTACAATATGACATTAATTGCTGAAAAAAAACCGAATGCTCTTACAAAAAAATGCAGTAAATAAAATTAGCCATACACTAAAGAAATGATTTGTATATCAATATCACCGACGTTGGCGTGTGTCTGCGGGACACTTTTGATTTCGCTTCTGATGTCCCATTTGACTAGCTGTGGTCATGTTCCAACTTTGAGTCCATTAGAGTTGCTTTGAAACTACTTGAGGTCTGAACCGCTGCCAGAACGAACAGCTGCTTCGGCGTGTAAATCATCCAGTATAATGCAGAGGCTGTAAGCATGACAATGCCCAACCTCCCTGCCCACCAATCAATGATACGACAGCAATTTGACAGCTCCCACCAACAAGACCCTGAAACAGACGACATGAGGGCGATACAATGATGGTTCCTGTTACCTGTTTGTCTACCTTGTGTACCTTTCTTGATTTTTATATATATACATTTCATGGACCAGTGATAGTCGGGCTACTAGGCATGTTTGTATAGTCTTGAATGATCTACTTGAATGGGAAAAGACAGCCACTGTGATATACTGTACTGAAGATACGTTGTGTAATATCCTGTGAGTCTTTTATAGCTGTACCAGCTTGCATAATTGACTATACTTGTGCACAGCAGCCCTGGAAAAGGCCAATGTTGTTATATACAGTAACTGAACTGCGTACGTCTACAAGCAGCTAAAACATGTTAACGTGCTATCATGAGGCCGCCCAGCACAACTACTGCAGATGGGGTTGTGACATATTTCATATCCCTTTGTTTCATGGAGGGGGATTAAATGCAATGTCTTTTAATTGCCTTCAAATCCCAATATGCGGCAACAAGTGAAGGACACGGAGACAACAACTCTGTGGCTTTTGATTAAAAGCTGCGTAGGAGCTGTAGTGTGTATGACAGCAGAGATATTGTTATTGTAATGCATTTTGTGCTTTGAGCAGTACAACACGTTGACCCATGTGACTCCCACTGCCAATCGTGACAGGCACCCATTTGATGACTATACAGGCAGACACCCAAGACCCAGTTATGTCTATTGGTGTGCATGTGTGCCCATGCAGTGTAGTCTCATCTTATACATTTCAGTTGATTAACCAACATTGGGATTTCATGTTGATTTATGTACACCACGACTCCATAAATGACTCCTTTTAAAGGGACACTCCACTTTTTTGGAAAATATACAAAAATATACAAATTTTACTGCTCCCCTAGAGTTAAACATTTGATTTTTACCGTTTTGGAATCCATTCAGCCAATCTCCAGTTCTGGCACTACCACTTTTAGCATAGCTTAGCACCATCCATTGAATCTGATTAGACCATTTAGCATCGCACTCAAAAATAATACATTTTTTGATTTATTGTCACTAAATTGAAATCATATGAGTATGATAACATCTGCATTCATTAGACAAAATCTCATAACAAACTGATTAAATACAGCCTGCAATATCTCCTAAAAGAAAAATATTATTATGCTTGGAAATAGCCTGGGCAGCTTTTACCCTGGAGTGAAGCAGAGCAGGTTGTCAGCACATTGATGAGGACGAGATTGTCAGATGAGCAGTGTGCAATAACCCTGGCATATCATGCTGCAATCACTGCAGAATAGCTGGCTAACAGCATTTGAAATGATGGGGAACCATCCCTCTCTTCCCAGACCTCCAAAGCCTGCTTCCGAAGCCCGAGACCTTCACAGATGGAGGGAGACCAGAGACGGCCATCTGCCTTGTCTACGGACAACTCATTATGCTGAGGTCACCTCCATGGTGACGTTTCAATGTAAACATGCGCCGCTAGAGATGCGCCACTTTGCACAATTCGTCAAGTGCCTATCTTCATGTGCCAGAAAGTAATAAATGAATCTGTGACTTGTTGGAATATTCAAGGCGAGGAGATTCGAGGGACTTATCTTCTTATCTCGCATTGTCGCAGCCATTCATCTTCAGCTATTTGATGGTCTGATATTGGAACACAAAGGCAGCTCATTTAGGAGAATGTGTCACTCCTGCTGCTCTCCATCGAGACATCCTTATTCTAGACTTCAGTTACCCTTCAGGTGCTGTCATCCAATAACAACGGTTCCCATCTCTCCACCAGTGCCACACTATTCTGGCTTCAGTAAAATGTCATTCTCGGATTCCCATATAGTGCACTCACTGCAGCCTTTCATTTGAAACACAGCGTGTATGCTTTTGTGTGGGTGCATATTTGGCCACAACAAAATATAAATCCTCTGAAGGGAGTGGTTTGATGGAGGAACAGATGACAAATAAGAACAGTGAGGTGCCTTTTATTGTCCTGTGTCGAGTCTCTCCATTTCTCTTCTTTTTCTATGACTTTTTAAATCTGTTTTCTCCTCAAGGCTGCCCTCCCCTTCCTCCTTTGACGTGCCGCTGTGCTAGAATCATAAGTCAGGAGAAGAGACACACGCCGCACCCAGTTAAGATGCGATTTTTGTGGTGGCCACGGCGTGCCTGGATTACTTATCCTGTCGTGACACATTTGTCGTCCTCTGGCTCTCTGCTGTAATGGTGGCTCGTGGAGTGAGTAATTATAAATCTAAACGTTTGTGTTAAATTGCGACCTCGTGGCATAGCTCCGGAAGCTTCTATCCCATGTTAACCATTAATAATACAGGATTGTCTCTGGTAATCGACTAAAAGATGCCCTGGCTCGGAAGCTGAAAAATATTCTCACTGATTTGCATAAACATGTTACACGCTTGCTCTGTTCCAAAAACTAGTAAGTACACCAAAGTGTTTAAAAACAGGAGGCAAATGCTGACTGTGGGTGCTTGGCAGCATTTTTTCAGCTAAGTGCTTTGGTTGCTATGAAACTTCTGATTTGTTTATCGTTGTGCATGATGTGCTGGTTGGTTGTTGTGATATTTTCAGGCCCCTCCTCCACTGTGATTGGACGGCCGAGTGACAGCATTGGTCCCTTTCACACATACAGGCTGTAAATTACTGGTAAATTTAACAGATCATGCGTGAACAGAACCTTTCTCGTAAATCAGTCCTGCAAAAAGTTTTACAACAGTAAAATAGGTTGTAAAACTACAACCAATCTACTGGTAAGTACTATATGTGAACGCATACTAAGGATTACCGAGATTTACCACGGGCACTCAGCGCACTTAAAAAGGCAACTGCTGCCGTTTATGCTTCCAATGGAAACATGCGTGCCGCACAAGCCCTGAAAAGTGAAGCCAAAACGTCTCGATCGCGCCCCAGTGACTGGTCCCAGTATAGGTCATAAACCCCGCCTCCCCATGTTATTCAATGGAACTTGAGACCAACTAAAAAATTTAATTAGACTTCAATTATCTTTTTTCTGAAGCTGGTTTCTGTCATGTACTGTAGTTTTTATCACGCTGATGTAAATTCAAATGTTTGTTTTTGTATTTAATGCTATAAAAACAGTGGTGTCACATCATGATTGACAGCTGTGATATGCGCATTCTGCGAGAGCGAGGGCGGGGCTTTGCTTTCGCGGCTTTACTACCTGCTCACTACTGCGCAGGACTGGTCCCGAAATCGCTAAGCACCGTATCGGGACACTGACGGCTTCACTTTTCACCAATGGAAGAGAGCGAACGGGCGTCGTCCATCTTTTTTTACACTCTATGAATGGAAACAATTGAAACCAGCGTTAACGCCTTGGTGTACACGTCCGTTTAGCATGCTAAAAAAAATGCTGAGATGTTTTAACTCATGTGTGGGTCAAATATGGACATTTTATAGGTTAACTTGGCAAAAAGGTCCCCAGTTCGAGCCCTGGCTGGGTCTGGAGGTTTTTCTGTGCACTGTCGGAAAGAAAGGTTAAAAACTGGGGTGGTCCCTCAAAGGTTCATTTTTGAACCTCTATGGGTATATAAAACATTGAACTGATGTACCTTTTGGGGTATTTTACCCTGAAAACCTACTGTGTACCTTTAAGGATCAATTTTGTACCAGTTAAATGTTAGAGGTACGAAAGCAAAGCTTTTTAGCATTGCGCAAAAAATATATATATTTAAAACTTGACTCTTCTGTAGTTACATCGTGCACTAAGACCGACAGAAAATTAAAAATTGCTATTTTCTGGGCAGAAATGGCTAGGAACTATACTCTTAAACTAGCGTAATAATCAGTGACTTTGCTGATGTAACATACTTTTTTTGAAAATAATGCCCTAATAAACAAGGACTTTTCTGCTGTAACATGGCTGCAGCCGGCGTAGTGATATTACGCAGTGCCAAAAAATAGTCCCCTTGGTTACTTTCAATGGCAGGGGACTATTTTCGGGCAGTGTGTAATATCACTACGCCTGTTACAGCGGCAAAGTCCTTGTTTATTAGGGCATTATTTAAAAAAAAAAAGGAATGTCCCTTTAAGGTATAGTAATGTAGGCAAAAGGTACAACATTGTATTATGATTTGTATACCAAAACGGAACCTAGGGTACCACCTCAGCTGCTATTGAGATCACTTGTGTGTCAACTATGTAGATCTCTTTTTTTGGGGCCTGCAGAATTGTTGCTGTACTGCATTCAAAATCAGTCACCTATGAAGTCCCATGATAGTTAGGATGCTACCATAAAGGAGATCTGGTTATGCAGGCATCTCACTGTGGGTGCATCTGTAGAGGAAAACTTCATATGTAGCACATAATGCATTAACGTGAACCAGCAAATTTTTAAACACAACCAACACAGCTTTTAGGGCGCAGGTATTTCTCTTTTAGCCAGACAGAAAACTTTTCATTCAAACTTCTAGGACGACAATGACAAAATAAATTGGCGAATACATTAAGCCATATAACCGGTAAAAGTATCATAATGAATTCTGAACTCTAGTCATTCATCTTCAGGCTATTATTCCAATCTAACCAGCCTTTCAATAGCTTTGTCCTTGTGCATCACAACCTTTAAGCAGAAATTTTATAGTGCTGAATCATACTATAGGTATGATTCATCAGCTTCAACATAGTGGACTTGAGGCCATCCATACAAGCTCTTTTCAAACGCAGAACCATTTCAATTGCGGTATCGCCAAAGAAGCTTTTTAATTTAGAGAAGGTCTCAGCCTTCTGAATAAACAGGATTTTACCCTGATAAAGGTACTTAGTGATGAGTCATTCTCAGCTGAGTAGGGGGGCTAAAAACTTCAGAGATGGCCGATCACGATGTGTACAGCAAATATCAATAGCCAACCATCAGTCTGATCATGGACAAACTGGTAAACAGTACCTTCACCCAAGAATAGGGCGATGAGGGAAAGCTCCTAATATGGGAGGTGAAAAGTGCATAGAAAATGGAGTGATGCGGTAAACGCATAGGTTACATGGCCCAATAAAATCTGTCACTGATTTATCACTCAGCCACATCCATTAAAGACAAATAAATGTGTTCCTGTAAAAGAATAGCGGCGGAGGCTCATAAATGGACTCCTAATGAATGATCTGTCTTTAAAAAACTCACAAACAATGATAAGACTGGTGGAGCGTATAAATAAGAGATGCACCTTGCATCTATCACTGATACTTAGTAGTTATCCTATGGCTGCTTTTGATTTTGATAAACATTTTCTTACAGTATTAGGAAGAAATTGGGAAGTAGATGAGTCAAAAGTGTAAATACTGTTGTGAAGCACCGCCCCCTTCTTGTTCCTCCAATGGTGTAAGTCTGCATGCAGATTCTCTTTGTGAAAACACCAGTCTGGATGGAAGGGAGGGGGTGCTGGAACACAACTGGGTAACGGTAAGCATTTCCAAACCACCTGGCAGAAGGTGGAACAGGGAGGCGACTGTTCCAACCCTCTGCCTAAATCACCTGGCTATTGCCAAAACAACCAATGCTCGGCAGGAACAAAACCATTTGAGTTAAATTTAGTGCCTGCATTCACTGACTAAGTGCTTTGACCACCACATTCAACCTTATATGCACAGGGTCACCGTCAGACAGTACAAAGATTAAACAGGATGATGTCAAATAATCTTCAGTGGATTGGTTGCCTGGCAAAAGGGGTCGGCGGGTGCTGTGAGGACCACACGAGGTAGTGATGTTGTTGGGGGAGACAAGCTTTATGGTTCAGTAGATCTTGGATGTCTGACTGTGAGCTGTGTAATGTCCAAGGATGGCAGATTCTCACTGCCTACCTACAGTACAACTCTTTCTCTGTCCCCGCTGAGGCTACTTAGCTTTACTGTAGCTGTGAAAGTGATATAAAGTGAGTTTTATTCTGCTGTGTAGATGTACTAACCTAATATACAGGACTTGACCAGTAAATGATAAGTATAGTTAAAAAATAATATGAATATCTACGGTAGGGAAATAAAGCTTGGATGCTGATGAATTATGACAGTATGGTGGCCAGAACTGAATTACATTATGAGAGAAAGAGGGAAAACTGAATTCAAAAGAGAGACGAAGATTACCAGGCCTTCTGTAGTTGTGTACTTTTATAAAAGATATGTAAATGCAGTGGAGCAGGAGCTGGACACGTTCACCATTTTTCTACTTCGTTTCATCTCAAGCATCATTATCCATGGGTTTGAGCAGAAAAGAGCTCGGCTGCATGCCCAATTTCACAGCCAATACACAAGCTCTCCTCTTTTACACAAATGAGAAACCGTACGTCATATTAACTGTTTACGAAATTTGATGACATCATCAGCTCTCAGTACAAAATTAGCTGACTGAGATCACTGTGGCACGTCAGATATGGTTCAATTACCAGGCTACTTCAGATCGTACGCTTGTAGTTTTCAAATATTTCCTTTTCTAAGCCCAGTTACACACTGAATGTGTGGCGTTTCTGTTGCGTGTCAGTTGCGTGGCGGCTGCGTCGCGTTTTCTGTGTCTTTACACACCAGAACCGTACCTGGTGCGCTGCTGCTGCTGTAGGTGACATAGAGGGAGGCCGCCGACAGACCAATCATAAATAATAAAGCCTACTGATAAAGGACACCGTCAACGGTATTGACGGCAAAATAGACTATGTTTAACAGGTGCATTATTTGAAAATCGACTATTATTTATTTATTTATTTTTAAATTACATTTATATCTGAATTGATTTGCTTTCAAACATCAAAATGTCATTAATGAATATGTATTTGTGTACAAAATGACATATAAACATATTTTCCTATTCTATTTTTGCCTGGAAACGCTTCCAACACGCTTGCATGTCGCGTAAAAAATATGTGTTGGTTGTTTTTCTAGCATGCACGCGTTTTCGGCGCACCTGAGAAGCGCGTCTCACGTAGGCAGGCTACAAGCTCTAACCTGTTAACATGGCAGCCAAATTAAAAACGGACACGCCACGCAGCTGGAACGCTTACACCCAAGGGCGTAGGTTTGATTCTGGCATTGGTGGGGACATAAATAAAATGGTCGCATTGCAAAAACTGTTTACCGTTTACTGACATAAACAACAGACAACTCAGTATGCACTTTACTCAGTGATATCTGACTCGCCGGTGCCATCCCAAATTTAATGTACTATAATAAACAATTCGTTATGTCTTAGAGCCTAATAAACAGTAACTGTTTAAGTCTTTGTCAAAAAAAAAAGAAAATCACATTGTAACATATACTGTATGAATCCATATTTACTTTATAACAATGAAGAATATGCAAGTAATATTTAATTCTTCATTTAATTTTGCCAAAAAATCCCAGTGTTGAAGTAGGAATGTATATCATGCTGTTTCCTGAACACAGTTTATTAACGTTTCTGTAGTTCACATTAAATCTTCTTTTCATTAACAGACAGTTAATCAGTGTGAAAAAAGTTTTAAGTTTAAAATGCAACCTTACATTATGTCTACATCTGTGCAAGTAATGACCACAGTGCAGTAATGTAAAGTATTCAGCAATCATGACATGAATTCATGTTTTTACCATGTTGGGGTTATTTTCTTTCATGGATTAGGGACCACCTAAATAACATTGCTACCCCATTTATAAAAGGTTGACAAAAGTTTGCAACTCCTCAGGTTAACATGGGATTGTCGTGTATTGGTGAAAACACTGTCCTTGAATCATTATGTGACACAACTTTTTTTGTGCATGAAACAGTTACAGTGGGTATAATAATACTTTCTTCCTCACTTACCTGTAGCCCGAATAATCACGCGTGTCTTGTTGAGTGAATATTGGCGCGTTGTACAAAGTGAAACCATCCTATCACACGTAAAGTGATGTGAGTTAGAGCGGCGGGACTCAAGAAATGGTAATCCAATCATATTAGCAATGTGAGTAGAGAGACGGGACTAAAGAAATGCAAAGCCAATCATATTAGCGATGTGAGTTACGGAGGCGGGCATTGCAGAGAACGAAAGCTGTTAACCGTTTGTGTACCACATAGAGCGTCATTTTTACAGAACGGGATTGCAAAAGATTTCTAATCTCATTTAAATGATTCCTGAAAAAAATATAATAAGTAAAAAATAGAAAACACAAGAATAAGATGGACATCAGTGGTTATATATAAATACAGATTAATTGTTTGGTCGAAATTATTGCTAGGGACAATTCAGTCTTCCCTGAATTTTGCTAGGGACATGTCCCTAGCGTCCCACCCTAAATCTACGCCCATGATGTGTGTCACCGGCCTAAATGTCTGCTGCAAATGATGTAAAAAATAATTTAATAATTTATTATTAATCCTAAATTCCACAGAATAAGTCCTTCGCAATACCTTGACCATGGTGTGTGCATGTGCATTATATACTAAAGCAGGGTTAAAATAGCCTCTCGCAGGTAACTTTGAAGTGGTCTGCTGATCATAAGGGGCCTTCACGGTCCAGCACAGGTGTCAAACAGATGCCTACATATCTGTGAGAAAGCATAATGTGTGCAAACTTGTGTGCAAAAATAGTCAAGTGTTTCCACTGAGACATTTGTGTATGTGTGTGGGCAAGCCTTTCCAATTAGGGCAGTAAGGAGGTCTCCATGGCGACGGCAGGGATGGACCCATACTGCACGAGCATAGCATGAGTGGCATCATTTAGCTGGGAGCTAGCAGTGCCATTTTCCACCTCTCTACCTTATTGGAGAAGATCAGGGGACGTGAAAGGCCTACAGAAGGGAGGGAACATGTATATTGATTTTGCATCTTTGCTATACATGCATCTGCTCTCCCTCTGGTCAAGTGCATATAAAAGTGGCAGTAGCAGATAAACAAGATACGAGCAAACCCATTAGCACCTGTTCATTAGTGACCAGCAAGATTATACAAACAGACTACACTTGCAAATATCTTGTGATATGTTTAAAACCAAAGCACCCCCCCCCCCCAAAAAAAAGTATTAGGACATTTATATTAACTCTTTCCCCGCCATTGACGAATTATCTTGTCAATTAAGAGAAAAAATGTGCATGAAAAAAACACGTTACTGATGAATTTATATGGTTATCTGTAATACTGCGATTATCCACTAGATAATCCTTCTTACCCAATTTATAAAAAAAACAAAAAAGCAAAAAAATTATTTACTAAATTTTAAACTCTATGTTTTGATAATCGTGCTGAATCTGATCTCTAACAAAATTCCTTCACAAAAAGAAAATTATTTTAGCTTTTTGCTAAAAATTTGTAATTTTTTAAGAAAAATACCCATATTTAAGAGTTTATAAGCAAAAATAAAAATATATAGATAGGATGAAACGTTCCCCCCCATTTTGTTTGTTTGTTTATTGTTTGTTTGAAAGCAGAGGGTCTGTTCTTTCATTTGATATATTTGTATGTTTATATATTTTTAGAAAAAAAAATCCTGGAAGGCATTTTGTGACACTTTTGTGAAAATCACAAAAAATGCCGGGGGGGGGGGGCAACTTTTCAAAAAAACTAAAAGGTGGCAGGAAATGAGTTAAGCATGCTGGGTGCATTTATTTTTTTTGTAATTTTTATTAACATTGAAACTTAAAATGATAATGATCCTTAAACCCATGATCAACGAGCACCAGAGTTTAATGTGTCAGAGATATGTGACCCTATTTGAGAAATCCAGGCTAAAGTTTAATCTAAATATGAGATTAGGAACATCAAGTTTGATGTTTGATTTTACATTAGGATCTTTGACATAACATTACTTGATCTATATTAAAAAAATCAAATTATATTTTCACATAATGTTCCCAATACTTGAAAAGAAATAAGTCTACTGTGTCTAAAGCAACCTCTGTGCAATGCATCTTTTTTTCTACTGTAGGTCATTGTGTTCCACAAAATAACGTCTCTAGTGCATTGTTTGTTGTTAGTAGTCAAATAAATTGCTTGTCATAAATGAAATGGTATCCATTTGCCCTAACTTACTGTAAGAAGGTCAAGTGAACTCTTACTGAACGTTATGCGCTCCAATACATAGACACTGTGTTCTTGTACCCTTTCATTACGGGCAGTACTAAACCCACGCAACATGCAACAGCATCACAAAAAGACTCTCAACATTATAGATTTTTTCATAAAACCAGATTGCTGCCCCCGAATTGTTCATGTTGTTTTCCTCTCTGTTTATCCAAGGGAAGGATAAAAGCAAAAACCTATATCCACTAAAAGCTTCACTCAGGGGCCTAGGTGAGTTACTGAGACTTTCATGTGCTGATCATTATAGCGAATGGATGCCCTGCAGGTATCTGTCTTCTTTTCATCTCAAAATGCGGGCCTTTACAGGTGTGTCCGCATGAAGCCTTACCAACTGGGGACTGGAGAGAGACAGTTTGTGTTTATTGCATGGTGAGCTTTGCGGAAAAAGACATGGGCTTGCGACCCACTGTGAGGTAAGTACGGTGAACATAAAACGCTGTGCACGGGGCACAGCAGAGTAAACCCGGTTACAAGTGGACATGGCCAAGTCACTTGTCTGCCTCTGAATACAACCATACATCCAGAGAGGGTTCTTCAGTGTGCTTGTGAAAAGATTTACCTTGGCTTGTTTACTTCCTGCTGATACCCTGTCCTCTGGTGAGGGATATTTGGCTCAGCAGGTCTTAGAGCACACTCACCCTCATGTTGTATGAGTTTCTTTATTCTGTTGAACAAAAAAGAAGAAATTTTGATCAATGATGGTACAGTAAGTGCACAGTTGATGGTACCCATTGACGTCCATAGTAGGAAAGCGTCAACCGGATACCGTCAACTCTGTGCTTACCATCATTTATCAAAATATCTTCTTTTTGTTTAACAAAATATATAAAAAAAAAACTCATACATGTTTTCAACATAGACTGCGACCGCGATTCCGCTTCCTTCCATTGGAATGAATTGAAATAAAAAATGCTTGACCATGAGCGCTGCCATTTTATGTAAAAATGTAAAAAGTAAGTTTGGAGCCAGGGCATGCGAAGAAGGAATTGTCTGTGGAGGCAAAGGCCGAGCCGCGGTATCAAACTTCTGTTCAAACGTATGCACGCCCAATTCAACCATGCCAAGCATAATGACACGCCCCGTTTCCATAGCATCAAATTACTAGCTAAAATGAAACTTATCACAGAATTAACAATTGAACATATCAGCGTGATAACAACCACCTTTAATGACCAAAACCACCTTTTTGAAAATTTTATTGGAAGTGTACATTTTTATTTTGTCCAAATACTGTTCATTTGCACGGAGAGGGCGGGGTTTATGACTTGTACTGCAGCCAGCCACAAAGAGCCAGCGGCTTCACTTTTCAAGATGTATGAGGCACACACGGTTTAAAAACAACATAAGGGAGAGTAAATTATGACAAGATTTAAATTTTGGGTGAACTTTTCCTTTAATTTCAGTGGGTTAACCGGGTGTGCCTCATAAACTTTGAAAAGTGAAGCCTCTGGCTCTTTGATCGCCCCCTGGTGGCTGGCTGCAGTACAAGTCATAAACCCCGCCCTCTCCATTCAAACGAATGGGACTCTGCTCTAAATAAAAAAAATATTTACACTTCCAATAAAAGTTTCCGAAAGATGGTTTTGGTCCTTTCAAGTAGTTTTTATCACGCTTGTATATTTTCAAGTCTTCACTATTGTGGTAAGTTTCATTTTAGCATGTAATTTGATGCAATAGAAACGGGGCGTGATGTTATGATTGGCGTGGTTGAATTGGTCGGGCGGGCGTTTGGGGCGGAAGTTTGATACCGAGGCTCCGCCTCTGGCTCCACGGACGATTCCTTCTGCGCATGCCTTGGCTCCAAACTGACGTTTTTACGTAACATGGCGGCGACCGTGGTCGGACATTTTTGGCTTCAATTCATTACAATGGTGGAAGGCGACGTCGCGTCGTCCATCTTTATTTACAGTCTATGGGGTTAACATGTGCGTTCTAAGGGGCCAATCACACCAAGCTGTTTAAAATGCCTGGAAACGCAAGGCACGCCACACTGCCTTTTTTGTTAACTTTTGTTTAACTTTGTTAAAAAGCAGTGCAGCACGGCTTTTTATATTGCTAGGCATCCACCAACGCAGCTGTCCGGTCAGTAAAATATTAAAGGTTGAGGGCTCTTTTGCTATTAACTGTCATATTAGCAGAAACTTAAAAAAAAAAAACACATATGACGCTGGGCACTTTTCCGCTCAGAGTGCTCCTGTAAAACCATGTGGCGTGGGAAGTGAGTTACCCCAGGGTGCAGCCTGGACGATGGTGTGGGGTGACACTTTGAGTCGGAGCAACACGTGTTGCCCATAGACTGTAAAAAATTATGGACGTAGTGTCCGTGACCTCACAAATTGGTTTGTGAAGATTGTTTTTAAGCTTAAAGTAGGCGTTGCCTGCTGTCGCCATCTTGGCCGTGCGTCATCACGAATCAATCGCTGATAACCAAAAATGGGTAAAGAGGTGGGTGAAGTTGAGGTGGCTGGTGGCTGAAACCACGCCCGCTTAGCTCAATTCTAGTGACAGCAGTGGCTGTTCACCCATCACTCAAGTGGCCACGCCCTTAATTATGCAGAACTTTAAGGCTTAATTTAATTTTAAAAAAAATTCACCCCCCTCACAGTTGTCATGAAGGGCAAAATTAGATACAGACCAAAATCCCTTTTTGTACCAGGCTGTAAACATATTTTTTTCAACTGTAAAGTTGGGCATTTTAAAGCAACACTAAAGAGTTATTGCTCTTTGCTCCCCCTACAGGTTAGAAGCGTAATTGTTTATTAGCACTGTCGTAAATACGGCAGCATAGCTGGCTCTGATTGGATTGTAGGTCTGCCGTAAAGCAAGTTTTTGTAGTTTTCACTCGAACTACAGGACCACTACCCGACGGTTGGAAACTTCTTTAGTGAGGTTTTGGCCGATAGAGGGCTGCAAAGCGAATGTGAAAGTGCCATTCACCCTGTTTTGAGTGGATGAACCACTGAAACTTTTTTGGAAACGTTATTTTAAGGTAAAAAAAACTCTTTGGTGTTGCTTTAACAAGGAGTTCGATGGGAATTGATTCCCTTTTGGAGTCAGCCTCAAGCGTCCAGTCGATGAATTGCAGTTTAAGTAACTTCCGTATTGGCTTCATCAGAGAGATCGGAAGGTTGCCCCTTGGTGTCGCCCCATCCATATTTGTTCATCTTAATCATAAACCAATAACCAGTGAGCTGGGCGGCCCCATTGTCCAGGCTGCACTCTTGGGTACTAGCGGGAAGCAGCCAAAACGCGCATAATGCTCACTGCCCATAGAAAACCATTCAAAAAAAGGTGCCTGCCACTGTCATAAACGCATTCCTAACATTCTATTGCATATAAATATCGTTAAACTGACTTTAGATAGTACCAGAACTAACTGCATTATTAAGTGAAAACTATCCTGAGACTAGACATTTTAGATTTTGTATCTACCCAATATCCACTTTTGGCCTTTTCTGATTCAATGTCAATCTCTGGAACATTCTCTCTCTTTCTCTGTATATATGTTCCAGCTGGCTCACTTTAAGTACAGGATGATGCTAAAATGCTTTATTCAGCATCTCTAGGGTAATGGTGTGACCTGGACATTGTAATATGCCCCAAGGCAAAGAGCCAGTGCAGAAACGGGTTGACATTTCCAATATGCTACTCCCTTTGGGAGAGGGAAAGTGAAAAAGAGAAAAAAAAAACTAGAGAAAGGTGGAATTGTAGGAAGAATATAATCTAGCAGATAATGTGATTTTTTTTAAAACTGAGTTATTGTTTATGTGGTCTCCATCTCATACTGGTCATGTTAATATACTCCGTTCCATTTAAAGCTCCATGGCAACATCTCCTTTTTGTCTCTTCTCCACATTCTCTGCCATTGTTTTTGGAGGTGTGAAAAGCTGTGACGTGGAAATCAGAAATAACTACACATTCTGGAGTAGCTTTTTTGTTCCTTAGCAACCTCTTTTAAGTCGGCTCTAGAAATACGATGACGTTTAGCGTTAGATATGATGGGGGCGTAGATTATGCAGTTATAATCCTCTGAATTGAGCACACCGATGTATGAAGGTGGTCAATTAGCCCCTTACACGTTTAGGAAACCATTCGAATACACAAATCTACTTATCAAGCATATCTTCAATGTTTGGTACCCTTAAATAGAAGCAATGTTCTTGGATGGCAAATTCAAGATACTCATTTACCCTGTTACTCTGTTTTTTTATTACTAGCCGGCCTTATCCTGATTTACTGCTTACTTCTGAGGTTTCTCCTATGACGTTTTAGCAACCTCCCCCCGTCATTTCATGTACTATCCTGCAGACTGTGGATTTTCTAAGGGGATTTGCTCACAAAAGTCGTGCTAGGCTTGTGCAATGAGTACTTATATAACTGTCTGTGACGCCTGGAGAAATTCTTTTGACAGTTTTTAGTCCTTTGCGCTCATAGACTGTATGGCACTTCCAGAAGTTACTTTAAGTTATTTATAAAATGTTTCACTTAAATCCTTTATTAAACATAAACACACCCTTCTCCTTTAATGAGAGATCGTTCCTTATTCTTCTTGTCACAGTAACATTTATAACAAATGAATAACCCACCACTGCAGTAACTGATGAAAGATGGATAACGTGAAGCTTCACTCCCATTGTTAGTTGCTCCCAAAAGTCGCTTATCATTTGCATAAAGGTTTTTAAATTTTGTCCCACTGCTCGATGTGCGCCATTTGGTCGCCAACGGTTGCCAGCTCTCCAATAAATTAATGGGATCTTGTCGCTTTCTGTTGCTTGTAAGGTGAATGAATCATTACCCTTCTTTTTAGACTTAAACAGAAATATTTGTAATTCTTGACACTTAACCAAAGGGATACCCTTAACTTGTAAATGTGGGTGGGCGGCTGTAAAGGCTTGATCTCATATGTACGATGGCAGACGGACTGTCTGTGTTTGAACACAACAAACAGACTTTCAGAATTACGCTCACATGTTCAATTTAAAACCGACCGTGAGCCAAAGCAGCATTTAATAAGCATCTGGGCTTTTTGGCTCAGGCGGCTATAGTCCAACCTGAAAAGAATCCCACATCCTATTGAATGAGGATCATGCTGTTATTGTACCACAGATAGCAGAGATCACTTTAAAAAGCTACATGTCTTTAAATAAAACTGTAAGATTTCTTATAAGTCCGTTGGTTTAATTCCCAGGAAACACACATCAAATTTATGCTATGAATTAAGTGTACATCACTTTGGATAAAAGCATCTACTAAATGCATAATTGTAAACATTTAGCTTAACACAATAAAACATATTTAACATTAACCAACTGGACATGTGGCATCAGCCAATAAAGAATTTGATAAAAACATGACTTGAAATAGTCAGTATAGTTGCAAAAAACTGAAAAATATAAAACAATACAAAATCTTGTATTGCATAACACTAAAGGACCATGCTAAAGACCACGTTAATGCAGCATTTCCACAAATTGAAGAGTTTATGAATATTTTTCTACAATTGGCCAGCTCTGATTGCAAAGAGTGGGTTTAAGAGGCATTAGCATGTGATTGAGTTCACCCCATGCATTGGTTAAATATTTCTCTGCCCCGTTCAATTTGCTGAACACACAATTTGCCTGCAATTAGTGAAGCCGTCAACGCACAGCAACTTGAATCTAACAAGTCGCCACTTACACTAAAAACATCAAACTCTTTCAATATTATGCAAGTGCCATTATTTACATAAACAAACCAAGATGGCTGCCAGGTCATTCTAAGCAAAGATGTATATCTTAACTTCTTTACATATAGGGCCTTATAATAAAGTAGTTAATAAGTCAGAACTATTGTAGGGTAATCACAAGTTACATGCACATGAATGAACAAAGTGACCAAGGCTGATTATACCAAACACGTTTATGGTTATTGCAGGAGCTTTTTTTGTATGATTTTCTATGGGCAGTGAGCGTTATGTGCGCTGTTTATGCTGGCTGAACACCTTGCTTTTTATGCTGCCAGCCGCAACACCCGTTTTTTAAGGAACGTTGAGAGTGGAAAAGCACCAGACGTCATCTGGATCTTTCAATTGTCCAATTGAATAAGGGGAGAGGTGTGCCTTACGTTGTGGTGACGGAAGTTTACAGAAATTTGGAACAACTAGACTGCACTTACTCACTCTCTCCAGCATGTTTGTGCACCTCTCACCCTCGATCAAGGTAAGATCAAGCGCCCTCTTTATAAAGTTACTGCTATTATGACAGTAAAAGTGCGCTCACGCTTCAATATTTGATTTACAAGACGGCTGACTCGGTGGTTGCCTAGCAATATAAAAAGCCGCGCCGCAGTGCGTTTACAAGTGTTTTAAACGTGTTTGGTGTTAATGGCCCCTTAATGGATAGTTCACCCAAAAATGACATTTTGTCATCATTTACTCATCCTCAAGTTGTACTAAACTTGAATACATTTCTTTGTTCTGCTGAACACAATTGAAGATATTTTGAAGAATGTCTGTAACCAAACATCTTGGGCACCATTGACTTCCATTTGTAGGTAAAAGTAATAATACCATGGAAGTCAATGGTGCCCCAAATCAGTTTGGTTAATAACATTTTTCAAAATAACTTAATTTGTCTTCAGCAGAACAAATACATTTGTAAAAGTTTGGAGTAAATGATCACACATCCTAACCCCTTTGTAAGTTTCAATTTTTAATTATAATACAATTTAAAACCAGTGATGTTTGAAATGGTTTGTTTATGTGCTGGTGTAAATGGCAGACCACTTTGTTATTTCTTCTTTAATGCTGTATTTCAGTAGAAGTAAAAGCTGCAGATTTTTTAAAGAAATTGTTTCCTCCATACAGTGAATGGTTGTTGTGACAGTATGGTTTGCCAGTGTTTGTATGCGTTGCTATCATATTGCTATAGAACGTTTTTTTTGTGAAACATGTGAAACTAATTTTGCTAGTAAATATATCTACAGTATAGTAAGCTTGATTCCTTATGAAGGTCTTCATAGATGTTCTGGTTTAATTGGTTTGATCCTCAAATATAGTAAGAAAAGGCAGTCTATGAATAAATATTAAAGCACAGACCTAATCCCAGAGCTGCCACATGCGTAGCATTAAATAAAAAGATTTAGATGGCAGAATTCCTACCTAAAATTCTCAAAACCCTTTCGTCTGTACAAATCCGGTTATTTTTCATCTGTTATGCCATTTTGAATATTTTACACTAACCAAATGTTACTACGTATTAACGTGATGCTACTCTGACAGTGCCAGGAACCCGCAAGGATGTGCATGACTCACTGCAGATCTTTGCTCAATTTGAGAAAAATCCTGCCCTAGATATTTCATGCGGTTCAACAACAGATTAAAATGCACTTGCTTTGATCCCTCTAATGCAACATCCAGAAATATTTGAGCTTTGCCACTGTGTCTAAAACGATTAGGTCGACATAGGTCAGCTTGCTGCATGGGTTGGCTATTTCTATTTCGCCCCCCTGGAGCAGCTTTGATGATTTGACAAAGGTAAAGGATAGTGGTAAGGCCATTTGAATCTATATGAGAGAGGACATATACACAGAAATATAAGGTAAAACAAACTGTATTCAAGCAAGTCCTAACATATTTGACAGATATATCAGCAGATGAGTTGCATGCAAGACATGTTTCTACACATCAAAATGCATGCGATGACTCTCAGCTGAGGAAATCAATGATGTAGACTGCGGTAAAATATGTTCCTTAAAGCAAACAAACCTAGTGTTAGTATGCAATGTCCTGTCTTTATTATTTGATTTGAATTGATTCAGTTGTGTCTGTGAAAAACATGAGTCTACAGTGGAGCTGGGATGATGGGCAGGTCTGAAGATCAATGCAAGCATTTGACATCAAAGCCCATACAGGCTGTTGGCATTCATCGTGACCAACTCAGCGCAGCAGTCTAGAAAAACTAGAGTCACGTGAGTCGAGTGTGTGAGGTCTCAATCCTCATGTTCTTTTTAGATTCGCAACTTTAATAATGAAAGATACGAAAATGTCCTTTATAATCTTTCCGACTACAAACTCAAGCTCACCAAACCTAATCGGAATCAAAGTATGTGTGCTTTATGATTTATAAGCCCCGTCTGAATAATCAGCAACACTGGGCATTGTGTAATTGCCACGGGGATGGGAATAGGCCACTCTATTAGTCTTCATTTCATTTAAGTGGCATTTATTGCATGTGTGACTCAGGATAAATTCCATCCCGTCTTGTTTTCGCTTTCATATGCTGATAGTCAAGGTGCCACTCACGTTTATTTGGCTTGAGAATTCTTATTTGTGGGCATGCATTGAAGTGCATTGTCTCTGATGTCTAGGCAGATTGTGGTGGACTCCTGCCTTCCCATGGGTAATCTGCAGTGTTTGTTTTTCTCCTTGCAGAGGTCTGGTTGAAACGTGTGACCACTGCTTTCAGCTGCTTCTTTTAAACGACACGGAGTATCATGAGGAAACCTATCTGAGGGTGATATGATGCAGGGGTTTTAAAACTTTGTAAGGCCATGAAGCCATATATATACAGTAATGATCCTTTGTAAGGGAACCATTTCGAAATATAAAGATGCTATATATTTATATATTTAGTGTAAAACCCATGCATACTCTGGGAAAAGACTAAACATGGTATTAAAGGGATAGTTGCCATCATTTACTCACTCTTGTTGCGAACCACTATACATTTATTTGTTCTGATGAACACTAAGGAAGATATTTTGAGCAATGCTTGTAACCAAATGGACCAGATGCCCCATTGACTTCCATAGTTGGAAAAAGACAGACTGATCTGAAGTTATGCTATAGTCACAAAATTTTATTAATTTATTTGTGTCCATGACATGAAATTCAGCTTTTTTCATGCCTTGAGCGCGAATGTCTTTTTTCTATAAACTATTTCTATAAATAGTTTTCACAATCTATCAATCGTGTCCGTGGCACAACTTTCTTTTTTCGTGGCATTTTATATATGTTTTTTCCCCAATTTTTTTTTTTAGTTTGGGGTTAGAATCACTTTCTGTTACATTTTAGACATCCTAACCCAATCCCCAACTCTAACCCCAACTCCAGGCGAGAATAGTTTTAAAAGCTGAAGAAAAACATGTAGAAACCAATACATAAAAATACATCCTAACCCAAACCCCAAATCTAACCCCAAGCGACAATGATTTAAAAATAGGAAAAAATTAAATGAGAAAACAATACATAAAATGACACAAAAAGAAAGTTGGGCCATGGACACGAAAAACTATTTATAGAAATTTGTGCCACGAATGACATTTCGAGTGACACAATAAAGACATTCGTGTTCAAGGCATGAAAAAAAGCTAAATTCATCAAATTTTTCACGACTATAACACGACTTGCCAAGAGAGCAGGATAGTATGGAAGTCAATGGGGCTTCTGATCAGTTTGGTTACAAACAATCCTTAATAATATCCTCACATGCAACTGTTGTTAAAAAAAAAATTATAATCATATTCATATTAGTACCTTAGGGATACTTATTGATACCAAATAGAGCATATTAGTACTTAAAAGAAACATATAGCATCTCAGATGTACATACTGGTACTAAATGTATACATATCTGTACCTAATGTTACATATAAGGACTTTTTTAAAGAGTCCCAGTGACAGCGGAGGTACATATTTTGACCATTTACTTTCTTACTACAAACTCCCTTGGTGGCCCCCTTTAGCCCACGGACAACAGTTTTAAAACCCCAGACCTACACTGTAAAAAAGTAGTCAATTCAATCTACTATTTTAAGTTTTGATTTATTGACATAACTTAAAATTAACAAGTTGAAATTGTTTAACTTAATTTGTTAAGTTAAAGTAACATAAAAATATTTGCTGATTTGATATCATTTTTTTAGGTGGCAGTAACCCTTAAAAAAGGTCATGTACCTTAAGATATGTATACATTTGTTACCAATATGTACCTTTGAGATACTAACGCAAAGCATTCCCATCAGTCTGTCTCTCCGATCAGAATGTGAAGATGACAGTAAAGCAAACAAGCTGAGTGGTTTGTAGCTTGCATTAAAAAAAGTCTAGCCTCTGCCTGACCTCTCATGTTAACCTAGCAAAAGGGCACGAGAAAGAGCATGTAAAGGTAGATCAGCTGACCTGAAGTCAGCGCATGATAGAGCAAACGTGAGACCTTTGAACGCTCTTGTATGCCCCTCACTGGCTCCACTTCACTGACAGACAGAGGAATAATCATCACATGGCTCTGTTACCATGGAGAAACTGCCATGGAAAGTGATACTGTTAGCATCTGTCTGAACAGCCATGTTAGGTTTCTGTTCTAATTATAAAGAGATGTAAAATGTGTCTGTGACAAGAACAGCATCACTGCTCTATTGTATGATAACACGAGATCGAGTGAAAAAAGAAAGTGTGATGAACATAATTAAAATATGAAGCAGACCTCCCAGTCTCTGTACTGTGCAGACAGAGTGCAAAATTAACTTTTTTGCCACACTGGCTATAGCAGGTAAAGATTTGAATATGCGTGAATATCTCAGGCTAGACATAAAACTCAAATAATAAAGCTTGTTCTTTTCATTTGTAAAGTTTTAAATATTGTTTTACATCAATTACCATCAGAAGTCCTTTATTAACCCCCTGGAGCCATGTGGTTACGTCTGTGAAGGATGGATGCACTTTTTTGTGCTTTAAAGTCAGAAGTTGTTATCTGTTTACTACCATTATAAGGCATGGAAAACCAGGAACATTTTTGATTGTGTTCATCTGAAAGAAGATGGTCATATGTATCCCGGATATGTCTTACTAGTGATCATGGTGTATTTGGGATAGTACTGTTTATAGATCTATAGTCTTTGTTTGCACCCACTGTAACATTCCAATGTTATGTTTAGCCTATTATGCGGGTTAGTGGGTGTTAATGTTGACGTGTAGTACTGCGATATGTCTAAAAATGTGTAATGTGCTTCCTAAATAGGTCTTTCCTCCCACGTCTATAAACAGCCTGAGCAAATTTGAACCTTTGTTTAGTAAATAATGTCATCTTGGTTGTACAGCGTGGCATGCTTGCAACCCCAGATGGTGTGTACAACTACTGGGCGATCTGCCACGTGTGAAAGGCCTACCCAAGCCCCTTTAAATTCCTTGGGCGTAAACCTTAATTTGTAAAATAATATAAAGCCAGAGTATAGTATGTTTTTACGTGTTCGCAAACGTACGTGCACGGTCGAATGCACAGCCTTACAAAGTATAAGGTAGATTAGCAATGCAATGCATCTTCTGTGCTACATACTACATTCTCCTGTATATACATACGCGACCTCCTGATGACGAAAATTGCATAATGCGCAATGTACGCGGACCTCCGCGTACGCATATAAAGTGGACCATACTTCAGCCTTAACTGGATTTTCCAAATTCCAATGTGTAAAGTATTTCAAACAGTCTCCAAACATTGCGGTTTCACTAGGAATAATCCCTCTTGTACTATAGCTGCAACATTTTATGTCTAATTCCTTATTAGCGGTCACATAAGCAGGATTAACTGCTCACCATGAAATGCATCTACAGTAAATACACCCTTGGCATTTTACTGACATGTCTATACATCTGTCAACTATTGATAAGATGGTCGTATGCGAAACTCTGCCTCTTAATTTCCCCCTGAATGGTCTGACGCACTAATGTGAGTCATGTGACAAAAGCTGTGATACATCCATGACAAGGTTATTAAAAGAACAATCCGAGAATTCGGCGAGCAGAAATCGGAACGGACGAACCGGAGATGTGAAATTGCTTCTGGTGTAACTGTGGTCGTATCAGCGCGGGCGCTTCGCTGATTAGCGAATTAGAGAAGAAATGAAATAGTATAATGTGATGGATTAAAGGAGGAACATTGTGCATAGCCTGTGCTGTTAGGAACAGGCCTTAAAAACAGCCTTATCGGTCTAGAAAATGAGGGAGACGGAGTAGTAATGGTAATATCCTGTTTAAAGTGTGAAAAAAAGAGAGAGAGAGCGAGGAAAGACAGAAAAGAGAGTCCTAAAAGCATGTACAAAATGCCCCTAATGCATTCAAGTGAGAGATGATCCTCGCCTTGTTATTGCACAGAAGGCCAAGCCCGTTGCTTGCTAACAGCAAAGTAAAAGCTCCAAATATCCAAATATTACCCACCCAAAATGCTCTTTACCTCCATTATTGGATTTCACACATTTCAAAATGGTTTTGATCCATAATTGGGTGCCATATGTGTATAGAGATAAAAAAACACGCTACGGCTGCATTTAATCGTGGCGGCAAGTTGATTATTTTCACAGATTGATTGATTTTCCTACAATTTCTTGATTGTTCTCTATTAATGTTGATGTGCTTTGCATAACAATATGTCCGACGTTTTTAAATGAGTTTCCTGGGGCTTTGCTCTCCACATGGGAGTTCTGATTAGCGAAGGCTGGTTAAGTGGCTTGTCAATCTAACCCATCGAAAATGAGCACAAGATGCCATCGCAAAATGTATGCTTGTTCACTCTCAAAAAGAGAAAAGATGTCATCTATCCCCAGGGAAGCGATAAATAAAAATATCAAGCGGCGAGGTCGCCTGGTTGATCCCAATGTTCAAGCTTGAGTTTATTTCCCATAATTCATCTATGCTCTAAACAGTGTCATTTTTTTATGATGATACAACTTTTCAAAGCCAAATCTAGGATAATCGAAAACACCCTTTAGCCTCTGTAAAAATTGCATTTAAAATCTACCAGGCGTATTTTGAATATCTTTCTTCTTTAGCTTACCTAACTTAAAGGTCGAGTTAGGGTATTTTAGGGGCTGTCCATACGGAGACGCATATCACTGTATACGTATAAATTTGTTATCGTATTGGCGTTTCATCCACACGGATCCGGCGTTTTGGGAGACTGAATCCGCTATTTTTTGAAACCGGGTCCTAAAGTGGATAAATCTGAAACCAACACCCTTGCAGTTTTGTCTGTACAGCCAATCCGTATATTTTGTGAAGTGAAAACTTCATCACATCACGTGTCGGAAGCGTCACACGTAACAGCAACAACAATAACGGCGGACTACGTGATTGTGTTCGTGCTACAGAAGCTACTAAAGCCTACTAGCTTTATTACAGCAAAATCTATTGCTTCTATGCAATTTTGGTGACCAACAAGCGATAATGGACAACACCATACGTTGGTTATGCGCATGCTCAAAGTCTTCTTCTCCGTGTATAGTGTAAATCTGTGGCAGAATAACAGCGCCCCATACTGGTCCGGCATATATACTACACCGCTTTCAGTCGGTTTCAGTGGTTTCGTGTTTACGGATAATTTTTTTAGAGCAAGGAAAAAAATGATCGGATAGGGAATGCACCGGCTTTGTGTGGACATAGCCTTATATGCAGTATTGGGGGAAATGCATTGCAAGTAACATGCATAACGTAATAATATTACTTTTCTGAATTAACGAGTAAAGTAACGCATTAATTTTTAAATGTACACATTAATATTTGAGTTATGCAAGTTACTTTCAGTTTAATTAATTAGATTAAAAAAATATGTACTGAATTAAACTGAACATAGTCACATAGAATTATACCCTCTATGTGTATACGCTTGTGTGGGAACCGTTTGAGTCAGAAACTGAGATGGCAGAGATATTTTTGTGATGAAATATGCAATTTCTGAATGCAGAACGTTTCAGCCAAGAAAAAGTAACTAAAAAGTAATGTAAGCATTATTTTCCATGAAAAGTAACGTCTCGGTTACGGATGTAACCCTCGTTCCCTGAAGGAGGGAACGGAGACGTCACGTCGTGACCGACGAATTGGGAACTCGCTTAGAGAGACCAATCTGCTTCGTTTACTACTAAAACGCCAATGAACTTGGCATTGAGATATTTGCATAATGCTGGCGCCGCCCCGCCAGGTGCCTTTATAAGCAGCAGGTGCAAATAGGGAAATTAGCTTCTTTTCGCTGAGAAAGCCGGGAGAAAGTGACCGGTCGATAAACAGCAAGGAGCAGCCCTGTGGCGACGGGACGTGACGTCTCCTTTCCCTCCTTCAGGGAACGAGGGTTACATCCGTAACCGAGACGTTCCCTTTCAGTCGGTCACTACGACGTCACGTCGTGACCGACGAATTGGGAATCCCTACCAAAACGCCACTGAGGGCTGACCTCTTCCAGTGTCTGCGTAAAGCCCTCCGGTTCCACTTAAGGAGAAGGAGAATTAGGTTTTAAGGCAGAAGGCCGGGCACTAGATGTTCCTTTAACCCCACAGTAGTGCCAGCGACTGGGAAGCGCCCTATCTGAGCGGTATAGGGACGCTGCGGAAGCCACCGCCCCATTAAGGGCTATTGGTGGGCGAAAGTCAACCGTAGTTGAGGTAAAAATGACAGCCGTGGCTGTGTAAGCAAAGCAGTGCTCTGCTAAGGGAAACGTGGGCTGGTAGGATTAACCCCACGGAATAATACTCACAAAGGAACCCGTTGGGACACAATGTGGAGCCCGAGCCAGACACGTAGGTTCGCGAGGATACAGCTAGTGAAAGGCTGACAGCCAATGCTCCGCAACAAAGGCTGCCAAGGCAGCGGAGGAAGAACAATTCAAACCATTACGCATTTTTGTTCTGAAGGGCTTCCATACCGACACAGTTATGAAGCATCAGTTGGAGGCTGCAAGCCGACCTGCGAGACTGCTCTCCGTGCTCCCCCTGGTGAGGAAAGAACACGAGAGGATACAGGCTCGATACGAACACTGTAAAATCTAGTGAACGTATTAGGTGTCGCCCAACCAGCAGCTCTACAGATGTCTGTTAGCGAGGAACCACGAGCTAAAGCCCAAGATGAGGCAACACTCCGTGTGGAGTGCGCTCTCAAATTAAAGGGGCAAGGAATACCCTGAAGATTATAAGCCAGGGCGATAGTATCAGCTATCCAATGAGACATCCTCTGCTTAGTGACAGCTTTCCCTTTCTGCTGGCCACCATAACAAACAAAGAGCTGGTCTGAGGTCCTGAGGCTTTGCGTGCGATCCACGTAGAGTCGCAGTGCGCGTACGGGGCACAACAAAGCCATGGTTGGGTCTGCGTCCTCCGGGGGCAGCGCTTGCAAGCTCACCACCTTATCTCTGAAGGGAGTGGTGGGAACTTTGGGCACGTAGCCTGGTCTGGGTCTCAGTGAGACAGCAGGACCAAACTAAAAGCACAAATCGTCAACAGAGAATGCATGTAAATCCCCTACTCTCTTCATGGAGGCCAATGCTATCAGGGTCAGAGTTTTCATTGATAAAAACATCAGACTCGTAGACTGCAAAGGCTCAAAAGGGAGACCTGAAGGCTTCAGCACCATGGACAGGTCTCAGGAGGAAAGAGGGAGGGCGCGAGGGGTTTAGCCTGCGAGCGCCTCTTAAAATGTAATAATTAAATCATGCTGGCCAACTGATCTGCCGTTGATAAGAGAGTGATGAGCAGAAATAGCGGCGATATCAACTTTAATGGCGGAGGGACAGCCTACCATCTAACCTATGTTAAAGATATAAAAGCACAATGTTAATGGGCATTCTCTGGGGTCCTCGCGTTGCGAAGAGCACCGGGTGACGAAAAAGGTTTCTTTAAGCGCGTAAGCCCGTCTTGTGGACGGTGCTCGAACCGCGTCGATGGTGTTAGATACCGCTTGCGATAAATCACCTAAACCTTGCGCGCGCTCAACGACCATACATGGAAATCCCACAGGTCGGGGCGCGGGTGCCATAATGTGCCCCTTCCTTGAGAAAGAAAGTCTTTCCTCAGGGGAAATCGTCAGGGAGGGGCTGTCGCGAGGAGCATTAACTCTGAAAACCAATTCCTGGTAGTCCAGTACGGGGCGACTAATAAAAGGCTCTCCTCGTCCTGCCTGACTTTGCACAGTGACTGCGCAATAAAGCTCACTGGAAGGAATGCGTATTTACGCAGCCCCCGCGGCCAGCTGTGTGCCAACGCATCCACGCTGAGGCTGCCCTCGGTTAGTGAATAAAATAGGCGACAGTGGGTATCGTCCGGCGACGCAAACAGATCTATCTACGCACAACCGAACTTCTTCCAAATTAGCTGGACCGTCTGGAGGTGGAGTCGCCATTCGCCGGGGGCGCAGCTCGGGAAGCGCGTCTGCCGCTGTATTGAGCGAACCCGGGATGTAAATGGCACGAAGGGACCTCAGATGCTTCTGACTCCAAAGGAGGAGATGACGAGCGAGATGCGACAGGTGACGAGAGCGCAAAACCGCCTTAACGGTAAATAACGCAACAGTCGCAATGTTATTGGTGTCGGCTAATACATCCTTCCCTCGCATCTCCATAGCGGAGCGTACAAGTCCCAGATATACAGCGCACCGCTCGCGGCAGTTGGGGCGCTATGCACACCCCTGAGACTGCAAGCCCGTCATACGTGGCTGATCATCCCGTGCTGAGGGCATTGCAATATACAGAATGCCAGGAGACCCCTCATGGGCATATCTTCCATCGGAAATGCCGGGTCTACCACAGGGAAAAATTTAAATGACACGCAGGTGCAATGTTTACACGGTGTATGTCGGAGTGCCACGCTCTCCTCGAGACTCGATCGTAAGCCAATGCTGAAGCGGTCTCATATGAAGCAGCTCGGGCGGCGTCACAGCCGCAGCATGCTGTCATATGTCCAGGAGCTTCTGAAATTGTTTCAGAGGGACCGCGTACTTCCCTCGAATTAAACCGAGGCAAGTCAGAACTGACTGGATGCGCGCTCTTGTTAAACACGCCAATTAGTCGATCGAGTCTTATTTCCATACTGAGAAAAAGGATCCTCTGCACGGGGCAAAGTTGCTCTTTCCCAGTCGACCTGAAGACTTAAACGAGCGAGATGCCGAAGCATTAACTCTCTGTGCTCGCGCACGTCTGCCAAGAACGGGCTATTATAAGTCGACGTAGATAAAGCAGAATGCGAACAACGCTCTCTCTCTGATATTTTAATGCCGTGACTAGCATGGAGACACGGAGAGAGAGAGAGACAGCTCGAATAGTGTACTTAGTATTAATATGCCCACCCCACGACGCAGAGCGAAAAAACGGTCTAAAGCGAGGGGAGATGGACACATAAAGTACACGTCTTACAGGTCTAAGGCTGCAAACCGATCTGAATATTGAAATACGAGCCTCGGCGTTATCATCCAAAAAGAACACCTTTGTAGAGCCGGTGCGTAAATCAAATCGATCGTAACCCACCGCGTATTTTGGGTACTATGAGATAAAGGCTGGAAAAACCCTATCATCATCATCATCTCGGTAAGAGGGACCGGCTCGAACATCCTTCGCCAACAGGATATCGACTTTTGCACGCAGTACATGTGCATCGGACACTTTCACCACAGTGAAACGAAAGCCCGAATTTTGGGGAGTGCCGGATTCGTAACCGAGGCGGATCGTGCGTAAAACCCAACGAAACGGGCTGGGAACTGAAGCCAAGCACCCAGGCACCGTACGAGGAGAAATAACGACACTACCGAAGTACCCGCGGTGGGGCAGCGAAGCGAGACAGGTGGGACTGCCGGTGCGTCTGCTGTGACAGCATAAACATCTACAGTATGTGTGTGTGACACTGACCTGAGCCCGCTGAGGGTAACGGTCGTCTGGTCTCCTCTACGGAGAGCGCAGACTCCGATGAGGGTGCTGGTGGTCCGGTCTCCTCAGCGGAGAGCTCGGACTCCTCAGGTCACCCGCTGGCGATAGAGGAGAGGTAGGGGAGCTGGTGTGAACCCGCTCACGGCTCTCTCAATCCTCCCGAGACCTGGAGAGGGAAGAGGAATGCACTCTTATGTGTGGTTAAGTGGGTACCGGCCGAACAGCCGGTGGAACATATGCAAACCAAGGATTTTCCACCCGACCCTCTATCGGGGGAAGGAGCTCCATCTCCTGAAGAGTGATCCTCTGCCAATCCGGGTCGCCCTTCACTGGCCACTTAAACTCCCGAATTTCACGGGAAGCGGCTAAGCGGGCGGGGCGAGCTGCTGACGACCGGTTCCCCTGCGCTGCCGAGATGGGGTCCGAGGAGGGGAACGGAGGTGGTCGCCGCAGGACGCCGACGGCGAGAGGCAGACTGAGGAGCCGACGTGGTGGACCAAGGGCAGCTCTCTTCCGCCGGGGCATGACCTAGGAGATCGCCTCAGTCTGCGCAGGGGAGCTGTCCGACTCCCCTGGCTCGCCGAAGAGGCCGGTCTGTGAGACAGGAGCATTCAAGTTGTTCTCGTCTGCGTCCGTCATGTCAGCCGGACACAGCCAAAGGTGGCGATCTTGAACCACTGTGGTGGACATCGCACGACTGAAGGTCGCGGGCTCCCTCGTAAATCCTTGGTGAGCCTGCAGCAACGTTATGGCGTGCAGGGCCGAAGCCACCTCTCCGGCATGCCTGATGGGCAGCGTCCGTAACCGGACGACTGTCTACAAACACGGGAGGGAAGGGTTGGGTGGTCCCTCCAGGAACGCATCCCGCTCCACTGAAGGGGTCCCCGCCCTTAGCGGCTCCGTTGGTGAGGGAGGTGAGGGGTGAAGCTGAACGGCCGGACGGCCGCAAATCACGTCAGCTCTTCGTGCCGTCGGGAAAGAAAGGCACAGGAGGAGAGGACCGAGAGGCCCGAGCAGCTCCGAAGTACCAATCCTGTGGGCGGGACGGTTCGGGCGGAGAGGGGTTAACCTTTCCAACTCTACCGTCTCCGCCGCTCGAGCGGGCACGGCCGCCATCTCCGGAACGACTCTGCCTCGGAGGAAAAATGGACACCCCTCTGATGCTGCAGAAGTGACGGGACCAGAAGGAGGTCCAATGGATTCGGCAGACATCGTAGAACACGACTCTGCAGTCTCCACCCGAGCCTCAACCGGCTGAGGATGAGAAGGCCGGTAGGTGGAGGACGCATCCTCCGTCCTACTCAGCGTAGTGACGCGAAGGGCGCCCTGCGAGCGCTTGACAGCCGCACCATGGCGGCGTCAGCACTGCAAAGGCGCAGACAGCGTTCCCGTAGAAACGACAGTCGTCTCCGCAATCCAAGAGGGTTATGCTCTCACAGAGAGAACAGAAACTCTCCACGAACGCAGCCCCGGAGTGCTCGATGCCTGAGCACGAAGACAGCGCTCGTGACCGTCACTGGAACCCTTATACTTCTCGCACCCAAGATCGCACGGGCGAAAAGCTATCCTGAAAAGGACGCTGATGCAGAAAGTGGTTGCCTTTAAAAAGACACAGAGCTCTCACGTATCACTCTTTTAGGGAAATCACTCTTTAGGTGCTCAGCTGATGATGTGCACAGGGAAGGCAGCGCACACACTAAACTCAAAACAAAAAAGATGCAGAGCCGTGGAATACTGCGAGCGTCCGCTGTGTTAGTACTGCTTGTCAATCAACTTCAGCAACCGTTCCCAGAAGAGCAGAGAGTAGCTTCTCAGTAGCAGATAAAGCCGGCTTTCGAAGCGAAAAAGCTAATTTCCCTATTTGCACCTGCTGCTTATAAAGGCACCTGGCGGGGCGGCGCCAGCATTATGCAAATATCTCAATGCCAAGTTCATTGGCGTTTTAGTAGTAAACGAAGCAGATTGGTCTCTCTAAGCGAGTTCCCAATTCGTCGGTCACGACGTGACGTCGTAGTGACCGACTGAAAGGGAACTAATGGTGCGTTCCAGGCAGGTTTTTAAACCCGTGAGTTACGACTTCAAAACCACGACTCACGACCCTATGCGTTCCAGGCAGCCTGTAACTCGTGTTTTTACAACCTTCTACCGGTGAAAGTGCTCTGGAACGGCAGTCAAACCCGTGACTTCCCACCCGTGAACTCGTACTAGATCGATGTACTCCCAGTTCAAAGTCGTGAGTCGTGGTTTTGAAGTCGTGAGTTACGGGTTACAGGTTGCCTGGAACGCAGAATAAGTAACGCAATTAGTTACTTTGTTAAGGAAGTGACTTAATATTGTAATGCATTACTTTTATAAGTAACTTCCCCAACACTGTTTATATGACAAAATAAAATGTATATGACAAGTCTTGCTGTAACAAGACTTTATGCATTGCAAACATGGCGGCGGAGTTACACGACTTCCTTAAGAAGACTTTGGTAAGGTTTAATGGTTATGGTTGACCTCTGCTTGCCCATTTACCCCTGGATGGCCTTTATAACAAATCCAGCCAGGCTCTTTGCATTTTTCATCAGCGAGGGCGGAGCTCTGCTGTTTTAATGGTCAGAGACCGGTACAATTATCTCTGGAGGAAATCAAAGCGGATTAGGGCAGAAGGGGAATTGTGTGTAATGCACTTCTGTCAAAAAACAAACAGAGGCAGAGATACGGAGACGGCAAGGAAAGGGGTGGGATTTGGAGGTGGCTTCTCACAACACACTGTACAGCTCAGGGGTGGGATTATAAAGCAATTAGCCTCACTGCCGGTGATTAATACTGTGCCTAATAGGATGAGGCTGAACAACCGGATGGAGTAAGGGAGGTACCGAATTCAAGAAACCCGAACGAAGGCAAACCGAGTGCATCAATCATAAATGACAGCTAAGACAGGATCCAGGAGCTCCATTTGTCAAGAGAGACAAACACGCAGCTCAGCAAAGTAGCAGTGCAAGCATTAATTACTTGTTTTTCTAGACATCCCTGACACGTCTGACTGAAAACTGAAGTCAGATACTAAACTGTGAAGTTAACTTAACTTAAGTCCAACTGGAAATCCAAAACCTGCAGAGAAGTCCACAGCTTCATTTGATTGCAAAAAAGGCTCTCCATTTTGTGTCTATATACTAATCATTTAAAGTAGTTAAAATACAGTTATAACATTTAAAAAGTGGTTGGCTACATTAACGTCAACTAATATGGCCATTATTTAAGATAAGACTGGTATTAGTCTCAGGTATCCCAAGTTGTGCCTGTGAAGTTTCAGGTCCAAATACCCTTAACGTGCTGTTTCTTTAAATGCAAATGAGCTGCTGTTCCCCTTCTCGTTTACTTTTATCTATACCAACAACATACACTGTTTTTAATAAGACAATCACCATTATTACCTTTATTATACCTTTAATAAGACAATAACACCAATTATATTGTTTATAATGAATGTGCGGTGATGAATTATGTAAAACTGTATAATAGAAATGATGACTTAACTGTGGCCTTTGGTTGTTTGTGGGTGGGGTTGAATCATTAAAAACCTAAAATGAAACCATTTTGCTACTTTAACAACATATCGTTTGAATGGTAGAGCCACCCTCCTGCTTACCTATACTGCTGCTGTATTATATAAGAGTCATTTTGTTGTCTTGATGAATGCAAATTATTTAGGAAGTAAGATGACAACATTTTAAACAGTGTGTTGTTAGCAACTGAACTGCGATTTGTGATTTATGAAAAACATTTATCAGCTGTGATTCTGTGCTGTATATTATAAACGTGGTTAGCGGTATATAATAGCCTCATCATAAATTCCAGGAAAAACACTGTTCTTTCTGTTTGCTGAATGACATATCTACCATTGCACAGTTTATCTCCAGTGTACTGCCGAATATAAACGACGAAACATTATGCTGATAAGATTCTTAAGAACAAAAAGCTCAGTACCTACGGGCCGCGCAGCTGTATCGTCCTTTTCTTCTCCGGTTCTTCCTTTGTGCTCACTGGAAGGAGAGGAGAAAAGATCACATTAGCACAACAGTGGCTCAGACTGACTATAGAGATGGCCATCTTCACCACACATTTACCCAAGCTTCGGGCAGCCTAGTAAACTCTTCAGGGGTCCTAGAGACCCATAGGATGCTGCTATTTACCTTCAATCAATATAAAAGCAGGACGCAACTATTTGAGGTGAACTCGGGAAAATTCACTGGCAATTAAATTGTGGTTAAATTTGTTTTAACACTGCATAGAAGTTGTGTGTTAACACTTGTGTTTTATCAGGTGGCATAAATGTATGTACACAACAATTGCATGAGACAGTGGATCAAATGATGACTGATGATCAAAAACTTGCACCAGCATTGCTTACCTATTGACTTGTATAAGATTTTTATTGACTGAAAAGTTAGATCTCAAGTGTTAAACCACTGTAGACTTTCTGTAGCAAATCTTTGTAAACAACATATTAACTGCCGCTGTCCCGTGAGCGGGAAACCAACTTTTACTTCATGATTTTGCATGTAAATTTGAATCTATCAAGAAAAAGCTATGTATATCGTTGGAAAGATCTAAGAATGTTGTTTCCATATTTCAATTTTTTTTCAGGAATAATAATGCAGTGACAGTAATTTATTAATTTGAGTATGCAGCAAACCGTTGACACCTAGTGGCCGTTGTGGGTAAACCCCTAAAAGTGTAATGCTGTGTTCGGACCAGCCGTGGTAGAGGGTCAAGCGTGAGTGATTTCGATGTTAAGTCAATGTAAAGAGGCGTTGACGCGCATCTGGAGGTCTCGCGGCGCAAATGATGCATTAACGCGGCACGGTAGACGCGATTCCGCCTCAATTGAGCGTTGCTGGTGGAAACGTGCAAGTTGAACAATTTTAACTTTGGCGGAAAAACATGCCGCGTTAACCAATCAGGAGCTTGCTCTTGTAGTGAAGTGATTACTGGAAGCGAGCGAGTTACAGAAGCCCCTCCCATGACGCGAATTTCCACATGAACGGCTGTTTCTCAATATGCATTCTTCAGCGATCTTGCGTCCTTGTGTCCTCGCTCTACGTCATCATTAACAGTCAGAGTTCGATTCCAATTCTCAAGAACGGAAGTACAGAGGAGGCGTGAAAAATACCCGGATGAGTTCTTGATATCGAGGATGCATCGAGTGCAGACTTGCGCATTGAAATCTGAGGAAGTCACGTGACCAACAGGAAGATCGCACAAATCTCAATTCTCACCAGTGCGTTCTGAGTTCGTTCTTCCAAGGTCACCTGGCAAGACCAGTCTCCATGAGAATGCAAGTCTGATCTTTGCATTCTTAGAATTGAGAAACAGCCAATGTCTTGATGACTAGAATTTCACGCGCTGCTTTCACGCATGAATGAAGCAAGTAAACTCAAAATATTCAAGCGGCAAGCTAGACGCAGTAGACGCGAATTTGACACCTCAAACGCGGCTGGTGTGAACCCAGATATATTATGTATAAAATATATACTTTGTTTATATTACAACACAATTTTAACTGCTATAACAATTTTTTATTTAATATTTTTCTATCTCCAGACACAAACACTTTAAAGTGTCTTCTTTAAAAAAGACCAAGATTAGGTTTAGACGAAAAAATTAGTTATATTAATTTAAAGGTGTAAATCACCTTTTCACACCCCCCCCCTCACTCAAAAAGGTCTGCGCCAGTTTAGGGGGTTAAGTAAGATGAACTGGCAAAACAAAATGATACCGTATTAAAGGAAGGACAAAACTGACATTGTTTATCTCATTTACGACATTGCATCAGTTAAAAATTTGGGGTACATTTAGAGTAAATTATATTACTTCATAATGTCAAAAACAAACATCTACATTATTTTAAGTAAGTATGTAATCCACAGGCCTAATGCAAATATGCAATCCATATTCACTGACATAATTCTCATTAGACCTGTGGATCACATACTTACTGTATATACTCTGAACATTCAATTAAATATGTTTTGAATAACAGCTTCAAAGTAGCCTGAAGGCACAGCTGTAGTTTAAGTTCATTAATTAGCGCAGCTCTAAATAAAACAGACTGAAGAATTCATTGAAGAACTGAATTACAATCTTTGAATGTCCACACGAAGACCTGTGCAGAGAAAGTCAACTTAAATTAAATATGAAGAAGTAGGTTTGAGCTCTTGAGAGTTAATGGCAATTTAATATTCTGTTAATTAGAATTTGCATAGTCCTGTATTCCAAAATTGAAACCAACCTGTAACTCTCAGGCACCAACTTTATTGGGAAAAGCATTAAAAATATAATTTAGGAAGGATTTAAGCACTACCATGGTTAAACTGAACTTGGAGAGAAAAATGATCCAACTAAATTGGGTTTGGAGGTTTAATAACCTTTTAAATCTAATCATTTGTATTACATGCATTTGTATAACTAATAACTATATTTTGTATAAACAAAACAATTTATCCTAAAATAAATCTTTAAAATATAATTTTATCATGAAAATAATTCGTTTTATGAACATTGCAATATTTGAAACTAGAGGATGCTTGTATTCTTTTTAACACACACTTTCTCCCCATCACTCTCCCTTTAATCTGACTTTATTTGCCCCTTATTGTGGCATATGCCACTATTTAACTTCTACGCATTTTAAACATACATTTTAGACAGTTTACTCCCATTTAGTTTGATTTATTATACACCGGCGCTGACCACCTACTGGAGTGTTTAATTATTAAAGCAGAGCTGCATGCTTGCCAAGTCTATCAATGCCCATCTCGATCATACATAAAAACAGATTGTGAAAGGTCATAATACTCTTTACTTGAAGGTTAAAGGGATTTGTTTACCCAAAATAAAAAAGTTGGTAATCATTCCCACCCATGTTGTTCATTGGGTTTAAAGTATGTTTTTTGTATTACATTTATTGCTATTAGTGGTACATTTATTAGTGGTATTATATTTATAAGTGTTATGCACTGAGGCATCTTTGTGTTTAATGGTGTGACATCATCAAAAGGTTACATACAGTATGTTGATGTCATAACATAAGTAGTGCATGTACTGTGTAGTAATAAAATGTACTGAAGCCATGCTATACTTCAGAGTATACTGTATTGTGTGCAGTGGCTGCCGGTGACTGTTTTTTTCTTGATGCGAAGTTCGTCATAACATGTATGTAACCCGTCATGTGTGTGGTTCGTAATTTCAAAATGTGTGTTCTGCGTTTCGAGCAATCCTATGTGCATTACGGGTTTGCCAAATAAGTGCCTGCCGCAGACGCATCTAAAGGGTTTATGATAAAAGAGACGTTCGCGTGTGCCAGATACTCACATAATCTGATGCGTAATCAGAGTTTACCTTTAAGGTAGTCTCTTGCATGTATTTTGTGAACATGAGCGTCTTTTTTGTCATAAACGGTTTTGACGCGTGTGCAGCAGGCACTTATTTTGACAAAACACGTGATGCACATGACGCAACAAACACATATTTTGAAAACACAAGCAACACACATGACACCCCAAACAGATATTTTGAATTTGCGCCCCTTGGATGAGCAGTCACGAGCCGCCACTGATTGTGTGTAACTTGTGTCTTTTACCCCTGACATAGGGGTAAAAGGTTGTGAAAAGGTGATGTACACCTTCAAATAAATATAACTCTGGCATTTTTTTTTCCGTTTAAAGCTAATCTTGGTCTTTTTTAAAGAAGACACTTTAAAGTGTTTGTGTCTGGAGGTAAAAGTATTAAATAAAAAATAGTTATAGCAGTTTACATTTTATTGTAATAAATAGAAATATTGCAATAAAGTATATATTTTATTATAAAAATAATTATCACAAAAAATGACCCTTTAATGAACTTTTATAAATGCAATCCAGTAAAGCTCTAATCTTTCTTAATTAAATATATTACCAGAGGATACTGTTAAAATTAAGAAAAAAAATCTTATCTGTGCTTAAAAATAGGTCCTTCAGAAGGAAAAATGAACATGTAAATCTGACTCACAAGAAGTATTAATACTGTATACGTTGTATATTATACACTATTATGTATGATTAAAACAATTTATTACGTATGTGCCTTTTTTCACTCATTAAAATATTCATACTGACCTACTTTAATGTGTGGAAACAACAAAAAATAAGCAATTTCACCAAAAGTTGTTCAAACACAGGACTATCAAAACACTGACTCATCCAATTTGGAGTCATACTATTTGTTTAGCAGATGGAAGGAATGTTCATAAAACCTATTTCATTTCGTGACACTACTTACAATTCAGCGTTAACTTCTCCTTACATTAAGTTGCATTCGGGTGCAAGTCATGATTTCCAACTGAAAGAAACAATCTCACTGTGATGAGGTGTCTAATTTGCCATAGAGAGCTTTGACAATACCACACTTTCTGTGTCAAGGACCTTTTGGGATCTTTTCTCTCATTGACATTTCATATTCACCGCCCCTTGCTGATACACCGCGTGATCTGTTCTCATGACTCAACATCAAATTTGCCTGACAAAGGCCAAAAGCTAAGGCTTTTGACGCTCATGGCGCAGGCAGCTAAAGGCTTATGACTGCATCATGACATTTTACATTGGCTAAAAGCTCCTGTTGGTCCCTTAAAAACAGGAAAACCGCACGACAGCCATATTGTTGAGACTCAGACTACACAGCCACATATTCTGCTTATGGTCTGACAGAAAGTTTTTAATTTATGGACGATCAGTGTGCCAAGGTGACCCACTGTTCATTAGAGAGCAGTAAAAAAGTGCATTGGACAGATGGGTGGCCACCTGTTAAAAAGCAGTTTTAAATGACCAGGATGGATTTTACACAGCATTACTGTCATTCTATCATTGATACAAATTCACTTGATGAATTTTTCAAAATGTGCACTGTTTTTTTTGTGTGCTGTGCATAACAGTAAAGGATATGAGTTTTCCAGTTTATATCCATCTAATGATTATTACACAATGAAGCCCTTTTCCCGTGACAGAAATATGGCATAGTTTTGGATACAACAATAGGTTATTGTAATTGACACTGTGGCATCATTTGCGAGAGGCAGATGGTCCAAAGCAAGCTTCATATAAACAAAACAAAGCCAAACTATATAGACACATCCAGACAACTGCTTGATCAGGCAGAAAATAAAAACGTAATCGTATTAGTGTAATTAAAGTGATCCTAAAATACTAAGCAAAACTTTATTGCTTAAACACAGACTACACACCATGCATAAAACATTAACTCTTCTTATCTTTACCTTAAAGCCAAATAATAACCTAGCAACCATATTTGCTTACAACTGTGCAGATATACTGTGGATGTAATAAATTGTCATCAGAAAATGGCCTATGCTGTAACTGGCGTACTACTCTTTAAAAAAGTCCAAATATGTACTATTAAGGTACAGATACCATATGTATACATTATGTACCTTTGAGGTACTAATACGCACACTACCACTGTGTACCTCTAATGCCGAGTTCAGATTGCATGATTTTCAAACTAGTCGGGTCACAGATGTTTTCACACTGCGTGACTATCTGGGGTAGCGTTCAGTCGCTGCTGTTTCAGACTGCATGATGGGTTGGCGACAGGGGGTTTCACACTGCATGACTTTACCATAGGAAGAATCGCCGACAACGTCCCGAGGACTAGTCCTTACAAGTCACTTCCTTCAGAGGCTAGGCGAGGCTACTCTTTAGCATTCGGAGAACATGTAAATGGGACAGGCTAGCAAGTGCACCTCATTGCGTCATTACGGGCGCACTCACATTATCCAAACCAAAGCAAACCATGCCCCAGCACGATTGTCCCCCCTCCCTACTCCCCCAGATGCACGCACTCACACTGTACTTTATCGATCCGAGCCCAGGTGTGCTTTCGTCATTAAGATGCGATTGTTTTGAAAAAAGCAGGAAGTAAAGCGCTATCTTAAAGGATTCCGGTATTTAACACTTTGAGTCTCATTTCTGGTTTGTTTTGGATGAACTACAGTGATGGACACTGACATTTCTCAATGACTTGAGACGCGTTTAGAAGCGTCTCTTGACTGCGTCAGAATGGAAGTCAATGGCCATGCACAAACATGTCATTAAAACAACACTTAACGTTCATTTTCAAAACTTTTTTGATGATTAAAAACAAATATATTGGCGCAATGTATGATTTCAATCCGTGTTTTTTGCTATAGTGGAACTATTTTTTCAGATACCTCACAACCGCGTATATACTTGGATTTTTTTCTCAAAAATATTAATGACAGACAGAAGCAAAATTAGGTAACTTCTCCTTTAAGACAGTCCGGATCCAATATACTGTTACACATGCGTTTTCTCTTTAAGTTGTTTATTTCTCTTAAGCCCTAAATGGCCGTGTTTATGAGGATACTTGCAAAGACGGGAATTTTGATGCATTTATTTAACGAAAATAAAGTGGCAAAACTGTTCACGAGCTTAATGAGCAGTGGATGCGCGACTTGCGTGCTCCTATCACACAAAAACAGTGCGTGCATATAGCTTAAAATCACTTGTTTTAAAACTGCAGTGCTTAAATAAACGTTAAGTTTTCATGACCACGTGCACAGCAACGTGACGTGGGCGCGTAACCTCAATAGAGACGATATTCCAAAATCTCTACCGGTTGACAAATTTTTACCGGTTTATCATAACTACTGGTTTATCGCCCACCCCTAGTTGGAAGTAAAGTCCATTGCATTATCTAAAGGAACACATAGTTACCTCATACACAGCAAAAAGTTTTAGGTCCAAGTTTTATTTCACCATTATCAAAAATACCAGATACTTCAGAAACTATACAAAGATGTATCTGACATAAAAGGTCATTATTTTGACTCTTTCAAAGGTTGGTGATGAAGGTTAATGTCATTTCTGGGAATAGGATTTCTTTGTAAGGCCAGCACGTGTTTTCCTCCAACAAGAGAGGTTTTAAGTAAAAGGCCAAAGATCTAATTGCTGGTTTTGATAGGCCATATGTCTCAGCTTTCCGTAGCACTGACAGCATAGGGCAGCTATAAGGCCAAGTAATTGGCCCCTTTTGGAGACAAGAAAGAAATCTTCTAGTGGAAACATAAAAATGAAAGAAAGTAGGATATCATAGGTCATCTGAAAAATACCTGACATGCGAGACAGAGCAATTTGAAAAGCTCTTAATAGTGTTCGAATTTATTTTATACTGAAGTGTTTTGGATGGTTACTAAGGCACTTCTAAAGCATTAGTTCATAATAGTTGCCAGTATACACTGTCAGAAAAAATATTACCTAAATAAGTACCCCAGCTTTCACAGGGGCAGTACACATTCAAAAAGTACAGTTTTGCACCCAAAGAGATCATATTAGTACATCAGAGGTACTGTTAATGCTGGTACCAAACCGAGCTTATTTTTATCTCAAAGGTATTGGTACCAAATGTATACATACAATTACAAACATATTTTTTTCTAACAGTGTACTCAAAAGATCTGACACACACATAGTATAGGCAAAAGTACATTTAGCTTGTCAAATCCATAACCTTAAATATGAGTATACAGAATTTTTTTTAAGCATAACATTTTAATTGCACCTGTTTGTATATTCAAGCACAAAGCCCTGGTATTTACATCTTCTTTGTTTTGCAATGATGGAGTGAAACCATTTCTTTTATGACTACAAAAACAGGCCATTACGAGCACCGCTGCTTTCAGTAAATGTTCACAGCCTAAGCAGTAAACAGCCATTAATTATCCGTAGATGTTTGCAAGTGGTCAGCAGGAAGCTTTGAACACTTCATGGCATTGTTACTAAAGGGGCATTTACCAAGAACTCGGACCACTTAAGTTCCAGATTTAAAGTCCAAAATCAGTCAGCACGTGGGGTAAAATATGTAGTTTTACAATAATCACAGTTTCCCCAAATGTCTTATTTTCACAAATGTCACTTTAGTCATTTCATTGGTATTTCTGTCTTTCGCTGCAAAACCCTCCAAGTGCATGCATCTTTACAAAACGTTGCACTACTGAAAGTCAGAATTCGAAAGGTAAAAATGAAGAAACTGAGCCACAAACTAGGGGGAGCTGTGATGCTTGTGGCTGTCATTCGGTTGTATTAAGGTCCAAGTGCTCACAAGGGACCCAAGTTTGAATGTAATTTAGGGTCATTTCACATTCGTCTTTTTTGTGCACTTTGAGGATTTATAGAAAAATCGGCAAGGTGTTTAACAGATTCTGCCAATAAACCAGTATTTCCTAATGGCATGAGGCTGGGATTAAGCAAATTTTCAAATATTGAAAGTATTGATGAACGTATAATACGTAATGAGAGCAGTCGGTTAATGCAATAATCTCATTTTGGATGAAGGGGGTGTTTAGCCACTTTTGCATCTGAGCCCTTAATACACTTCTCTAAAACTGTATGCGTCAAGTTGTAAATATAATACATTTCAGCAGCTGTAATGTGTTATAAATATTACAGTGTTAAACGTTCATGCAAACTCAAGAACTATCAAGAAGCTCAAGAAAAATCAAGAATTATTCCCTTAAGGATCAACACAATTGAGTCTGCACAGCTTTTGCACAAAGCCTAATTAAATTCCCCAAAGTGCCCAGTTGCCACGCAAAGATCTGTGAAGAGACTTATTTGGAGGTTGAACACCAGATATAACAATATAATTGCAATCCCACTGGCCCAAATGGTAGCATAAGACAAAAAAACCCACAACGTAATCTGACAAGAGGTGTAATATACATCATTGCAGAAACATAGTAGTTGAAAGAACCTTAAATTGCAAAGCAAGATAGTGTTAAACAAGCGGGTGTGGTCCTTTCTGTTTTATGTACGGGGGAGGCGTCGGCTATTCTGCTGAATTGAACTTTGTGGTACAGGCCAAGAGAGAGATGAGATCCAGACGAACAGCAATTAGGAAAGTCAACACTGCCTCAACGTAACAAGCTGCAATTTCAGCCCACACTCAGAGGGTCTCCCAGGAAAATAGCTTAAAATGAGTCTGGATTCAACATGATCTTGAAATAAGTATCAAGGGAGCCGATTCGGGCTGTTAGATTGGCCAACACAATCAGGTGCTGCCTGAGAGAGAGGTGGATTCAAAGACTTCAAGCTCATTTGTGGCTCTGAAGACATCGTCCTCCCTCACAGTAGATAAAGTAATCCCAATCTTATCAGCTTCAACTGCTCAGAGACAATAACCTAGGCTTTATAAGAGTGGAACGAGTTGTTTACTTGATAAATCTCAATTGGAAAACACTAAATCCAGATTCAGACCCACATTTTTTCTGATCGCTTAGTATTTTGATGTGGATCAGATTAGTTTTTAAATCATTAGAAGTCAAAACTTTTTAACTTTTACTTAAAGTCACTTGAGTCAAGATATCTATAATCTTAGCGAGAGAGAGCATTTGCATGAAGATAGTTAAGTCTTTTTTAGAGGCATTAAGAACTAAGATGTTTTATTAAATAAGCACATTTAAAAGTATACAGACGGGTTTTTTTTGGGGGGGGGTTGCATAGTAATGACATAAGTGCCTAAATAATTTCACAATTCGGAAAATTATGAAAAAAACTAGCCTCTTTGTAAATTAAGCTTACGCCTCGTGTGAATGTACCATTAGAGGGTGAGCTCTTTATATATTTAATTATTATGACAACTGTTTTGCTTCTGTATAGAGGAAAAACAAATCAGAATACATATAGTGAAATGTAGCAAAACCAAGGCTTTGAACGGGTTTCACGGAACGAAAACAAAAAACAGAAACTTTTGATGTTTTGCAAGAAACAGAAACGAAACCGGAAACTTTAAAAAAAAAATATGTTCTGGAACAGAAACATTTATTTAAAATAATGGTAACCGGTTAATACCGTTATTGTTTTGTTCTTTGACAAGATTTCTGTGCAATACTCAATGAAGTTCACTTCCGGTAGTCGTTGACTCATCTGTGAAATGAGAAGCTTGCCACCAGCAAGTAGCCTACTCAAGCCCAAGTCTCTAATGCTCAATCATAATATTGTAGGCTACCAAGTATCTCAAGATGTTTGTTTTTAATACTAATTAGTGGTGTAACGGATCGCAATTGTTCCGTACAGATCACGACCCACGGTTCGGCTCGCATGCGATTCGCAGATTACTAAGCAAATTTAAATAGGGTGAAAGTTGATCATTTGCAAGTGTTTCAAAGGCTTGCAAATGTTAACACTTAAGTGATTTTAAACAATTTAACCGCTAAAAGATGCTTAAGTGAGCAATTTTCTGTACGCACATGTGGTTAAATGTGTCCGGTCCAACTTCGCCCTTCAAAGATCAGAACTCTTGATGTATAAACATGAGGGAGAGAGTTACGCTACTGTGTCTCATACTGTAGTCCATTAAAATACTTTTGGTAAATAAAGCATTGAAAAACAACGTAATTGTCACTTTATGTGGAGCGACTGTTTGCTGCATCTTCTTCCCGAAGCGCTGTTTGGCATTCGTCCTCCGTCTATGTGTGTGCGCGTGTTTAAGTGCACTCAACAAATGTAGGCATGTCAGAATTACAGTTATGCCGCTTACATAATGTAGCCTTTTTTAATGTTTGATGACAAGATTTAAGGAAAATTATGTACAGTAGACTAATAATTTAAGTTTAATGTCCTAATGATCAGCCTACTTATTTGTATGTTCCACAGCTGACATGGAACGTTATTAACCGGTTCGGGAACGTCAATTTTAGGGTTGAACCGAAAACCGGAAATACTGTTTCTGTTCGGAACGAACCAATAGGCTTTATGCCCAGCTGCACTACTTCCTGAACTTCAGTCAGCTCCTTGTTTCCTGTCTGCCATTATTGGACAAACTGATTAATTCAGGTGTGCCTGACCTTAGTAGTCACAAACAAACTGATTAATCCAGGTGTGCCTGACCTCAGTAGTCACAACAACAATAATCAGACACAGCTGGATTAATCAGTTTGTCCAATAATGGCAGACAGGAAACAAGGAGCTGGCTGAAGTTCAGGAAGTAGTGCAGCTGGGCATAAAGCCTATTGGGAAAAAATTCTGGTTCAAAGCCCTAAGCAAAACCCATATCACTGTTATCCATTGCCTTCATTGCTAATTACTCTTGTTGTTTTGGACCTCATTGGCTCTTTTAGGTATGCAACTATTCAGCTATTCAACTTGCTATCACCGCCATAATTGTAGTTTCTGGTTAAGGATCATTACTTGAGTTTTATACATAACCTTTACATAACGCTCTCAAAAGATGATGGCACCTTTCACATCCCTAATTAAAAGTGAATGACAGATCTTTGGCTTTTTGAAAGCTCTGAATAAATGCCCACATCTCTTTGTCAACTACAATGAATTTCTGTCAATTGGAGAATTAATCCACTAGTGAGGATGTTTTATACATCATTAGACCGAGGTATCATTGGAGGGGATTATATCATTTAGACAATCACCAGAGTATTGGTGGACTCAGTCTATTCATGACTCTCATTAAACAAGAGATCAGGAACAAAAGCCAAAAAGCCTTAGACTATTCAGCCTGAGATGTTCTGCCACATGACCGCCACTCTAATACTCCAGACCTACTTTCAGGATAGTTGCATAAGGCGTTGACCTCAGTGTTCAGTATGTTGTCTAACAAAGTGTATTTCATTGCAGTGACCTTCTGGAGGTCATGGTTTGTTCTCTGCCTATAACAAAACCAGGAGGGATGCAAAGATTGAGTACATACGTTTCAATGCATTTGATAACAAATGTGCTGGAACATTACAGAGATCATTATCAGCGAAAATGGAGTCTGCACATCACATTTAGCTAGGCTACTTCACAGGCGGCAACTAATTACTCCAGACTTCAAAGTGGCACAGGCTGGGCGGAGAGACGAAGCAACAGTGGTAGACCTGACTGATCTGACTTCATTTGGTTAGAGAAGACGCAACAAGGGGTTGTGTACTAAAGAGGCCATTGAGATGCTCAAAGCTTCTTGGAAAATTGCTTATTTTATCATGCACCTTATATAGAAAGCTTTGCATTAAACTGGAATAAGGACGTCAAACGAAATCATGCATTGATCAGGAAATTAATTAGATGAAGTTTATTATGCAGGTACTTTATACCCAACATCTTGGTCCTGCTGAAAAACTGCTCAAATTCACGATGGTGAGCTAACACTGCCTTGTTGCTCACCAGCAAAGCATGGTCCTAACTCGCCGCATCCCAACACACCAGCATCCAATGCTGGGTATCAACATTCAAAAATCAACACACTGCGGAGCATCTATGCCATTTACTTTGAGAAAAATATCATACTATTGATGCTAAAAAACACTATGTTTAAACTTTCGAAAAAAAGCATAGAGGGCAACATAACCTTTTTGAGGAACAAGCCAGCATCATTTCCATTAAAAGCTACTTGGTAGGGAATAGTCTGCAAAACCAACACAAGAGGACGAGAAATGAACAAAGACGAAATGCATTTCTAAATATAGTGTGATTGCAATCTATTCAATAAAAGTAGTAAATGGTTTGGTGGAGCGGGAACACTGACATAATATCCGGTGCTCGGATGATAACCTGAAAAAACGTCTCGGTTACGTATGTAACCCTCGTTCCCTGAAGGAGGGAACGGAGACGTCACGTCGTGACCGACGAATTGGGAACTCGCTTAGAGAGACCAATCTGCTTCGAATACTACTAAAACGCCAATGAACTTGGCATTGAGATATTTGCATAATGCTGGCGCCGCCCCGCCAGGTGCGTATATAAGCCACAGGTGCAAATATGGAAATTAGCTTCTTTTTCGCTGAGAAAGCCGGAAAGTGTGACCGGCCAATAAACAGCAGGGAGCAGCCCTGTGGCGACGGGACGTGACGTCTCCGTTCCCTCCTTCAGGGAACGAGGGTTACATACGTAACCGAGACGTTCCCTTTCAGTCGGTCACTACGACGTCACGTCGTGACCGACGAATTGGGAATCCCTACCAAAACGCCACTGAGGGCTGACCTCTTCCAGTGTCTGCGTAAAGCCCTCCGGTTCCACTTAAGGATAAGGAGAATTAGGTTTTAAGGCAGAAGGCCGGGCACTAGATGTTCCTTTAACCCCACAGTAGTGCCAGCGACTGGGAAGCGCCCTATCTGAGCGGTATAGGGACGCTGCGGAAGCCACCGCCCCGTTAAGGGCTATTGGTGGGCGAAAGTCAACCGTAGTTGAGGTATAAATGACAGCCGTGGCTGTGTAAGCAAAGCAGTTCTCTGCTGAGGGAAACGTGGGCTAGTAGGATTAACCCCACGGAAAAATACTCACAAAGGAACCCGGTGGGACGCAATGTGGATGCCCGAGCCAAACACAGGTTCGCGAGGATGCAGCTAGTGAGAGGCTGGCAGCGGATGCTCCGCAACATCAGGCTGCCAAGGCAGCGGAGGAAGGCAAAACAATTTATTACGCGTTTTTGCCTCGAAGGCCTTCCATACTGAGCTCAGTTTGGAGCAGCAGTCGGAGGCTGCAAGCCGACCTGCGAGCCTGTTCTCTGTGCTTCCCCTAACGAGGAAAGAACACGAGAGGAGACAGGCTCGACACGAACACTGTAAAATCTAATGAACGTATTAGGTGTCGCCCAACCAGCAGCTCTGCAGATGTCTGTTAGCGAGGAACCACGAGCGAATGCCCAAAATGAGGCTACACTTCTAGTAGAGTGAGCTCTCAAATTAAATGGACAAGGAATGCCCTGCAGATTATAAGCAAGGGTGATAGTATCAACTATCCAATGAGACATCCTCTGCTTAGTGACAGCTTTCCCTCTCTGCTGGCCACCATAACAAACAAGAGCTGGTCTGAGGTCCTGAGGCTTTGTGTGCGATCCACGTAGCTGCGTAACGCTCGTACGGGGCATAATAAAGCCATGGTTGGGTCTGCCCTCCTCCGGGGAGCAGCGCTTGCAAGCTCACCACCTTATCTCTGAAGGGAGTGGTGGGAACTTTGGGCACGTAGCCTGGTCTGGGTCTCAGTGAGACAGCAGGACCAAACTGAAGGCACGAATCGTCAACAGAGAATGCATGTAAATTCCTTACTCTCTTACGGAGACCAATGCTAGCAGGGTCAGAGTTTTCATTGACAAAAACTTCAGACTCGCAGACTGCAAAGGCTCGAACGCGGAACCTGTAGTAGGGCTTCAGCACCATGGACAGGTCTCAGGAGGAATAGAGGGAGGGCGCGAGGGGTTTAGCCTGCGAGCGCCTCTTAAAATCTAATAACCAAATCATGCTGCCAACTGATCTGCCGTTAATAAGCGAGTGATGAGCAGAAATAGCGGCGATATCAACTTTAATGGTGGAGGGTGACAGCCTACCATCTAACCTATGTTGAGGATATATAAAAGCACAATGTTAAGCATTCTCTGGGGTCCTCGCGTTGCGAAGAGCACCAGGTGACGAAAAAGGGTTCCATTTAAGCGCGTAAGCCCGTCTTGTGGACGGTGCTCGTACCGCGTCGATGGTGTTAGATACCGCTTGCGATAAATCACCTAAACCTTGCGCGCGCTCAACGACCATACATGGAGATCCCACAGGTCGGGGCGCGGGTGCCAAAATGTGCCCCTTCCTTGAGAAAGAAAGTCCTTCCTCAGGGGAATTCGCCAGGGAGGGGCTGTCGCGAGGAGCATTAACTCTGAAAACCAATTCCTGGTCGTCCAGTACGGGGCGACTACTAAAAGGCTCTCCTCGTCCTGCCTGACTTTGCACAGTGTCTGTGCGATTAAGCTCACTGGAGTGAATGCGTATTTGCGCATCCCCCGCGGCCAGCAGTGTGTCAGCACATCCACGCCGAGGCTGTCCTCGGTTAGTTAATAAAACAGGCGACAGTGGGTATCGTCCGGTGACGCAAATAGATCTATCTGCGCACGACCGAACTTATTCCAAATTAGCTGGACCGTCTGGGGGTGGAGTCGCCATTCTCCGGGGCGCGCAGCTCGGGAAAGCGCGTCCGCCGCTGTATTTGAGCGTCCCCGGAAAGTGAATGGCACGAAGGGACCTCAGATGCTTCTGACTCCAAAGGAGGAGATGACGAGCGAGATGCGACAGGTGACGAGAGCGCAAAAACCGCCTTAACGGTAAATAACGCAACAGTCGCAATGTTGTCGGTGTCGGCTAATACATCCTTCCCTCGCATCTCCATAGCGGAGCGTACAAGTCCCAGATATACAGCGCACCGCTCGCGGCAGTTGGGGTGCTATGCACACCCCTGAGACTGCAAGCCCGTCATACGTGGCTGCTCATCCCGTGCTGGGGGCATCGCATGCTACAGAATGCCAGGAGACCCGACTCAGAGGCATATATTGCTATCAGAAATGCTGGGTCTGACCACGGGGTAAAATAGAAATGACACGCAGGTGTAATGGTACACGGTGTATGCCATTGCGCCACGCTCTCCTCGAGACTCGATCGTAGAACCAATGCTGAAGCGGTCTCATATGAAGCAGCTCGAGCAGATGTCACGCCGCAGCTGCTGCCATATGTCCAGGAGCTTCTGAAATATTTCAGAGGGACCGCGTACTTCCTCGAATTAAACCGAGGCAAGTCAGAACTGACTGGTTGCGCGCTCTTGTAAAACACGCCAATAAATCGATCGAGTCTATTTCCATACTGAGAAAAGGATCCTCTGCACGGGGCAAAGTTGCTCTTTTCCCAGCTGACCTGATGACTTAAACGAGCGAGATGCTGAAGCATTAAATCTCTGTGTTCGCGCACGTTTGCCAAGAACGAGCCATTATAGTTGACGTAAATATAAGCAGAATGCGAACAACGCTCTCTCTCTCGGAGATTTAAATGCCGTGACTAGCACATGGAGACACGGGGAGAGAGAGACAGCTCGAATGGTGTACTTAGTATTAGTAGCCTATGTCCACTCCATGAACGCAGAGCGAAAAACGGTCTAAGGCGAGGGGAGATGGACACATGAAGTACACGTCTACAGGTCTATGCTGCAACCCGATCTGAATATTGAAATACGAGCCTCGGCGTATCATCCTAAAGGATCAGATTTGTAGAGCCGGTGCGTAAATAAATCGGTCGTAACCCACCGCGTATTTTTGGGTACTATGAGATAAAGGCTGGAAAAACCCTATCATCATTCTCGGTAAGAGGGACCGGCTCGAAACGTCCTTCGCCAGCAGGACATCGACTTTTGCACGCAGTACATGTGCATCGGACGCTTCACAATAGTGAAACGAATGCCCGAGAATTTGGGGGAGTGCCGGTAATTGTATTACGTAACCGAGGCGGATAGTGCGTAAAACCCAACGAGACGGGCTGGGAACTGAAGCGAAGCATCCCGGGACCGTACGAGGAGAATTAACGACACTACCGAAGTACCCGCGGTGGGGCAGCGAAGCGAGACAGGTGATACTGCCGGTGCGTCTGCTGTGACAGCATAAACATCTACAGTATGTGTGTGTGAGACACTGACCTGAGCCCGCTGAGGGTGACGGTCGTCTGGTCTCCTCTGCGGAGAGCGCAGACTCCGATGAGGGTGCTGGTGGTCCGGTCTGCTCAGTGGAGAGCTCGGACTCCTCAGGACACCCGCTGGCGATAGAGGAGAGGTAGGGTGAGCAGGTGTACGCTCACGGCTCTCTCGATCCTCCGGAGACCTGGAGAGGAAAGAGGAATGCACTCTTATGTGTGGTTAAGTGGGTACCGGCTGGACAGCCGGTGGAACATATGCAAACCAAGGATTTTCCACCCGACCCTCTACCGGGGGAAGGAGCGAATCACTGTCTCCTGAAGAGTGATCCTCTGCCACTCCGGGTCGCCCGTCTCTGGCCACTTAAACTCCCGATTTTCACGGGAAGCGGCTAAGCGGGCGGGGCGAGCTGCTGACGACCGGTTCCCCTGCGCTGCCGAGATGGGGTCCGAGGAGGGGAACGGAGGTGGCCGCCGCAGGACGCGGACGGCGAGAGGCAGACTGAGGAGCCGGCGTTGGTGGACCAGGGCAGCTCTCATCCGCCGGGGCACGACCTAGGAGATCGCCTCAGTCTGCGCAGCGGAGCTGTACGACTCCCCGGGCTCGCCGAAGAGGCCGGTCTGTGAGACAGGAGCATTCATGAAGTTGTTCCGTCATATAAGTCAGACATAGCCAAGGGTGGCGATCTTGAACACTGTGGTGGACATCGCACGACTGAAGGCCGCGGCTTCCCTCGTATATCTCTAAAGCCTCGTTTGGTGAACCTGCAGTACGTTAATGCGTGCAGGGCTGAAGCCGCGTCTCCGCATGCCTGATGGGCAGCGCCCGTAACCGGACGACTGTCTATACAAACACGGGAGGGAAGGGTTGGGAGGTCCCTCCAGGAACGCAGCTGCATCGCAACCCCCCGCTCAACTGAAGGGATCCCCCCCTTAGCGGCTCCTCCGCCTCGGAGGGAAAAAGTGGGCACCCCTCTGATGCTGCAGAAGTGACGGGACCAGAAGGAGGTCCAGTGGATTCGGCAGAAATCGCAGAACACGACTCTGCAGTCTCCACCGGAGCCTCAACCGGCTGAGGATGAGAAGGCCGGCAGGTGAAGGACGCATCCTCCGCCCCACTCAGCGTAGTGACGCGAAGAGCGCCCTGCGAGCGCTTGACAGCCGCACCATGGCGGCGTTCAGCACTGCAAAGGCGCGGACGCCGTTCCCGTAGAAACGACAGTCGTCTCCGCAATCCAAGAGGGTTATGCTCTCACAGAGAGAGCAAAAGCTCTCCACGAACGCAGCCTCGGAGTGCTCGATGCCATAGCACGAAGACAGCGCTCGTGACCGTCACTGGAATCCCTGTACTTCTCGCATCCAAGATCGCACGGAGGAAAAGCTATCCTGAAAAGGACGCTGATCTCCGAATATACGAGAGAGTGGCTGTCTTTAAAAAGACACAGAGCTCTCACGTATCACTCTTTAGGGAAATCACTCTTAGGTGCTCAGCTGATGATGCGCACAGGGAGAGGCAACGCACACACTAAACTCAAAACAAAAAAGATGCAGAGCAGTGGAATACTGCGAGCGTCCGCTGTGTCAGTACTGCTTGTCAATCAACTTCAGCAACCGTTCCCAGAAGAGCAGAGAGTAGCTTCTCAGTAGCAGATAATGCCGGCTTTCGAAGCGAAAAAAGCTAATTTCCATATTTGCACCTGTGGCTTATATACGCACCTGGCGGGGCGGCGCCAGCATTATGCAAATATCTCAATGCCAAGTTCATTGGCGTTTTAGTAGTATTCGAAGCAGATTGGTCTCTCTAAGCGAGTTCCCAATTCGTCGGTCACGACGTGACGTCGTAGTGACCGACTGAAAGGGAACAGCCAGTGTACTTTTTATTAATATGGAAATATCAGCCCTCATCTTCAAAGCTTCGTCTTGCAATTGTGGTTGTTCATAACAGACTCAAAGTTATCATCCTATTAGATGACTATTGAAGGGTTGCACAACATGGAGTTCAATAAAGCAAATTTATTAGGGAGCAAATGCTGGTGTCCCAGACAAAGCTATGTGCGACCACATAATATTTCGATGTTGTTTCAGATCCTGATGAAAAAATCTCAGTGCTGAAAATGTAAATTTGTTCTGAAAATTTGGCAGCATGAATCAAGTGAGAGAAATTTCACATTGAAGGATGTGTGATCGAAGCAGCGGGGTAACAATCCGGTACTTTGAGTCTGAGAGAACATGTAAGATGACCTCTCTATACACATGCAAATGAGCAGCCTGCTTACCGATGCAGATTGGTTCTGCCGGAGATTTGACAATCACTTACACCTTCACTCAAGACACAAACCCAGGTGCAACCGAATTGGAGACATTGCATAATGATTGTCCCTCATGATACATTTAAAGTGAACATAAAAATGTTTCATTGTGAGAGAACGATTTACAGAACGTTATTTCAAAGAAAAAACAGATTAAAAATGTAATAACTCACACTTTATCTCGAACGATTTTTCACTCGATGTCACCAAGCATCAACCTCCCCAATAACAGAAACCTATTTTATAATAGTTGACAAATTCGTAACTCTTAGAGAACTGCAAAACAGAGTAATTTGGAAATATTGATTTCAATACATTGTTACATTGCTTTGTTGCCCCGATTGCAATGCATTCTGGGATTGCAAAATATATATTTGCTCCTGCCCCCACAAACTCTTTAAATGCTTCTTTTTTCAGCGCCAATTACTGGACAGTTCATAAACAACACATAATTACTTTAACTCCATTAAAAGGCCCTTTAATTCACCAGGCAAACAAATCCGAAAGGGGATAACACAAAAGTCACTATTTATTAAATACCGCAGTGAGAAACGGGCGCTTCGGCGAAGATTAAATTTAACACATCAATTCGTTTTACAGTCTATTGAAGCCTGTGGCATAATTAAATGCAGGCTCTTTTCCTCTTGTCCCCCATCCTTATTTTTTCTCAGACTGTGTCCACAGATACATCACGAATGGGAGGGGACCATCCCACAGAAGCTAGCTGTCAATTCTGATCCGGCTGCGGATGAGGAGCCAGAGCTGTCACTCAGCATCACTCTCCCGCGTTATCAAAATGCAGCGATAATCATGCGGCTACAGATGAAGGAGAAAAACAAGCCAGCGGTCTGCTCTGATGGCAGAGCACGGCGCCTGGAACGCTCGCTTTGTCATACATATCAATTGCGTGACATTTCGCAGCAAAAAACGCCTGGCTCAGATGCCTACCTACAGATTCCAGCATAGGTGCAAACATGCAAATCACACTGAGCAGTGATGCTGTATGATGTTTTAAAGCTTGAATTTTGGTTGGTAGACTGTAACCTTCTGATCTACAATCTTATGATCTTTACTAGATAATGGTTTAATCAAATACTTTATTAAACTGCAACTTCATGCAAAATGGGTGCTTTAAAGGTGATTGAACGGGGTATTTATCCTTGTTCTGTGATGTGACATATAGACAAAAAAAAATGTGGGTTGGGTCTGTAATGCCTTAGAAGCTTCCATAAATCCCCTCTCAGAAAGCTATATTAGAGTGGGGGATTTTAATCGCGTTTAAAAAATGATTTTGCATCTATTTGGCATCCATTTGGGCTTAACTGGCAACCTCATTATGAAATGCAAGCACTTGATGCTGATTGGCTGCCTTTGCTGCCATATGTTGATTCGTTCTGCCATATGTTGGAAAAACGTATAGTCCCACCCAGCGGGAGATCACTGATTGAGCCAACACATTCTCACTCCCAAAACTTAGAAAAAAAACAGTCAAAATATGGACCCCAACTAAACATGTCCTAATATGCACCATCAGGTACAGATATGTATACATTTGGTACCAATACGTACTTCTAAGGTGATGCCATAAATACTTTAGGTGCAAAGCTGAACTTGCTGAAAGAGTACAGCCACATTGACAGCTGGGGTATATATTTTGACAATTCTTTCTAACAGTGAATGTGTCAATATACAAAGAATTATTACATGGCTGTCACATAATTTTGAAGAAGCTAATGTACCCCTAGGCGTCACTTTTTGACACTTTTAGACATGTTGAATCGCGTCTAGGACAACTTGGAGATATCGTATAATCTTTAATTCTTTGCATGTGTACAAGTAGAAATATTTTTTAGATGTAAAACCATGTAACTTTTCAAAGGTGCAACTTCAGTGACGACTAGGGTTACTTTAGTGTCCTCAGATGTCACAATGCTTGTTTTTTTGACGTTTTAAGGCCAAAGTATAGTGTATTTTTAAGCGACCGCAGGATTTTTGAAACCTTGCGTAACCCAGAGCTTAAGGAAAATGGGAAAATGGGCTGGTTAAGCCTATGTTACTAAGTCGAGATGCCTTAAGAAACAGAAGTGATTTGACCAAAATACTGTTTTCAGAAAATCTGCCTGTTAAAGGCTCTCTAAGCAAATCTGCGAGACGTTAGTTATTGTTGACGTTTGAAACTGTTTTCAAACAGACGGAGCATAGCTAACTCCTCCCCCTCCCCCTCCCTTCCGTGCTTTCATGAACGCGCCCAACCCCCACCCCCAAATCCTTTTTGTCGTTTATTGGCTGGAATACTTTGTTTTGTTTTGTGATGCTAGGTTTGGCCACTTGTTGATATTGCCGTTTGTGAAGCCTGGGCTGTCTACAGAGATCGCGTTTTTTTACAGTTTGATCAGCGGACAGGCAGCAAGCAGATAGTGAGGAGATGTTTCCGGTATGTAACAAAAAATGTTTTATGGTCTAAAACGCTTCGATTCGCTTAGAGTGCCTTTAATGCCTTTCCTATTGTTGTCCCTGCATGTTTAGTAGGGGTGTAACGATAAATCGTGTGTCCCATTAAAAGGCTGCGATTCTGTGTTTCATTCACAGCTTGTGCGTGTACTACGGCATTTGGTCAGTAGGAAGTCCTTATCAATCTAAAAGATTCAGAGTCGTTTATAACGTGCATTTAAAAAAAGAAACATTCGTTAAATAAAAATCATTCAAAACATTCTCTATTATCATGAAGATACCTGAAACAATTTGAAAAACAGTGATATAAATATTCTTATAGACATTTCCTGGAGCGTTTGTAATGCTACTTCTTCTGTGGCACAAAGGGAGTTTCTGCACGAGAGCGCCCCCTAGCTTTGGAATGTCCCGGGATTTCACTGTAATTCATTAAAATTAATTCATTGAGAAAACTCGCATTTGCACGATTAATCGTTACAGCCCTAATATTTAGCTGATATAGGAATAACGTTGAAATCAGTTGCCCCCAAAAACATACCATGTTCTCTAACTGTGTCCTTTCAGACTGTGACAAGAAAGCTAATGTACACGAGGGGTTTGGTCTGATTGATCAGTTCGTTTTAAGCCAGGATGACAAACTTGCAGTGAAGCAGCAGAAACACAGCTGTTCTTGCTGCAGTTAGCAATCACAGAAGATAGTGCACAGTCCACAGCACAGAAAAATCTGAGTGGCCACCTGCAAATACAAACCATGCATTACTTTATACACTCTAAAAAACAAACGGTGCTATATAGCACCAAAACAGTTGCTTTGGATCGTAACGATAGAAGAACCATTTTTAGTGCCATATAGCACCGGTGAAGAACCAGTGAAGCACCAGTGAAGCACCAGTGAAGCACCTGTGTAGAACCATATAGTGCTATGTAGAACCATATGTGGTGCTATATGGCCCCTATATGGTTCTACACTGGTGCTTCACTGGTGCTTCACTGGTGCTTCACTGGTTCTTCACCGGTGCTATATGGCACTAAATGGTTCTTCTATCGTTACGATCCAAAGCAATTGTTTTGGTGCTATATAGCACCGTTTGTTTTTTTAGAGTGTAGCCCAGACTGCTGTCACCCAACGGCTGAAAATAAATATAGATCACTATAATTAAAGAGGAAAAACATCTGTGTGAAAATATGTTAGCTACCTGGCTATGAGATGGATGATAGCTTTGGAGAATAACACACACAAAAAAAGAGTCTAAAAATGTCACTTTGGTGATGGAAAAAAGCTACATAGGCCTATTGTATTTTGATGAAATGTGCAGAAAGTAAAATTGTTTTTATTCCCAGTGTCTTCAAGTTTTGACCAAGGAACAACCGTGGATCACACTGTCAGAAACAAAATGGTCAAAATATATCCACTCCTACAGCATTAGTACATCTACTAATCTGGTTTAACCGGTCCTCCTAATCCCAAACTAGCAACACTCGCTAATCTCTAGTGCGTAATCTGTTTTCAAGCTTTGTTCGAACCACATCAACAAAGGGCTTGTCGAAGCTAGCTCCAATTCTGCTGCTGTTAGACAACAAATCTGTTTATCATGGAGCAACATTAACACTACAGCTGCTGTCCAACCTGATGAGCTCTATGCCCTTTATATATTCGAATTCGATTGTAGCCCGCTCGGGGAGCCCATTAAAACAGAATGACAGCACTCTGAATCAGCCACCGCTATAATCACGCAATCAAAATGCATTATTTGGCTTCTTCAGGTGCATGGCAATGAGTACGGCCCTTGTACTGTACTCAAATGATACCAATTGGGCCAATTCTGCCCTGTCTATCTCTGGGGAAATCACAATTGAGATGGACATTATCATGAAACGAGCAGAATAGAGTGATAAAGGAGAAATGTGCATAATTACAGCCTTGCAAATGGTTTGTTTTTTTTCTAAGCAGGTAACATGTTCCTTTTTTCATTCCGAAAGATAAAGAGATTACATTATAATTCAGTGATTTTTATGAAAATATAAAAAATGAACACACATTAAGTGTGGTTGTTCACACATTGAGGGAGGGTCAATTTGGCATCTCCAGGTTACCTACTCTGCATGTTTTTGGCCTGTGGGAGGAAACCTGAGTAAACTGAGTGGGAGGAAACCTGAGTAAAGTATATATATATATATATATATATATATATATATATATATATATATATATATATATATATATATATATATATATATTTTTATATATATATATATATATATATATATATATATATATATATATATATATATATATATATATATATATATATATATATATATATATACTTTTTTTGAAAATATGCTCATTTTCCAGCTCCCCTAGAGTTAAATATTAGATTTTTACAGTTTTGGAATTTAATCAGCCGATCTCCGGGTTCTGGCTGTACCACTTTAAGCATAGCTTAGCACAATCCATTAAATCTGATTAGACCATTTAGCATCGCACAAAAAAATAACCAAAGAGTTTTGCTATTTTTTCTATTTAAAACTTGACTCTTCAGTTGTTACATTGTGTACTAAGTCCGACAGAAAATTAAAAGTTGCGATTTTCTAGGCCGATATGCTAGGAACTATACTCTCATTCTGGTGTAATAATCAAGGACCTTGCTGCCGTAACATGGCTGCAGCAGGCGCAATGATATTGCGCAGTGCACAAAAATAGTTACTAAGGGGACTAAGGGGACTACTTTCAGCTGCTGCGTAAAATATCACTACGCCTGCTGCCGCCATGTTACATCAGCAAAGTCCTTGATTATTACGCCAGAATGAGAGTAAAGTTCCTAGCCAAATCTGCCTAGAAAATGGCAACTATAATTTTTCATTGGTCTTAGTACACAATGTAACTACAGAAGATTCAAGTTTTAAATAGGAAAAATATCGAAACTCTTTGGTTATTTTTTAAAGCAATGCTAATGGTCTAATCAGATTCAATCGATTGTGCTAAGCTACGCTAAAAGTGCTAGTGCCAAACCCAGGGATCAGCTGAATGGATTCCAAAATTGTCAGAATCAAATGTTTAACTCTAGGGGAGCTTAAACATGAGCATATGTGGAATGTCCCTTTAATGCCGCCTTAGGTAAATAGCGGTGTATTAAGCGGGATAGTTTACATGCAGATGGTTGTTATTGCAAAATTAGCCTCTTCAGTGTGATGCAAAACTTGATCACACTGTAAGGGCTTATTTCTGCGATAACAACCATGCAGCCTATACATATCCCTAATTTATATATAATGAGAGCCTTGATAATGTGATTTAATATTAATAGCGAGTGAGAAATAGTTGTCTTGTGTTGCATATGCAATGCATGATTACAGTTAACATGCAAATGATGATGTATGGCACTTACGTATGTTTACTAAGTAAAAGCTGCATTCGGGATGGGAAGAGATGGGAAGAAAATAATTATTTCTGAATGGTGACAGATGGCACATGAAAAGGTAAGAGAGAATGTGAAAAGACACTGGGCACGACTCACTTTTGAAAAGCCTTGAGAAGCTAACTTTGTGTAAAAGATGTTTCGCAGGTTGCTAGGCAACTCTCATTAAAGCTAATGTTTAATTTGCTGTGGTGTGGTATGAATAAAACGAAGCCACAATTATTACAATCATCATTTCACCCAAGTTAAGTGTTTATTTGAAATGATGCATCTAAAGTGACTGCTTTATCAAAATGATCCTGGTGTGAGGTTTTATTCCATTTGTTCACTCAAATATCATTTCTGCATTACAGTATCCACACCTACATTGTGCATCATCTGAAGAAGCTTCTCCAAAGCAACTGAAATGAGAGCAGATAAGCATATTCATACTCTGGTCTCATGAGACGGTGCGTGACTGGCCTTGCTGTGAGTGGCCAGCTAAACGCCACAGGAGACTCTCGTGATAAAACAACTGCATTATTCAAAAAAGCTTTTCCCTTTAAACAGACACAAAACTCTGGGTTTCAATTCGATATGCTGCTGTTTGGCAGTCCACACAGGTTCTGCAATTTTGCTCTAGAAAAGAGATGTATTTTTACAGTCTCCCCTAGATTGCCTCTCTCTGCAGTGAGAAGGTGAGACATATTAGAGATGCCCTGATAGGCGCACAGAGGATGAGACGTACACTTAGTCATTGTGAAAGAACTACAATGCGTTTGAAATGGAGAGGCATGCCGTTTTTCATGCTAAGTCTGGCCCCATTGAAGTGCATGAAATTTCTGTAATATGCACCTAATCTTGCTATTTAACATGATTTATAGTCATGAGCACTCAGAGAAGAGGTGCAAAACTATTGTAGAAGAGTGACATAAGCTTTGTAGATGTTTAACCTGCAATAAATTTAGTAAATATTACAATAAATATAAACAAGTTAAGATAAATTGTAAATATTTGCACAAAGTAGTCAAAGCTTTAGATGCCTGTTGGCCGTGTCTGCAAAACATCTGATATGGGCTACAGGCTAGCAGGTGTGTTTTTCTCTCAAACATTCTTTTGTTTTGAAATATCGGTGGTATTTATAATAAAACACCCTGAATGTCTATTTTTTGCTGCATTTCTTCTTACAAATGTCTGTCTATCCCTTGTTGGAGTCTGACTGGATTTGTTTTACTGTACTTTTACATGAGTTTCATCTACTTACTATATCTTAAAATGTGGTCGATTTCTGACAAAGACATCAGAAATGTGATCTCTGACAGTTTGACGGGTAGGGTTGAAGTATGAGAATGTCAGCTATGACAGTAAATCACACCAAGACTTAATTTTATAAGAACAAGAAGTAGGTCCAATTTTAGCTTTAGATTCTGAAAATACTATCTAAAGTCATACACCATTTTTACCTCAAATACGATTTGATTTACACCAGCCAGATCAACTCCATCCATCACTGGATTAGGAGCTGAATTATATTAATTTAGGAGTCTATCTTTGGCTTGGACCGAATGATTAGCTGGATGTTTAATGCGTACGTGGCTTTAGTGAGGAGAATTGGCGACAGCAGCATCTGAAAGCCCTGTAGATTAAAGCCGTTAATCTGGTTTGGGTGACAGTGGTCTGGCTAGACTCATGGTTGCAGCTGGCACCAGAGGTCTGAGGGATTCGATTAGAGCCGGCAAGCGCAAGAGGAACTGGGTGGAGATGTGTTTATCAGAGATCTGGACAAAACACTCCACCCTTTTGTTTTCCATCTGTACTTCGAAATTAGTTCCTTGGTCATTCAGTCCTCAATTTTGGTCAAGCACAGTATAAATAAACAGTGACCCCCTATTGGACACAATGCCACTGAATGTCACTGAAAATATCAATTCAGGTTGCATCCGTAAACACCACTGGAAAAAATATTTTCTGCCTGAATTTATAAGTAATTTCGATTTACTATTATTTATCTTGACTAGAGATCAGTTGTTATAACTTATTTAATATAGTTGAAATATGTCAACTTAATTTTATAAGTTATAAGACAGTTTTTTTTTAAAATATCGCTTAGGTTACTCACGTAACCCCGGTTCCCTGAAATAACGGGAACGAAGCATTGCGTCAGTTAGCTGACGCTATGGGGGAAACTCCTGTTTACTCCGTGACTGAAGCCTATTGGTTAACGTCTGTACAAAGTACAGACCAATGACGTTTGAACCCGCGCGCGGGAGGAACGCGTCCCTATATAAGCGCGGTTCAATCGTCAGGAGCTCATTATATTCGACTGAAGCGCGCAGCCGAATAACACTCGCTGCGTAGACGTTTGTAGCACGGCAAGAGACGCAATGCTTCGTTCCCGTTATTTCAGGGAACCGGGGTTACGTGAGTAACCTAAGCGTTCCCTTTCAATACGGTTCACTTCGCATTGCGTCAGTTAGCTGACGCTATGGGGGAACGTAATCCCATCACGCCGTGCATACACAACGTACTGAAGTGCCTTACCGGAGAGACACTGCGTGTGGCCCTATACCCGGCATATTCACAGCTTTAAAAGCAAATGTGTAAGCACCATATAAATTGTTGACGCGCACACGGTGGGGTTTTAAACGCACCGGGGGCACATAACATAGCACAAGACGGCGAGGTACCGAGCGCGCCGCGGCTGTGCGAGATAAGTAAATTCAGAGTCACGTTGGTGAGCTCGCTGAGCGCACCGTGGTGTACACATAAAACGCATGAGCGTGCATGATTGAGCCGAGAGAACCTGCGCTCGTAGGGCAGGGACGTCTAAGCTGTACAATCTGACAACGTAGACGGCGAAGACCAGCCGGCCGCGTAGCAGATATCAAATATAGATATAGATACCCCTGTAGACCAAGTTCATGAAGAAGCCAAACTCGCACAGAGTGGGCTCTATATAGGACATAGCTCATAGAGGGGCGTGAGCCAGTGCGATGGTTTCAACGATCCATCTAAATAACCACTGTTAGCAACAGACATACGTAGTGAGTGATCTGCGCAGCTCACGAACGGCCGATCTGACTATAATATGCGGCAGAACGGTTCGTAGCGTGGGATTATACAGAGACCACAATAGTGTGAACCCAGGTGCACCCTCGAGCGCATCGGGATGCATATAGGTAGTATTATAGTGCACAGATCGGTGAGCTTTCCAAGCGCGCCGTAAATGTGTATTGACTATAAATTGCACGGGCACAGGTGAACACTTGAATACATCGTGAATGCATATAGATGAATCAGAGTGTTATAATGCACAGGCCGGCAAGATTCTCGAGCGCGCCGTCATGTGTTCTGATAATAAATTGTGCGCACACGGGTGAACTCTTCAGTGCACCGTGAATGCGTATAGATAAATCAGTGCACAGAACGCGCCGTGAATGTGTACAGATATGATTGATGAACGTAACGGTGGGCACCCAACGCACCGTGAACGTACACAGATGAACAACAATGTATGTGTCACAAAGCATAACACAGCTGTGTATACAGGTGAGCTTTCCCAAGCGCATCTTATTGTATACCAAAATGTTATAGCGTGTACATGTGAGCTTCTCTAAGCGCACGGTGGACGCATATAATTAAAAACCATATCGTGCATACAGGTGAGCTAATGGGCGCACCTTTAATGCAACAAACCTCAGTAGTGCGCGAAGCAGGGATGTCGAAGCTGTAAACTGACAACGTGGACGGCGGGGACCAGCCGGCCGTGTCACAATTGTCAATGAGAAACCTCTAAGACCATGCCCATGCTCTAAGACAAGTGAGCATAATTGTCACGGGAGGTGATAACGTCAACGATCCATAAATAGCCTGTATTGACAGGTGCTCTAGTGAGTGATCTGTGACGCAGATGAACAGCTGATCGTCTGATGTACGTCAGACGTATGTGTCATACAGGACCTTGGACAGTTCCAGAGCGCTGTGCCTCGGGCACCGTCCGCATCTGAGAAATGACAGGCTTATGAATAAAGTGAATGGCCAGCCGTAAAAGCATGGTTCGCTGTTACCGCCGCCGTCCGCATCTGAGAGATGACAGGCTTGTGAATTAAATGAATGGTCGGTCGTAAAAGCGTGGTTCGCTGTTATCACGGCCACATAGATATAGGTAGGGGAGAGAGCCGCCGTGCCTCTGTAGTGAGGAGAAAAGTGTTCCACCGGCGATTCGCGGGGGGTTTTGACTTTCAAATGTCACTGGACAGAATGGATCAGACTTTGCATAAGGACGCCTCGTGAAAGGGGTCCTAGCAGCTTGTGTCAATGTGTCATAAGGCACGTAATGTAGGTCGTGTCCCACGGATGCCATCTCCGCACGCCCATCGTAATGGGTTAATATTGGTAGTTAAGCATGAGATGCGTATCACTCTGATTGAACATAGCTTATAAAGCGATGCAATGAGTTTATAAAGGAGATGACTCGTCAGCTTGTTCAGGGGGCGAGATCTCAGTCTGGTTCGGTAAATAATGAAACCACCGTAGATTGCCCGACCGCATTATCACAATAACACGGTCGAGAGTGCTGCAGTGCTAAATCATCCTCTTAATGTACCGTATTCACAGTACAAGGTGATTTATATGAGACAAACGGCGTTCCACGCGCCGAAGGCTGATTGCCGTCGTAAAGCGTGTTCAACCCACAGCGCACAGCAAATGCTGGGCTAGCTCGTAATGACAGCACTTCATGCAGCCGTGTGTAACTTAAGCAAGCTTCCCGGCCGTCAGCTCGGGGCGGGACCTTTGCTTAGTCAAACTGAAGTGGACTTATGAACAGAATGCCACGATATTCAGCTTTCTGAGGCTCGTTAGAGGGGTACGTGTGCCCGTCTTAAACGAGATGCCGCGCGCGTCTGACTGTGCGCGCGCTTTAAGCTTTGAAACTTATTGTGGCGGGTAGCAAGCTCACTTGAGGTTGATATTACCCTTAATATCTCCGAGTATTGGAGCGGAGGTGTGAGCGTCTTCGGATCCGCTAATATAAATCAGCTATATGGCCGAAAAACGTCATAAACCGCTTGGCTGTAAGCCTTTGAGTGGCCGTCCGGAGAGGGCGCGATTCAAACGCTTGGAGCCATGCAAAAGTCTGAGGCTGTCCTTCCTCTAGGAAGAGAGAATAACAGCCGTAAGACCGTGCTCGTTTGCGCCATCAGCATCGTAGCGGAGAAACTGAGGTGGGCTGCGAGCGAATTTGGCAGAAAGGTGTTAGAGACACCGTACAGTCGTGGGGTGTCAATACACAGTATATGGCCCAACCGGGGTTTTTTCGGCTAGCGTCGATAGAATTATGGACAGCGGGCCGTGTGTGCGTATTACTGATTGCTTGTCAGTAAGGCGATAAAGTGTTTAGGGACACCGTACAACCGTGGGTGTCAAAACACAGTATAGTAAGCACGGAAATTACTCTTTTTAGAGGAATTAAATACCGTTCGCCACTATAGTGAGGTCGCATAGCCGACAGTATTACACAGTATGTTTGGATAAACAGCACACAGAAAACATTTCAGGGCAGTCCAGCCGAGGCGCGACATAACCCCTTTTCTCCCAGACAGTTTCGTTCTCTGTTGATGCAGCTGTGCTGCGGAGACCAGAGCTCAGCCGTTCAGGTGCACAAGCCTCAGTAGTGACGGTGACCGAACGGCTCACGGAGCAGGGTAGTATGTCTAGGTGGTTTAATGTCAGACTGAACCCATCGCAGAGAGGAAGTCTGCCGTGAGGCCCGCGGTTTTGCCGTTTATTAAAAGGGCAGAAAAACCGGGTATATATATAAGAATGTACCAATATTCAGCGCACTGATATAGGACGGGACTGAATAAAGGGAGGTATTCGGGCCTCAGTATATTATAAACAAATTCGTTCTGCCTCTGATTCCGTCTAAACCAGAGAGAAATTACCAGGCAGACAAAGAATGAGCTATCTGAAGTGAGATCGGCTCAGGCCAGTAAAGCTCTATAATAAGTGTTTTAGCGCTCCAATAGAGGCGTGTCCGCCTTATCGAGCAGACGAATGAGATCGTGCCGCTCCAGGAGGGGAGGGGCATGAAGCTCTCTTATAATGAGTGTTCTTGGTGCTCCAATAGCGGCGAATCGGCCCTATCGAGCAGACGAATGAGATCGCGCCGCTCCAGGAGGGGAGGGGCATGAAGCTCTGTAATCGTTGAACACTGGACAGCTGCATTTAGAGGCAGCGAGCCGTAATACCGCGTGCTAGCTAAGCCGTTAAGAGACCTCACCACTGTGGGGAAAGGAGCGAGGGACTCCGCGAGCGTGGAGCACGAGTGGCTGTGCTATGACAGAGACAGGGGCAGACCGCCCGTGTTTGCTTGTCGTATGCATCTATCCAGGTCTACGGTTCCCCGCTTGTTCATCTCAACAAGAGAGGAACGGCAGAGGGGAGCAGCAACACAGACAGAACAGCCATGCGTCGTGACGGTATCACCCGATGCACTCGGGGGATTAATATATGTGCCAGAGATCTCGCCACTGAATGTAAGAGGAGCGAAGGGACTCTGTAAGCATGAACGGTTGCGGTGTGACAGAACACAGGGGGGGGTTAGTCCGTGTGTGCTTGTCTATGCATCCATCTAGTCTCATGGCTCGCCGTGTGTTCATCCCGGCGAGAGAGGAACAGCAGGGGGAGCACGAAACATGGATAAGACAACCAAAGCATAAGCGCGGTCCCGGCGTGGGAGGTGCCAGACCGGTAACGCGCTCGGAGGAAATTCATAGCAGAGAGGCTCACCGAGCCGCTGTGCTGGACGCTATTACAACAGCGCCTGCTCTTTTAGCTTATAGCTTTATATTAAAAATATTGATCTTACCGGGCGGCCGCAGGGGAGACCTCGTCAGGCGTGTGTCTGCTGCACAGGGCTCGTACCACGGCAAGCGAAGGCTATCTTCGGTTCTCGGCCGGAAAGCGGCAGGGGAGACGCTAGACCTGGACTCTGCTATCTTCGGTTCTCAGCCGGAAAACGGCAGGGGAAGACGCTAGGCCTGGACTCCGCTGCAGGGCTTTTGTCAACGGCGAGGTAAGGCTTCTTCTTTTTCTTCGGAGCAGCGAGAGGTTCGCGCTGAAGGAGAAAATAATGAGCTCCTGACGATTGAACCGCGCTTATATAGGGACGCGTTCCTCCCGCGCGCGGGTTCAAACGTCATTGGTCTGTACTTTGTACAGACGTTAACCAATAGGCTTCAGTCACGGAGTAAACAGGAGTTTCCCCCATAGCGTCAGCTAACTGACGCAATGCGAAGTGAACCGTATTGAATAATAATAATTAATAATTAGTTACATTTATATAGCGCTTTTCCAGTGCTCAAAGCGCTTTACATATGAATGGGGGAATCTCCTCAACCACCACCAATGTGCAGCATCCACCTGGATGATGCGACGGCAGCCATATTGCGCCAGAACGCCCACCACACACCAGCTTATTAGTGGAGAGGAGACCGAGTGATATAGCCAATTAGTATGAGGGATGATTAGTAGGCCAATGGGCAAGTTTGGCCAGGATGCCGGGGCACACCCCTACTCTTTTTCGAAGGACATCCTGGGATTTTTAATGACCACAGAGAGTCAGGACCTCGGTTTAACGTCTCATCCGAAGGACGGTGCTTTTTTTGACAGTGTAGTGTCCCCATCACTATACTGGGGTGTTAGGACCCACACAGACCCTTTTTGAAAGGGAAGCTCATTTTCCAGCTCCCCTATAGTTAAATATTTTATTTTACGGTATTGGAATCGATTCAGCTGATCTCCGTTTCTGGCGTTACCCCTTTTTAGCATAGCTTAGCATAATCCATTAAATCTGATCAGACCATTAGCATCGTGCAAAAAATAACCAAAGTTTAGATTTTTTCTATTTAAAACTTGACTCTTCTGTAGTTACATTGTGTACTGGGCCAACGGAAAATTAAAAGTTGCGATTTTCTAGGCAGATATGGCTAGGAACTATACTCTCATTTTGGCGTAATAATCGAGGACTTTGCTGCTGTAACATGGCTGCAGCAGGCATAGTGATATTACGCACAGCCTGAAAATAGTCCCCCACTTTCAATAGCAGGCTAGGGACTATTTTCAGGCGCTGCAGTGTTTCCCATATATTGATTTATCAACACTGGCCGCCACAAATAGATTTTTCATGATTCCCATTTACATTTACTATTTAAAACGGCTTAAATCATTGCAGCAAGTGCTTAGTGCGTCTCCATCCTCCCTCTCTCATTGTGTGCAGCGGAACAACAGCGCCCCCCCGGCCCCTCCCCTCTCCTCTTTGCAGCGCGCCTCTCTCACATAACAGTGAAAAGTATTTTAACTCCGTGTTCATCCGTGTACTTTCTCTTTTTCGCGTAAACGTCAACAGTCACGGATGTTACTGACAAAGAAGGCGGCTGATCAAGTTCATCATGAGTGACTTAACAAAAGGTTAGCAGCAGTGTTTCCCACACATAGCCTACCCGTTCTGATGTGAGTCTGTGTCCGAGCTCTCTCCCTACCTATGATGCGGCATGCCTGTGCACGTGTTCTGTAGTAATAGCAACCGTGTATTCTCTCATATTTATGAATTTTCAACAAATTATCTGCGCTAAACTATGTAAAAATAGCATTCAGATGTGTTAAAATGCAATATAATGTGACGGATCAAAGAGTAAAACACGACGCAATGACTTTACATATATGCTAATCAGCGTGTGACGTCATTACCACCACAGTATCTCAAAATCCTGTGGGAAACAATGCGCTGCATCATATCATTGCGCCTGCTGCAGCCATGTTACGGCAGCAAAGTCCTTAATTATTACGGCAGGTGCAGAAAAAACGCTTTTAATGCTTTTTAAAATAAATGCTCTTTAATGGTCTAAAAGGAAGTGCAGAATGACTTTTACATTGATCCCTGTTTTTAAAACTCAGAGATGTGGATTTGGACGTCTATTAAATTACCACACGACCTTGACGTTTGTCAAAAACAGTAATTTGGCCGGGAATTTTTACGTGGGTGGTCGGAGAAAAACACAGACATTGGTGAAATGATGAAAATACCTAATGTCCCCACAAGAAACAATTACCATCAGAAAAGGGCTTATTACTAACTTTGTTCAATTATATGGTGATGTTTAATGACTTTACATAGAATGGAGTTTTAATCACTTTAGTCCCTATACTGTACCTTACTTAAAACGGTGCAGGTTTTAAGTTTTTCTACTTTAATTGCATGACACAAGCTCCACTGCATACTGTAATGACACAAAATAGTGACAGGATATTTTTGCACTGTGTCAAATGAAATACACAAGTAGGCTACCTCTCAAAAGACTGACAATATTTTTTTTAATTCAAACTACTATTTTTTTGCATTACTGGTACATGTACAAAAAACAGCACTGTTCATGGTTAATGGTCATGATAAAAAAATTTTTAAATACTGCCCTCAAACACAAAACCTTAAACAGTCTAGCATAGTATTCCAGATGTATTTATCCCAAGACGCTTCACACAGAGATAATGTCTCAAGGTAAAAGTACACAAAAAGCTACTCACAAAAGCCTACAACAAACATTCACAGCCATTGCAATTTCATTTCAAGGATGCTTTTGTTTGCAGGTAAAATTAGGTTAGGATTACGTTCAATTTCCTTTAAAATAACGGGTAGAATAAAAAGTCTTTTGAGCAGAATCTGATAAGGACTATTATCAAATGTTCTTTATTAATTCGCTCTATTCTGTTCATACAAATACTAAACTTTAAATAAGATGTTGAATGACGCACAATAAGCTATAATGACTTGCTTACATTTCACATCCAAACAAATTGTTTGAAAGTGGATGATTTGGCAGTATTAAAGGATTACATTTATGAAACACTTTTACACAGGGAAACTGACCAATCACACAAAAACAACAACCAGTAAGTGAATATCTCTAGTCAACTATGAATTGAGGGTCAGTTAAGGTCTCACAGACAAACCAGTTTTATTCTAGTAAAAATTTAAGAAATTAAACTTGAAGTACAATAGTTAAGTCATGTTTGGCACATAATATTCTTTGAATCTGTTCTATTAAATTGCAAACATAATGAAACCCCTCAATCACATCTGCTATTGGTCAGCCATACAGATGCATGTCAGCAAACTCATGTAATTGTTTACTCCAATGTTGCTTGATGCGCAAGTATTTCTGACTTATTACACACCAGGGCTTCAGATTGCGACCACACAGTCACATTTTTCTTCCATATTTTCTGCAGGTGTGACAAAATATACTTTTGGATTTTTTTTACAGGGACATTTCTGTGCTGTGTCAAATAAAATACATGAGTAGTACCTCTCAAAATGACATTTTTTATTATTAATACTCAAAAAAGGTCTATTGCGCAATCGACTATGTCTATAGCATATCCAGTCACCACCCTTGACGCCATTCCCTCATCAGGTATCTCCAGCAACGGTAAAGACGCCCCTTTCAAATTTAGTCTGCACACAATAATACGTAGAACCATGTAAGCTATTAAATACAGTATCGGATAATATCACTGTGCAATGGTACCACCACTATACATTTTTATAAGAGATCAAACCCGTCTTCACATTATAAGCAACAGACACAGACAACTCTCACCTTCCCTTCATAATCTAATGTCTGCGAGCTGCTCTGCCGCACCTTGCAAATATTAAAAAGCTTTTCTCAGTTTCCTTTCGCAGGCCGCGGTCTCTAATCAAAGGTTTAGAAATCCAAAGCCAATTTTATTACATGGAAGAAACTGTGATCATTTTCAGTAAAATATACCTCAAATTGAGTTTCTGACTGATTGGAGCATCTACCGTAATACCACGCTCTGCATGCATCTGGGTGCACGGCTTAATTTCCTATTCCCTTCCAATAATAAAGGCAATCAAGCCCTTTAAGGTGGTATAATGATCACCCACTTATAAAAAGAGTTGTCTCTCATTTCTGGTTATTACTTTTGACATTTTAATCAAGCGACTATTCAAAACTACAACAACGGTTGTGGGTTTGGAGAGCATTTAGGCAGCTATCGGGCTGAAGAAAAATATTAAAATCTAAAGCGTTTTCAAATGCCAAAAAAGGACAAAGATTTTTTTACCCCACAGCTATTTCACTCCTATTGTTATCTAATTTGCAATGCAATGTGACAAAAACTATAATAAATCAGGTGTGATGATTTGAGTCAAACTTTAGGAAAAAAACTTTTCATCTGTTATATTATGAAAAATTATTTTTAAAAAATAAAACTAATTTATTTTTGTTTGACAATTTTATACAAAATATCATTAAATAATAAGAAATAAGTGTAACTATATGGAAAACTCTGGGGTTAGTTATTACATTTTCTGGTCTTGTGAATATTACTTTGATGATTTATTAATATGCATGAGAGTTTAAAAGCCTATTAGAAATCTGCACCAACATTATTCAGTAAAATATCATTTAAGATGTGAACTTTTTATCACATTCAGACCCACCTAAGGGGCATGTTGTCACAGTGGCATCTGCCATTACAACAGCCCAATAATACCATAAAACACAGTTCTTAAAAACAAACAAAATGTAAATAACACAAAAACTTTAAATTATTATTTTGGTCAACAAGAAATTTGGATGTGATATTATACAACATATGTGTGCTAAAATTTTATAAATTTTCCCGTTTTCCGTGTTTTTGTTTTTTCACAGCTGCTTTGAAACACTGCAACACTGTAAAATGTGCTCTATATATACAATTGAATTGAATATAATATAATAAAGATAGAATGAAGATACAATATTTGCATGTTCTCCCTGTGTCAGCCTGGGTTTATTCCGGGCACTCCGGTTTCCTCCCACAGATGCCAAATTGTCCCTCCCCCAACCTGTTTCTGGATTAACTTGTCTCGACATGAAAATAGCCATAGATGCTGGAATGGCGTAAAGAATAAAAAAGAAACAAAGAAAGATACAACCTAATGAAGATACAATATCCTAATGTTTAAACTTACACCTGTCACCCCTAACAAAAACATGCTTATATTGTTTAAATGACATCACTAAAACAGAGCATTACTACATAGAATAACAAGATAATGACATGTTTATATACTGTAGACTGCCCTTAAAGTCAATGAACATGTTTGCAATATAGTGTCAGTCGACACATGTGTAAATGACAGATCTCTTCAAATGGCAGATCTCTTCAAAATAATCTCTTCAAATGCTTATAGCTTAATCAAATGTATTCAACGCGACCACCTTAAAGGGCAAGTATACACTCATTACACCAGGTTGACCTTAACATACAGATACTTCTCATAATACAGGCAGTCCTTACTGCAGGGGTCCTAAGCAGCTCGTGGATAATTATCTCCTCATTTCCCTCCAGCACTTTCGTAACACACAATACAGCTCACAAAAGTGCAAACATCAGCATGTTAACTTAATGTGCCTGTGCAGCCCACCGTCTGGCCATTTCATGGGGGCTTGTTGCTGCTCTTGTGCGAGCGAGTTACGAGATAAATACCCAGAACCCATTATATTGTTTTGCTTCAGCAGAAGCATTTGTTATCGTCATCCTTGGCCGTTCACATAGAATTTCTCCCGAGAACAAGAGGATGTGTTTCTTGCCTTTGAGACCCCAAAAACAAGTGGTGCTTAAGGAGAGGTAGAAGATCTCCAGCCTTTGTTCCTGGGTCCCTAGCCATCGCTGCTTTTGTGAGATAGTGGTTTTAATGGAAGTGCTTACTGCTCACAGCTGGGAGGTTGGCAGTACGTTACAAAGATATCTAACATAATAGAGTTCTCCCAGTCCGACCTTGTTTCTATGTAATAAAGCAAAGGGAAGGCATTTGATCGGCTTCCTCGCATCCGTTGTAAACACTCTACTGTTTACTGGTTTAAAAGGTATTATGCTTCAATGAATCAAATCAACACAAGCAGGTGGTTTAATTCACAACTGGCATTACTGGGAATTTCACTGAGATGTTCTGAACATTTCCTATGAAGGTGAATTTCATAAAAACATGTCATTGTCACATTTTATCCCCAAAATGTTTTGACTAAAACAGAGTTATGACAATTAAGAATTTTTAGCGACACGACTTTCATAACAGTTAGGCATATTCTCAATACATAATATACCAAAATGTACACACTGAAAACTCCTTATTATTTTGTTATTTTTGACCCAACTCCTGGGTTAAAAAGGGACCAACTAATTTCTGTGTTTTTTCAACCCAGAAAAATTGGTTATTCTTTTTTGACTACCTGACCCTACCTGACATTGTAGTTAAAGGGATAGTTCACTTTAAAATGAAAATTCTGTCATCATTTCCTCATCCTCATGTTGTTCTAAACCTGTATGAATTTCTTTTTTCTGATGAACACAAGAAGATATTTTGAGAAATGATGGTAAACACACAGCAGTAAGTGATCATAGACTTCCATAGTAGGAAAAAATATTTTGGAAGTATTGTGATAAATGACTAAGAAAATATTTTGATAAATGATGGTAAGCACACAGTTGACGGTACCCATTAAATTCCATCATATTTTTTATTCCTACTATGGAAGTCTATGGTCACTTACTTCTGTGTGTTTACCATCATTTCTCAAAATATCTTCTATTGTGTTCATCAGAAAAAAGAAATTCATACAGGTTTAGAACAACATGAGGATGAGTAAATGATGACAGAATTTTCATTTTAAAGTGAACTATCCCTTTAATATAACCCAACTTCTGGGTCAAAAGAACAACCCCAATAACCACTGCGAAGTCGTGTCAGCTCATCTTACTTTGGCTTGGTTAGCTTTTCCATTGAGTTTAGTACCACTTAGAGTGGGAGGGATTATAGGGGTGTTGTTATATTTGCGCTGCTGTGACATCATACAAAAAGCGGGAGTTAGCATCGTTGGAATGCAGTGTTTCCCATACATTCATTTATTTGTCAGTCCGACACAAAATCAAAATTTACCACCACAAATAGATGTTTGCACATCGTGTTTATCGCTACCCTGTCAGGGAAGCATTAGAGTTAATTTGTCAATGGCAGGGAAAGAGTTAAGTGAAGCTTGACATTCGGAAACACGACCATCAGTGACCATTTATCAGTGACGCAACAAAGTTGTGAAAAGTTTAACTTTAAGTGATGAGCAACATTTAGGAGCAACTATCAATGAGACCAAAGCAGCGTACTTTACAACATCCATCACTTGTCAATTACTGCAATGGATGATTACTCATTTGTTTATGACAACCAGAATTAGAAACGCTTCCTAACAACCTCATGAAAAGAGTCAGCGAAAAAAGTTGCAGGTGGTCTGAACGGGAAGTTAGGGTTAGGGAAGGTGTTAGTAGAATAAGCTGACATATAAGCCCTTTTCACACAGACATTCCGGAAAATACACGAAAAATGCATCCTTGGATTTTTCCGGAATCGTTCGATTTTTTGTTCATTCACACTGCCATGATTAGCCGGCATCTGATGGTCCCGGAAAGACACGTGACCTGTTTAAAGTTCTGCCCTCTCTTCTACTCAGCGTCTGAAGTTTGCAAATTATTTATTATTTCTCTCTCCAGAAACAACTCGCGTGTATTTTTGTTTATGATAAGACTATAAAGGAGAGCGTGAACACACAGTTCTATGCTGGTAAATGATCTCAGGTTCAGAATGGATATTTGACGAGCTCCCTCATCTCTGCTTTAATACAGTTTTCAGACATTTCTCATCGTTATTGTTTATATGCATTTAAAACCCGCATTTTGAGGAGCTGAACGATCTTGTTGGGATGACGCGAGGGTATTTTCGGTTGTTATAGCTCAAATAAGCACGTGACGCGATATCCTTTTATGCTGCTGAATGATCTCTGTTTCAAATGGGGTTTTACAGTCAATAGAATGTCTGTTGAGAAAACATTGCAACAAAGGGTTAACAGATATAAATCAGACAGTCTACTAATACTCAAATGACTGGTAGTTAACACGAATTTGTGCTATTAATAGTTGGTAATGTTTAAAATTAACTGTTGAAACAAAGTGTTACCATTTATACTTATGTATTAGCTTTAGATTCTCATTACTATAATACAGCTTTTTACTGTAAAAAAACATCATGGAAATTAGATAATTTACGCATTTGGCAGGCATTTTTATCCAATGCGACAAAGCAACAGTACAAGGAATAAAAATTTTTATCAGTATTGCTGTTCTCTGGGTTCGAACCCATGATGCTTTGCAATTCTAATGGAATGCTCTACAGTACCATTAAGCTAAACAGGAGCATAAAATGCACAACAAACATTACCATAATGTACTGTACATTGTCAGAAATAAAGGTACAAAAGCTATCACTGGGACGGTACCAGTGTGTATCTTTAAAGTACCAATATGCACCGTTTAGATGTAGTTACAAAAGCCTACATTTTTAAAAGGGGACAGACCTAGTGACAGCTTTTGTTACTGTACTTCTGAGAGTGTATAAAACTAAAATAATACATCTCTCTTTTCACATTACAACTTACAAAAAATGATCCCAAAGCAAAACCTTTCTGCATATTATTTTTATTGGATTTGATTTAATGCTCTATACAGGATTTGTGAAATCCATTAGCCTATTTTGAGATTGTAATAAAGCTCTGTACAGATTATTACATGAATCCACAATGTACAGCCAAAGGGCCAAATATTGTAATTTTTATGCCTCCTTAACCTATTATGCAGTACAAAATTGCGAGTTTCTCAGTTTGATTGACTGTATCCTGTGTGTGAAACAAATGTCAGACAATCCTTTCATTTTGACAGCGCTCAGTTTCCAGTTGTAATTTGGATTTAATGTCCATTGGCAAAGACAAACAGTAAAATTTCCCGATGCCACATTACATTCATTATTAATGCTCGGCAAACAAAAGGATCCTGGGTTTGTCCTGAGTTCAGGCGAAGCCAAGTGAGTCTTCTCCAATCGTATCCTATTTGCACGTCTGCAGTTTGGATGGTGTAATTAGTGTTGTGCGATGGAGCCCTCTTCAGGAAAATCACATACTGATTGCTCATTACAGTTTAATGAAAATGTAATCAGCTATAAATGAAATGCATTTCGATATTTTTATCACTGTCTGACGTGAGTTTGATACTGTAAAGTCATGTGTAATCTTTGAGCGGAAGGTATCAAATATGTTTGTGTGATTAGATTTGTTTCCCAGCTGGCAGTGAATTTCACACTCCATAGGCAGCACCATCTTTGGACGTCTAGACTGATTTCATTATGACATTTAGATTGTGGGGATATAATAGAATTGTGGGTATATTATCCGTTTCTGTTTGATACGCGGCTATGCTCCAGTTGCGATAGGAATGTGTGTTGTGTAAACTTTCTCTATTGTGCTGTGTAAACTAGTCTGTGCTGGACTGAGCCATCCACGTCAGTACGCCTTACTCCTGCGATGGGAATACAACTGAAAGTGTGTGTGTGTGTAAAGACTGAACCAGACATGTTATGAAACCCAAAGTCACAGCATGCGTTCCTTTCAATATGAGAGTATGAGCATTAAATAAATGTTGGATGTGGTTGAAAGTACAGAATCGAGAGAGAAAATATATAGCTAGTAAATCACAGGGTTAAAGCGTCTGACAAATGCATAAATGTCAGCCTAACCCATACAAAGTCCTCAGATGCCCACCAACATCAGTGCCTGACCTTACTGGTGCTCATGTTTCTGAATCAGGGCAAATACCTCCAGCCATGTTCAAACATTTAGTGAAAAGTCAGAAGAGTTAACGAATACGATTCATTTGAACAATGTAATGTTCAATACGTACATATAGGCATTGTGTTGCTTTTCATGTTAATCTTCTTCAGACCGATGGATTTGATATCTGCAGCGCTTAAAAAGCTAAGCAACTGGAAAGCAGTATTGACATCCTGTACCTCAAACTCAACTGCACAGTAAGGCGTTAAGCAAATGCCCACCTATGAATCCCATATAAACCTCACCTTTATCAATTATTCATGAAAAACATCAGTATTTCATGAGCACTGGGCCAGTCACCCACCCTCATTCATTTTAAAATGAGTTGCCTCAGTGGGATTATTTAAGTTTTAACCTGACTGGTCAACTAGATCATGAAAGTGTTCCTTTGAGATGTATTTAGCTAATAACAGTCCAAATGGCAAAAGGTCTGGAGACAAGTGTCTGACAGTTACCCCTTGAGACAGGCACTCAATAGCCAGGCCAATACGAAACTATGATTGCCTCATCAACCCTGAATGGTAAAGGGTTCACTGCGTCCGTGGATAAAAGCTTTGGAAGTCTGTCATCTTGCATCATTACCATCACAGCAATCCGATTGGACGCTCTTGTTTATTTCATTTAATCCAGATCAAGGCTTTGCAGCTGTAAACAAAAGACCAGCTGATTTCCAAAAATACTCCGACTGATTGAACCAGTAGGAGATCGGAGGATGAAAATGACCTTGAAGTGTGAAGGTCATCGCAGTAGTTTCTCATTTTGTAGCTGTAGTCTCCTAACTTTCGGAGTTAAAGGAAAGTTTGGTTTTCATCAAAGCTGGAGATCGATACCTCATTGAAGTGCTGTCTTCAGGACCTTGGCCTGCTGTTTCATATACCTGTTGCACTTCTCAGGGAAATAGGGTGTGACAGGGGGTCACCGCTGTTGGGTTCACTTTGCTCTGACCTTTACGTCCCCTTTGGGAATCTGTCTTTTACCAGGACAAAAAAGTAATGCGGGCACAGCAGAGGGCAGGAACGAATGGGTGAAAGTTGCATGGTAAAGTTAACAGACTCCCACCTCTGCTTCACACAGCTTTCTTGTGAAGCAGAGCTGTAGAAAGTAATCTGCTCAAATTTAAAATGAGTACAAAGTGTTTTAAACACAGTGTGTTTAACATCACCCTCTGCTTGACTGGAGCACAATTTGAGTCAAGCGCTTAAAACAATTACTGACAACAAGGGTGTTATTAAAATGATAACTAGAGGGAAAGAAATGAAAAGGAAGCTGAATATAAGAGAAAGTGAGAGTGCTGCAGGTGATTGATAGCAGCGACGAAGACAATGTGGAAAAAATGCTCAAGGTTGAAACAATGACCAACGAGGCATCGGCAAAGGAGCTGCAATGATTGATATGGGTGACAAAGTGAAGACCCCGGGCGACAGCCGTCAGCCTCCGCGCCTAGATGAGGCTTCTGTATTCGGCACCTACTCCACCAGCTCAACTGTGAAAAGACAGACAGACCCGGCACTGAACCTCGCATGACATCGGGAGGCTTGTGAAAATGAGGGGTGAAGAACGGTCACGCATGTTGTCAGTTTCTCTTTACATAAGGCTACTGTGTTGTTGGTGTTTTGTTAGAAAGTCACCTTCATGTAGGCCCACACTAAACTAAAATAATTTATGATTTTTAAAAAAAAAAGGGACACACCACTTTTTTTGAAAAAAAAAAAAAACTGGATTTCCAGGTGCCCGAAAATAGTCATCTGCTACTGAAAGTTACAGAGGGGTCTGCGTAATATCATTGCAACTGTTATGGCAGCAAAGTCCTTGATTATTACGCCAGAATGAGAGCATAGTTCCTAGCCATATCGGCCTAGAAAATCACAACTTTTAATTTTCTGTCGGTCTTAATACATGATGTAACTACAGAAGAGTCAAGTTTTAAATAGGAAAAATATCCAAACTCTTTGGTTATTTTTGAGCGTGATGCTAATGGTCTAATCAGATTCAATATATTATGCTAAGCTATGCTAAAAGTGGTAGCGCCAGACCCAGAGATGGGCTGAATGGATTCCAAAATAGTAAAAATCAATTAACTCCAGGGGACCTGGAAAATTAGCATAGTTTCAAAAAAGTGGAGTGTCCCTTTAATATAAATTAATAAGCATAAAATATACTAAATTGTATAAAAATTAGCAATTAATAAACCAAATATAACAAGTATAACATTTAATCAATTTTCCATTATATTTGTTTATTTTTAGACTTTTAAATATGTAAAATATGTTCAGGTACAAGTAGTGACATTTATTCATGATGAAAATATATGATATATAAAAATTAAATATAAATAAAATAAAGGGTGGATGAATAGCTCCGTTACAACTTTTTATACAAATTATTTTAGAAACAATTAAATATTTTAGAAAACAATAAAAGAAACATTTCAAGATTTTTTTTCATACAAAAACAATGGAGTCAACTTAATAGACGGTTTAATCGGACGCACGTGCATTGCCACAGTTACGTACCTGGCCTGATGTTAACTTCCGCTCTGTATTTGTAGTGTGGTCTGGCTAGTGGCTTAACTGACCTCTCGAACAAATACTTTCTCAAAAATAAATTTATTTTGGTTTCCTAAAGACAGGGGGAGACGTTAAAAATGAATCACCACTGTGCGAAGAGAGGTTTGGCAGGAATTGCATATATGTGACCAGTCACGGAAAAGTAGGGACACAAGTCGGATCTGGGACATTTTGAGTTATTCACAGATTCTGAAAGTGCAGATTGTAGGGTTAGGGCTTTCCAACGATGTGTAACACATGGGAATCTGATAAGATTTGGAGAAGTTGTGGCCATTTGAAGGTAGGCACTCCAAAATTCTTAATGCTGAGAAAACGGCTTTTAAAGTTTGTGCCTTTTCACCCCTCTCAGCTGCTAGGAGGGACAATAGGGCTCATTTACATCTCATTGAGATAAGCCATACCCTCTGTAAAGCTCCCCCATGTGCTTTACAGTGGGGATCTTTACAGGGTGTATGGCTTAAAGGCGCAAAAGAGGATGTTTCCGCCGACTGAGAATCCAAAGACCGTTACTGAGTTTTTTTTAAATAAGCGCATGCGTAAGAACAGCCCCCCTCCTTCACAGCTCATTTCTAGGGAACGCCTTCCAAAACTCGTGCACGAGTATTTGAACACGAGTGTTTGTTTACCACTGGCATATGCTGTGTCACGTCAGTGGATTCATTATGTGAAATTATATGATAATAAACACATAAGACGTAAAGTTAGATCATTCGACGCTACTCCCATTTCAACTAGCATTTAGCAGACTGGTTACTGCCTTACAACTACAGTACAAGAACAACGTCAATATACCTGAATAACAGTACAACACTAATTATTCCACAAAGAAAGAATAATCACTGTTACCTGTCGAGGAGAATTTTTGCAAACTGCGCGTCTGTCTTGACACCTCTCTGTTCCTTCATTGCTCTCCAGTGTTGAAATGTTTCTCCAATAACGACTCTGGTTAGATTATGTTATTCTGACAATTTTCTCCTCTTCTCAGCGACCTAAAAAGTATTTCTTTTACGTCCTCCTTCGGGTTTTTTCTCTTCCATGGTGCAAATTCGAGGAGGAAAGCAGAATCGACAATGAAACCAAACCGAAACTAAAGACGGAGTTTCATGCGTTGTGCGCATGCGTCACTCGTGTAAAGTTACTGGAGCGTGCACGTCTCACAAGGAACGTAATGGCAGTGATTGACAAGCCAGAGGGCCAATCGCTCATGCGATGATTACATCAACGAGTGGCTGATGTTTTTAAGGCCGTACCTTATGCACAGATGACATATATTAAATTTATTACTTTCAGTGCAGCTAATAAATAGTCTTTTATCATTTAGTCAAGACAGTTTCAAGTAATATTGAAAAAATGTATTAAACAAACATCCTCTTTTCCACCTTTAAGTAAAAAAGGTCAGGAAAATGTGGCATAAAAAAAAGGTGACAAACAGGTAATATATAAAAAAATGTCTCTTAGCATCTACCGATTAAGGCATCTCTTATGTACATTGAATAAAAAAAATAAACTCTTATACTAAACTCTAAATCTTATTATTTTTCTTATGAAAGAGTGCCTAATCCTATAACTGTAATTATAAAATAAGGAAACAACACACAGGTAGCTATTAATGTTTATTTATTAAATATTTCACACAAGCATGCAAAAACATTTCGCTGTCTTCATCACCTTTAAATGTTACAACTGAAAAGCACGATGGGAAAAGACTTGCTGACGTCACAGCTTAATGCTTATTTGCCCGGGAATGTCAGCTGAAAACTTTTTAATTCTAAAAACTCCACTTCCTGTAGTAGTTTTTATATTCATTCAACTTGTTCTTGACTTATGACATTTATACTTTTAATGAATTCCTTTCCGCGAGAGCGAGTCGAATTAAACTACTCATAAGATTTCTTAAAGAGCCTTCGCGGTACTTTGACGTCATCTGACTGCGGCGCCGCATAAAGTCAGTGACACGGAACTACAGTCACGTGACTTCACGCTCGAGCTGAAAGAGAAGACAATGCTGAATAAAGTAGTATTTCTTGCTATTTTTGGACCAAACTGTATTCTCGATGCTTCAACACATTCTTACTGACCCACTGATGTCACATGGACTACTTTGATGATGTTTTTATTACCTTTCTGGACATGGAAACCGTACATAGATTTTCAATGGAGGAGACATAAAGCTCTCAGACTAAATCTAACGTTAAAACATCTTAAACTGTGTTCCGAAGATGAACGGAGGTCTTTTGAGTTTAGAACGACATAAGGGTAAGTCATTTCCTAAATTATTTTCATTTTTGGGCGAACTATCCTTATTTAGTATTCACACTGTTCCCTTTGGCCCACATGGAAAGAACCTATATGTGGATATATGTGCATATATGAAACCTATATGCAGCTTATATGCACATATATGCTGCATATATACAGCATATATGCGCATATATGAAACATATATGCAGCTAATATGTGACCCGTCACGGAAACCAGGGACTCAAGTCGGCAGCACAAGTTTCGAGAAAATGAGAAACAAAGTTTTTTTTTCGAAATTTGTGATTTTCGTTTTATTGCAGAATCTGTTAGTTAAGATCACGAAGAAGCCTCTCCATGTTTGAGATAGCAGTTTTTGTATATTTAAAAGCGTACATTTTGCGGTTAAAATAGGCTTGTTTTTCCGGAGATTCTAGCGTGCAGCGGGGGGCGTCATTGTCTGTGTGTATATTTACATACTGTATAAGCTTGTGTTTTCGCCTCCGCCCCCAAAGGGAACAGCGTGACTACTAAATAAGGATAGTTCGCCCAAAAATGAAAATAATGTAATTAATGACTCACCCTTATGTCGTTCTAAACTCGGAAGACCTCCGTTCATCTTCGGAACACAGTTTAAGATGTTTTATCGTTAGATTTAGTCCGAGAGCTTTCCCCTTCATTGAAAATCTATGTATGGTTTCCATGTCCAGAAAAAACATCATCAAAGTAGTCCATGTGACAACAGTGGGTCAGTAAGATTGTGTTGATGCATCGAAAATACAGTTTGGTCCAAAAATAGCAGAATTACGACTTTATTCAGCATTGTCTTCTCTTCCGGCTCGAGCGTGAAGTCACGTGACTGTAGTGACGCGCTGCCCTGTTCCTCAGACATGTTTGCTAAGTTTTTTTTTTTTTTTCAAACTTATAGCCTGCGTCTCCTTAGACTGTAAAGCTCGGGCGCACAAAACAAAACAAAAATAAAAGAAGCTGGGGCGGAACAAATAACAGTCAGCCGCATCGTACGTCAGCTGCGTCACTGACTTTATGCGGCGCCGCAGTCGGATGACGTCAAAGTACCGCGAGAGCACTTCAAGAAATCTTACGGAGTAGTTTAATTTCGACTCGCTCTCGCGGTACTTTGACGTCATCTGTATGTCAGTTCTTGCAGCGCAGCATGAGTCCAAACACACAGAAGTTACACAGATATAGTTGTATTCTTCATATAATTGGCTACATGTTTTGTCTATCAATATTTTCCATGAAGTCATTGGCTGATGGAGGAACGAGCGAGCCATTGGTAACCTCTCTAAAGGATGTCACGTTTTCGACGGCGCTGTTTGGATGATCTATTATACTACTTCCCTAATTTAAATACAAACTTTGAAGGCGGGTTCATGTGTTTAACGGGGTGTAAGCTCATATACCCTTACATGTTACGATTTAAATAGTCTTCAGATTATATATTATATTGTATTACCAGACATTCATGCGAAATCTGATGTAAACAATCTATATTTCACGGATTATACGCATTTGTGGACAAATAATGGTCATTGGATAATCTGAAACAGACTGGATTCGACTTGTGATCCCCACAAAGGTAAAAGAGTCATGTTTATTTTTGCGGGTTGTCATTTGTTCATAAAATACTACATATGATGCTAGAACATCTCAAAAAGGGTTTTACAGGGGGCATGGCTTAGCTAAATGAGATGTAAATGAGCCCTATTGTCTCCCCCAGCTGAAAAGAAGAGTCCCTTTCGTCTCGATTTTCTCGGTTTGAGTATTTCTGAGTTCCTATATTCAAATGGCCACAACTTCTCCAAATCTTATCAGATTTCCATGTGTTACACATCGTTGGAAAGCTTAGAAACTGCACTTTCAGAATCTGTGAATAACTCAAAATGCCCAGATCCGACTTGTGTCCCTACTTTCCGTGACTGGTCACATATGCACATATATGCAGCACATATACAGCATATATGCACAATTATGAAACCTATATGCAGCTAATATGCACATATATGCTGCACATATACAGCATATATGCCCATATATGATAATATATATGCTGCATATATGCAAAATTGAGGTGCATATATGTGCATATACAGGCCATAAATTATGTGAATTATTAAATAAAGTTATGATGTCTGCACATTTAAAACATTTACAAGATCTGTCTAGGACATGTATAACAAAATGGTTTAATTTAACAGCTACTGTTCAGTGTTATTTAACAGCGACAGTAGCGCAGATGGTAGAGTGAGACGTTTAATGATCGGAAGGTTGGGTGTTCTAATCCCAGCAGTGGCACGTGGGATTGCATTTTTTTTGGTGATCGGAAGGTTGGAGGTTTGAATCCTGGCTCCTGCAGGTGCAGACTGTCATTGGTTGGACCTTCATTTATGTTTAATTAATTAGCAGCTACAGATTTTAATAATTTTACCAATATATAGGTTAACATATATGTGCATATATGTACATATATGTACATATAATATAGGAAAACGGCCAATTTTATATATGTCACATATATGTAAAACCTATATCAAAACCTATATTGAAACATATATGTTTATATATGTTTTTTCCATGTGGGGGGGAGGGGCGAAGACCAATCTGCTTATACAGTATGTAAATACACACAGACAATGACGCTGCACGCTAGAATCTCCAGAAAAACAAGCCTATTTCAACTGTGTTCCGAAGATGAACGGAGGTCTTTTGAGTTTAGAACGACATAAGGGTAAGTCATTACTTACATTATTTTCATTTTTGTGCGAACTATCCTTATTTAGTATTCACGCTGGTCCCTTTGGGGGCGGGGGCGAAAACCAAGCTGCTTATACAGTATGTAAATACACACAGACAATGACACCCCCCGCTGCACGCTAGAATCTCCAGAAAAACAAGCCTATTTCTACTGCAAAATGTATGCTTTTAAATATACAAAAACTGCTATCTCAAATATGGAGAGGCTTCTTCGTGATCTCAACTAACAGATTCTGCAATAAAACGAAAATCACAAATTTTGAAAATAAACACTTTGTTGCTCATTATCTCGAAACTTGCGCTGCCGACTTGTGTCCCTACTTTCCGTGACTGGTCACATATTTTTTTTACACAGTAATTTTAGCTCAGTGTACTAGTTGATATGCTTTAGCTATGATTTGAACTAAGGTGATTTACTTTTCATTTATTTTTCTTGTTATCAAAAATAATATAATCTAAAGGGACTCTGTGGTTATTGATTCTTTGCAAAAGCCTACGTTAAGGGGACGTGCACACCAAAGCTTTTACGCCCGCGGCCGGCGCATGTTTTCAATTGTTTCCAATGGAAGCTCTGCGTTTTTCAAATAAGCCAGCAGCTAGCGGTTTGGGTGAAAAGCTCCATTCGTCAATGTCAGTTCTCACATGGCCGTCCAATCACAGTGGAGGAGAGGCAGGACATTATCAACGCAACTAACCGGCTCACAGCTGAAGAATCAGAGCTACCAAAGCGCTCAGCTAAAGAAAGCTGGCACTCAGCTGAAAAACAGCTGGCATTCGGCATTCTCCATGCGTTTTCAGCCGCGTTTAAAAGTTTTGGTGTGCACAACCCCTAAGTTATGGCCACAAAAGCCGCTTGCTTATGTTGTTGCTGCTAAAACTATCTATAATACATTCCAAAGCTAAAATGTTGCCTCAATCAATACTATTCAAAGTTCATAACAATATCTGTAAGAGACTGAAGAAAGCCAAAACTAAATTTGGTTACACTTTATTTAAGGCGTCACTGTTACATTGTAATTATATATTTAAGTACTAAGTAATAATCATCAACAATATGTACTTACTATAGGATTGAGGTCAGGATTAGGGTTTGGTTTAGGATTAGTTGCATGTAATTATGCATAATTAACTGTTATTACTATAATAATTACATATAACATGTGTAACAAAGACACTGTAAAATAAAGTGTTACCCAAAATTTTATTTAATATATTGCACACTGTCCTGTCTGTCTTTTCCTCTCATATACTATATAATCTCTGTATACCAGTACTACCTCTGTCCTACTGTTACTGTAGTAAGCCATTTGAACTGGTAACTCCCCAAGGTCGACTGACATTTCTACCAACAGCGACATCCACGGCCCCTGCTGACAGCCAGTCACATTTATATTTAGCCAGAGAGGAAGAGGAGGAGGAAGAGGTGCCAACCGAATAAGCCTGCATCCCCTCTGTGCAAGAGATACATCCTGTAAGATCCGCCTGCCTGCGTCTCTCACTTCTCTCTCTCTCTCTCTCTCTCTCTCTCTCTCTCTCTCCCTCTCTCTCTCTCTGACCCAGAAAAACAGCCTTGGCACGATGAGGAAATGCAGGAGTACAGACGCACCTAAATATAAATAACTCTGTGCTATTTACATGTCTAATGATGGGTTTGAGGCCTGAGAACAACATAGTTAGTTTAAAACTGACTGCAAAATAATCACAAAACTACTAACATGTGAAGCTGACTAAGTGTCATCCTGGAACAACCAGGACATAACAGGTTAAGGTGGTATAAGATGGGTTTTGGACACTGGTAGAAGGCACACAATCCTACCAGCCTATATTAGCCATCTTAGGAATTAGTAAAGGTATGGACAGCTTTATTCTGGACAAGAACCATACATTTAGATATAGAGACACCATCTTAATGACATTTAATGTAATCAGTTTATTGTTTTATATGTCGCTTAGATGCGGATAAATCTGAAACTGATCTTTCTAAAATAATACCAACCTGATCTCACGAATTTCCGTGGCATAGTCACGGAATTTTGTGCTCATTTTTCCGTGGCATTCTCACGGATCTCCGCATTTTTCCGTGGCCCTGCTACGGACTGTCTTTTTCCGTGGCATTCTCACGGATTGGTTACTCAACTGTTTTGTCCTATTTTCTTACCATTTTCGCTTCGGTTTAGGGTTAGATTTACATGAAATGACATCCCTACCCAAACCCCACTCTAACCCCAACGCCAGGCGACAATTGTTTAAAGTTTAGAAAATATAAAAGAATAAATCAGAAAAAATTATATAAACCAATAGTTAAAGTGACATACTAATGCAAACACTAAATCTAACCCTAATCCGAAGCGAAAATGGTTTGAAAATAGGAAAAAGCAGTTGAGTAACCAATCCGTGAGAATGCCACGGAAAAAGACAGTCCGTAGCAGGGCCACGGAAAAATGCGGAGATCCGTGAGAATGCCACGGAAAAATGAGCACAAAATTCCGTGACTATCCCACGGAACTTTGTGAGATCATGTTGAATAATACACATGCCTGAATCACAATGAAGCACTGAAGTAATTGCCGTCACATTTTTGGAGATAGAATTCTTGTTCAGATTTTCTAGCGGGAAAGATTTGCTTAGATGATGACATAACTCCCCACATTTGCATAAGAGAGACAGACACAGAGAGAAATAATAAAAAGAGGGTCACATCTCATACACCACCCAAGGAATAAATAATCAACTCGATGTGCTCCAATACGGCCAGTCATATGGAATAAATTTCCCGCCTAATGTATTGAGGTCACGGATCAAAAAATAATATGCGTGAATGAAAAAATAATAAGCGCAAATTTGATCTTTAAACAGAATTAAAATTAAATTGCACAAAACTGAAAAACAAATGCAAAGTTATCCAAATTGCATACAAAATGACATTTTCTTTGTTTATATTACTCCTTTATTTCTTCTCTCTAATATTTTCTGCTCATATTTATTTGTTTTGTATGCTTGTGCTGTTTTTTCTCTCCCTCTTATTTCCACACTCTGCGCTTGCTTTTCCAAAAGTTGCCGTTAGAGTTTCATGCAAATCAGGGCGGACTTAAGCGTCACCATTGGTCCGCTAGTTGTAGATTGACAGCTCCTTTAGCCAATCAGTTGAAGAGGAAGTTGACGTCACTCCAGTGCGACTCCCGGCTGCATATAGTTGTGCAGGAGAGGATGGGTAACCGTCAGCTGGCAAATATTAGACAATTAAATATCATTAAACAAAATATTGTTAGTGTTTGACAGAAATACACTTATGTCTGTTGTGAGTACTCTTTGTCAGTTCTTTAAGATAATGTGTCATCCAAGTAAATGAAAGTCCGTTAACACGAATCCTTTTAGCTAGTTTAGGTTTAGGCAGTGGAGTGAATCTTTGCAGTTTAAGGCTAAAATGAATTACATACATTGGCTTTACACATTCTATGCTCAGTACACTATAATGATAAAGTGATAATAGTTAAGTTATGTGCAAACGTATACAGTATAAAACTAAAAATATTACGATATCATAGGCATTCAGACCTTTCATAGATGGCTGTCTGCTTTTTAGGACAAATACATTTATGAAATTACCATTGGTAGACTTCAGCCAAGTTGTACATCTGAACGATCTTGACAAAAAAAACATAATAGAAAACGGCCTGAATATCAGTGTGGTGCTTCAGGTTTTTATTTTGAATAAATGTACAGTAGTTATAACATGTTATAAAAGGAAGCTTGTGTGTTTAACACTACTGTAGGGGATTTCCCAATATTGATAAGAAATAAAGCATTTTAAAACCAATTGCTTTTGTTTTATTTTCAGACCCATTGTGTTTACTCGGGCATTACATTATTTGTATTAATACAAATAAATAATACAACTCAACAATACAGAAAAAGCTTTGTTTATTATCTGTGCTAGGTATAGATGAACTGCATAACCGAGTTAAATGACACACATTAAAATAACTGTATGCTAAATTTACATAAATTATAAACTGATGCTTTAAGCTCCAAAGTATCCAGCAAGCTGCACAAAATGAAACTAAATATATCTGCCAACAATCTCTGAATTGTGAATTTCCATTAATAGTCCTTTATTAAGCCAATATTCATATTCTGACAGCATACAAAGAAAATAAGTTTAAAAACACTGCATTACTTTCTTGCATATGACGTGTGTGAATAAATAGATACCAGGCCCGGGGTGGGTAATCGGGAGAACCGGGAGAATTCCCGGTGGGCCGCTTCACTTTTGGGCCGGTCGAGAGTTTTTTTTTTTTTTTTTACATTTGTCACGTTAGTGAGTCTATCTTCTCTTAAATGACACTTCACACGTTTCGCATTGACACTGCAGCGCGCAGCCTCTGCATGGGTTGTACCATGTGAGGGAGTTTTCCCCTCCCCTCCCATAGAGTTGGTTCGGTCCATAGCACGTCCAAGAAAACTTTTCTCCGGTAGGCTGGGCCGGCCCTACCATAACAATACGCGTCTGAGAGGAGGAGGGCGTAAAACACAGGTTGAAGAAAAAATCCATTGGAGGAGGATGCTGCCAAATGTGCCAAACTTACAGATTTATTTTCAAGAGGACAAACAAAAGTGACAACAGGTAACTTAAAGAGAAATAAGCCTAGTAATGATTAGCATTAGCAACGTACTTATTTGGCTAATACCGTTGTCAAACTATTTACAAGCCAAAAATTTTTTTGTTAAAATATTACCCTTTTGTGTATACATGGCGATTCATAGACTTTAAAAATATTATGCAAGCAGCTTCCGAGCAGTCCCCCGCTGAAAATGAGGAGGCCATGAGTAAACAACATGAATTAAAGTTATTTAACCCTCAGGTTGTGTTCACAACCCTATAACACCTTTTGTTTCCCAGTAAAAAATGACCAGCCTAAAAAAGCTTATAAATCACTTGTTATGCCATTTACCCAATATTGTATTCAATATTTTATCAAATTGTTTTCTTTTTTAATAAGGACTTTAAAATTTCTATTTGCATTAATCATCGGCCTCATAGCATTAGCAATGCTAATAATTTATCAACCTTTCCTTATGGAATACACTCTGGGTTATTTATATATTTTATATATTAGACAGAACACGCTGCTGGGTTAAAATTGACCCAGTGCTGGGTTGTTTTAACCCAACTGTTGGGTTATTATAATCCATGGTTGCATAACAACAACCCAACATTGGGTTATTTTTAACCCAGTATGTGTTCTGTCCAATATTTACCCATTATGGGTCAAAAGTAACCCAGCCTTTTTTAGAGTGTAGAGGAATATTTTTGTTAACTTCTTATCTTAAGTGAAATATTATTTAACTTTTACCTTATTTGTTGAACCATGATATTAATAAAAACTATAGTAAGAGCTGAACTGTTGCTTTATTTATCCAATTTAAAAAAAGTGCTAATTTGGAATAACACTATGGAAAAAGTGGGCCGGTCTTGGGCCTGAAACTCCCGGGCTGAAAAGTGGCCCCACTCCGGCCCTGATAGATACACATAGTATACTTTAAATATTGGACATAAGGAGATTGGTTTAAAGATGTTTAAAATCTCCAGCATGTCTCTTGGTGTGTCAGAGCCAGAACACAGAAATGGATGAAAGTAGCCAGATTTAGTGCAAAGGTTTATTTATCTCCACATATATTAAGATTATTAAGGCGACAGGCAGGGTTGTAGAAAGGCTACATGTGTTTCAAACTGTACACGGGAAGGCACGTGTACAGTGTACAGTTTTATAGGACCTTTTGCAATAAGACCACGTTATATTGTGCTAAAAAGTTTGCAATATAAAAGGTAAAAACAAATATATAAACATGCATTTAAATCCAGCACAAAAATGCCACTGTGAGTGTATAATGAGCACATTAAAAGCAAAAGTATTCATATAACGGCATTTAATGTCTTGTATTACAATAAATATAGCTCTCATGACTTCACATAACAGCATAAATTCATGAATAAACATATAAAGAAGCAGCATTGATATGCAAACTGGACTATTATTACTTAAATAAAGGTAATATTACTGAAGTAAACTTTGAGGTAAATACGCTAAGCGCTAACCGCTAGTATGTTTAAATAAGCTCAATAACAGTAGAAAAATTAAATTTTCTCTCAAAACGGACACTATAAATGCCAATAATTATATTTAAAGAAACTGTACATGCATACTTCACTACCTGTGAATATACAAAAAGTTATCTGAAATTATCAAAGCCCATCTGACGGTTATCCATCTTCACCTGCACGATCGCCTGCTTTGAGTCGCACCGAAGTGACGTCAACACCCTCTCTTCGACTGATTGGCTAGAGGAGGAGCTGTCAATCTAAAACTAGCGGACCAATGGCGACACTTAAAGTCTGCCCTGATTTGCATGAAACTCTAACTGCAACTTTTGGAAATGCAAGCGCAGAATGTGGAAATAAGAGCAAGGGAAAAACAGTACAAGCATAGAAAAAATTTTAACATGAGCAGAAAATATTAGAGAGAAGAAAAAAATGAATAATATAAACAAAGAAAACGTCATTTTGTATGCAATTTGGATAACTTTGCATTCGTTTTTCAGTTTTGTGCAATATAACTTTAAATCTGTTTAAAGTTTTGATTTGCGCTTATTATTATTTTATTCATGCATATTATTTTTTAATCCGTGACCTCAATACATTAGGCGGGAAATTTATTCCATACAGTCATGCTCCATTATAATTTGAGGGGCCGTAAGGATTAAAGTGTGAAATTAATAAATGGCAAACTGAATGTGATGGAAAGCTGGAAATAATTGAGATGAAACAGAAAGAAAGGGAAAGATGAGAGGCCATCCAGAGTGCGTGTGCGTTGTAAGGACAGACTGGAGGGCAGTGGGAGATTTGGCAAAGTACAGAGATTACAGCAGCAGACTTGGGGGAGGTCTGAAGGGAGGATGCTATGACCTTTCCCTCCTTACAACAGAGCCGGTATCAGACTCAGAGAGAAGCAGACCCTGGGAGCTTAGTGTCAGAGGTGCTGGTCTCCTGCTATACTATTAAGACATTTATACAAGTTGACATAACAGACCAGCTGTCCAACTGGTTCAGATTCAAATAACCTAGCACAATTTTTTGCATACTGTGCACCGTATGCAGTTTTCCTGTTGGTCTATATAATATATACAGTGTATATCCCACAATGCATTGCACTACGTTCAAACTGACTTTCAAGTACAATTTCAAACACCAATCACACATCTCTCAGAGACTTATGTCAAGATGTTTTTACAAAATGGTCTTTATGAGGTTGTAATTGGGGGTTATTACAAACCTTATCAGCTTAAATCATGTATATTAATTAGATGATGCAAAATTTGGTAATTTTATTGGTGGCTGATGCAACCAGATAGCAGAGGTTTCTGCTTGGACTTGACGCCTTTTTACTTAGCGTTTTTACTTGTCCAGCTACAATTTAAATACAGTGGCCAAGGAAACTAAACCTCTTAAAATTATACTTTATAACTTAAACCCCTGGTTTTCACAGACAATTGTTAAGGATAATAGACTAGACTAAAACACATGTTGGAGCTGTCTCAACTGAAAATAGCTTACTCCGACAGATCTTAAAATACACCAGTGCCATTGATTTGTCTCAAGATGCACACCAGTAATGTCCATTTATAAGGTGTGTTTATAAAAGATGCTTAAACATCTTAAAGGGATAGTTCATTTTAAAATGAAAATTGTGTCATCATTTACTCATCCTCATGTTGTATTAAACCTGTATGAATTTCTTTTTTTTCCAGATGAACACAAAAGAAGATATTTTGAGAAATGATGGTAAACACACACAGATAGTGACCATTGACTTCCATAGTAGAAATAAAAAATATGATGGAATTTAATGGGTACTGTCAACTGTGTGCTTACCAGCATTTATCAAAATATTTTATCATCATTTATCACAATACTTCCAAAATATTTTTTTCCTACTATGGAAGTCAAAATATTTTTTTTTCCTACTATGGAAGTCAATGGTCACTATCTGTGTGTATTCACCAATATCTTATTTTGTGTTCATCAGAAAAAAAATCATACAGGTTTAGAACAACATGGGGATGAGTAAATGATGACACAATTTTCATTTTAAAGTGAACTATCCCTTTAATTTAATTAAGGCCTAGTCCTGGCTTTAGCTAAGCCTTGTCTGTGAAACCAGAGCCATGTGTTTTAAATACCAAGGGAAAACAAATATGTTCTTGTATCTGACAGTGACCAGTTTCTTCCTCACCTTCTCAAAGCAGTACGTGTCATTTCCTGTTTATGTCACCATACAGAACACAAAGGGCAGATCTGAATGTGACCTCAAGCAAACTTGCTGTTACAAACACTATTCTGAGCCACAAAAACAAGACTTATCTGCAAAACGTCAAGTACAAGACCTGCACTCTTTTGAATGAATCATGCAATACTAAACAGCAGGTTGATTTTTATTAAAACTGAACAAATACAATTTACTACACAAGTTACAATTGGTGAAGCTTGGTCCAGGACACACGGTTTATTATTTGGCATCCTTGCTGTAAGATCCAGCTCAAGCAGGCAGACCACTTTAGACCAGCAAAAGACCAGTGTCAAATTGGATTTAAAACATGATGGCTAGATATTCCAGTTCCAAGACCAGCTAGAAACTAGCTATATTTCACAGATAAAATTTTATCAACATTGATATTTATTTTAGGGTGTTTTTAGACCTGTGGATTGATTGATTTGTTCCCAAACCCGGGATTAAATGGCCACAATGTTGCCATTTCAATTTGGTTAGGTTCGCATTCACAAGGTAATATTTCAAAAACAGGCAAGACTTTGTTAATACAAGTCATGTGCGAGTAACTTCTCCTTTAATTGGGTGAATCTGTTTATTTTCTGTGACTATTGCTCAAAGTTGTCCGTCAAGATTGACAGACTGCAGCTTTTTGTTTTTTCTTACTTATGTACCTATAGCGGAGAAGAGCAATTACAAGACATTTTATAAGGAACAGGTGCGTTTTGAATGCTGTTGACGTGCTCACCAGAATTCATCACCAAAGAGCTATCAGGTATATTCATGGTTTATAAACCCTGTTTGTTGTTCCATTGGGTCGGATTGCTTTCACAGGTACAGCGAACTGCTCCAGAGTTCGTTTGCAATCTGGCCGAGACCAACTCGTTCAGGCGATTGTTTTGATGCGGATCCGAGCGCTACTGCTGTTTTTACAGGAGAAAATGCACCAGGCTCAGTTGTTAAAAATACCCTTAAAGGACAAGTTCGGTATTTTAGACTTAAAGCCCTGTTTTCAGATTGTTTATGGTGAAATAGAATGGTTTTGACTGAAATTTCGACATTTTCGGCTGCCCTGAGAATTTTCGCGTGTTTGTGTTTCAGCTCAGACCTCTATAATGGATTTAATGGTGCACTGGAACAATCCTTCCTAAAATGCATTAAACTTTCGTTTACAAAGACGTGAAACTCACCGAGTGGTCAGGGGTGTTCACTGGTATGCTCACACAAAAATCGCTCCAAAAGACGCATTCCAACAGGTTTTATCGTAGTTTTTACCAGCCCCATGGACTTGTATTAGATGTCCTGTGAGGTACGGTATTACTCCGCGCCGGGAACTTTGTTTCTATTCTTGCAATAGGCAAAGGCGGATTAGCGTCACCACCTGGGCTGGAGTGTCTATTATTCAAGCTCTAAGCGGAAGAATGTACAGGTGTGAGGCGTTTGGAAAAATAGGTCCACAAGTTAACAACGAATGCTAAAACAGCTGTTGGAAAGCATCTTTTGCAGCGATTTTTGTGTGAGCATATCAGTGAACACCCCTGACCACTCGGTGAGTTTCACGTCTTTGTAAACGAAAGTTTAATGCATTTTAGGAAGGATTGTTCCAGTGCACCATTAAACCCATTGCAGAGGTCTGAGCTGAAACACAAACACGCGAAAATTCTCAGGGCACCCGCAAATGTCGAAATTTCAGTCAAAACCATTCTATTTCACCATAAACAATCTGAAAACAGGGCTTTAAGTCTAAAATACCGAACTTGTCCTTTAATAATTTTAATATTTGGGTATCACAGTACAATTTGTACAGGGCAAGTAGGGACACCACCATACAAAGCAAACATTCAGTCCTGAAGACCTGCAGTTCATCAATTCTTTCTTCAGTTCAATTCCACTTATTGTGTCCTCTGAGAGCAAACAGAAGGTCTCAAGCAGCGAGAAAAGATCTGTTTGCTTATGAACACTTTATATACTCCCAGTGTACAATTAATATGAAGGGATCCTCTTTTCTGCTATGTGCTATCTTATTGCCAAAGCTGTTTTAGCAAACAGAACGGTATATTATCTAAAAATAAACTGTTGGCATTTATGCATTTGGCTGATGCTTTTATCCAGTGCATTAAGTTTTACATTTTTGTATGTGTATTTTCTGGATTTGAATCCATGACCTTTAGTGCTGTTAATGCAGTCAGCTATACAGAAACTGTTGCCATAGATACAAATAAACAAATTTACTGCTAGGAAAATTTTGTTCTTTAATTGTAAAACTAAAAGAGAGTTATGAGAGATTCTTGGAGTCATTTTCAAAAACACAATCTTGGCTTCCATTAAAGTTTACATCAGATTCATATACATCTGAGATATTACAAAGATCTAATTTGTGATTCTTCAATTCTAGAAGGCCAGGTTCGATTATTCAAGTATGCACAACAGCAACCCAATCTCCAATTCCAAGCATCCTCGATTTATTGCTTTTCAGCAATCTACAAAGAGCATCATATACTACAAATAGCCTCCACCACAGGCAGTCAGACATTAATACTTCCCCATCAGATATCCCTGCTTAGAGATTGGTTTCATTTGTCAGCATCTTCCTAGCTTGCATAAAAGCCGCAGCTTCATTCGTCCTCTGAGTGGTGTAGAGAGGTGCTCAGTACATTGACTTTCATCAGGGCTTATTAACCAAAGGTCGACAGACTCTAGAGGAGAATAAGATGCTTCATTGGAAACACCGGCACATATTAGGCAGCGTAATGTTATTCTGCCCTGCATTTAGGGTACGCCTGCTTGTTGAGAGAAATTGCATTTTAGAACAAAGTGATAGTAATGGGTTTTGGCACAACAAATTTATACGCAAACCCACAAATGCATAGAGTTTTACATTGAGGTTAAAACACTTGGTTTCCATTTCCTCTATGCAGCTATTTACTTAGTTTGAGTCCACTTACAGCATCGCTGTATGATGATAGGTTCAATGTAACAGAATTGCAAAATATGAAGTCATTAAAAGTTTTCCACTTAAAGAAATGAAAAAGTCATTTTTTTATGTTTACGTGACATGAATACTCTGGCACTTTATCAAAATACTCTAAACCTAACTGTTTCTCTCAGAGGGCACATAAAGGTGGCCGCTTCGCAAAGAGATCAATAATGCATGTGATGGTTTAAAGCACTTATATAATACTCTACCACCCACAAAAATAAAAATGAACAAAAGACAAACTAAAGGCTACTGAGCAAAATCTACTGAACAGGTAGACCCGCATCTGATTTTTGCTCGGTTTCTCCAATACAATGTATCATCAAGTTCAAAAGATCATTTCATTTCAGACAGGCTGGCAAATCATAAAGAGCATAAAGCTTACCTCAGAATGACCGAACACCACATCATCTCTATAAAAACACTCAAGTTCTTTAACAAACCATCAAGCAGACCTCCTACTGGAGCCATTAAGAGTACATAAAACTGTTCATCATACCATCTCCTGGACAATTTATCTTTACACGGTTCATTTTTAAGTCATTTCTTCCTACATCAATCCATGACGCCTATCTAACAGACAATTTGAGAAGCACAAACACAGAGTCACAGGAGGCAGTCATGGGGGGCGGCTGTGGCCTAATGGATAGAGAGTCTGGCTTGTAACCCGAAGGTTGCTAGTTTGAGTCTCATGACTGGTAGGGTCCAACTGAGGTGCCCAATTGCTTCCCAGGTGCTGTGGTTATAGATGCCCACTGCACCCACTGTGTGTGTGTTCATGACTCCATGGTGTGGGTTAAATGCAAAGGTCACATTTCAAGTAGGGGCTACCATACAAAAATGTCTTGCATTTGTTTTAACTGCATGATTGAAAGGTAAGGTAACATTTACTGGTGTCACATATATTTATGTATGGGTATAATGTTAGTGGTATCAAATAACTCGAATTAAAATGCAATCCCTGGGCAATAGGAATTGTGATGAAAAAGACTATTAAAAGAATTGTTTGAACTAGGGGTGCACAATCCTGCTCCTGACGATCGACTGTCCTACAGAGATCAGGGCTGCGTTCAGACGTTTTTTAAACAGAAACGGTGATGCGTTGAACACCCTGTTCAGATGACACAAGGGTTGCAACTATGTTAGCTGAGAAGGCCACTCTTTGTGTTCTTTTTGAAATATTTCTGGAGCCGGATGACATCGTTATAAATACTTGTTAAATACGCTCAATGTTACAGTCACTGCCCCTGCCGTCCAGAATGAAAGAGAACATTTCATCTTGGACCCATTTGTGCGAGCTGTCTCTTTAGCACCGCATGGTTTATTTACATGTTGCTGCTGATTGGACTGCAGTTTTGACACACCCAACAAACAAGAGAAAACGTATCTCAAACCCCGGTGCACACCGTTTTCAGGAAACATTACGTTGCGCACCGGTTTGAATGGCCCGGTAGGACTGCGTAGGACTGGGCATGGTTGTGGATAGAAGAGATACAGCTATGGCCAAAATCTCATGAAATCTCAATGAATATGTGCTATCTTCATTTTAATCTTACCCCCAAACCTAACTCAACATTTCGCCGGATTCTAGCCAGAACCATTGTTTTTAACCTAATCCTACCCCCAAACCTAACCCTAAACCCAATATCTCGCGAGAATTGGCCTAAGCTGTATCCCCTCTAGCCAGAACCATTGGGCATCCCTGGCTTATACTATGAAGGCAGCTAGGGCATTGTGAATTATGTCTCTGTAATGCATAGTGAAGTCTAAATTCAGCACTTTAACACAAATAACCAATTGGAATTTGACATTAGTGGGATATTTTACTAAATTTTCATGAGGCCCAAGAGAGGTCTTGTGATCCGGGAGCACTGTTAGTGCACTCAGACATGTCTGATAGAAGATGAAAGGCCGACGTGGGACACGCAGTGGCTTTTTCAACATTGTCTGATCAATGGAAAATAGGAAGCATCTCTCTCAAATCCGCTTTTAACTACGGTTAGTCAGAAAATTGAGTTTTGTGATTTGACTGTTTGCCGCTAATGCACTTTCCATCTTCTGTTCCAATTTGGCAGCACTTGTGTCTTTGTTTTCATGTTGTGAAATTATTCTTCAATCACGAAAACTCATTTTCAAGATGCATTCCTTTCTTACGATCTCTCTCGGATTCCCTTTGCTGTGCAGACACAATTTGACACATCTTCTAGTTGTACACAGCAACTGAAAGCAAAAGGTGATTTTCTTTCATGTTCCAAAAAGACTCATTATTGGGACTTAATTGCGAAGCTGCTGTAGAAATGAGAAGTCTGGAGGCTTCTGTGAAGACTGAAGCAAATCATTAAGGTTGCAGGCGGTAAAGCCACAGTGTTAAAGAAACCTCAGCCCATTACACTAACTGAGGATACTACAACTCCGACGCATTACCATTACTGAAGAACAATGAATTATTTATGCGGTACCCATTCAAATCACGAGGTCTAAAGGTGCCAAGTGCCATTAAATGGCTGTGATTTCATATTTTAATGCTTAATGAATACTTTGCACACTTGTTCTCACACCTCATGGCTAGCTGCAGACTTTACAGAACATAATTTTATGGCAAGTTAAAAGAACACACAGCTGGACACCTGCTTCAAACCCTTGAGCGAAACCAACACCCTATTTGAATTTCGTGGCACATCCTTGTATTTCTCAGATTACACCTCTGGTGGTCACACAAATTGTTCAACGTTTTGAAGATGCATGCTGAGGACCAAGTCTGACAGTTTCCCCAAACATAACTTTTATGCAAATGTATCTCAGTTTTATTTAACAGAACAAAGACCCTTGGGCGGACAGTTTTGGCCTTGGTCTTTCTTCATTTTGAGGCTTTTAGATTTGTAGGTTTAATTAATTTTCAAAGGCGAGCCTGCGGTTTATTACAATGCGCAAATGATTCTCAGTGGCAGAGCAAAGCGCACTAATCTGCATGTAGCGCCTTGTAAAAGGTCATTCCCTCCAGCTCAACGGACAATCTAGCTCACTCCAAATTGATAAGCCTGACACAGGGGATATGTACAATCATAATCAGGAAATACAAAAATATGAACACCTATTGGCACAATTTGCCTCAGTCTATTAGCCATGAATTCAATGATTGGCTCTTAGGGAGCTATGCTGAATGTCGTTCCACAAAAAACAACTTCTTTACACATACGCACATTTACTTGAACATTAGAGTATTTGGTTAATCACTACACTCTAAGAAATGCTACACTGTAAAAAACACAATTGTTGTAACAATTTGCACTTACTTTGAGTAAAATATATCTTTATTATTTGAGTAAAGAGTACCTAAATTTACCTAAAACAACTATGACAAAAAAATAATAATAATAAGGTTTACACTTTTTATCATAACGAATTACTTATAAATCTATAAATGATGATGAAAATAATAATAATAAAATGGCTTTATAAATTGATCTCTTCTAACACAAAACTTAATATATCAACAGATAAATGCAAGAAACCTTTAACAGCATACCACATCGACCGTTTTTTGTCTGCTCAACGCCTTCCCGTCTGTACATCAACCATCCGTTGCTCTCACTCTCTCGTCACTTGCTCAAGTTCAACCACTCACGTGCAGCAGCTCCGCTGTTCACGAATTTCAGCCATGTATATAATAATAATGGTAGTTAAAATATTTCAATCATAAATATTTATTGATTTTTTTTTACTCGTATTCGCAGGTGAAAGAACTGGACAATGTATTCCGCTTTAAATGCTAACTTGACTGGCAACACTAACCTAAGTCTGTCACCCGACAACAGAGACAAGCGCAAATGACTAATCTTCTGGTAGATTTTACCGTTAAACAATATTTCCATTCATGATGATATTAACAAGTTAAATAAAAACTTACCTGTAGCTCAACAAATCGCAGTTCTCCAACCGCGCAAATCACATGAAAAACTGGTGCCCCCGAGTCCCGCCTGGATGTTGATGCATGCGCACTTTGCGATGCCAACGTATATAAACAGCGCGCAAACGCTCCCTGCCCATAGAATATCATTCAAAAAAGGCGCCTGCAACTGCCATAAACGCTTTTGGTGTGACTGGCCCCTTAGGCTGTCTTTTATATATGATAAAACTAAAGACTCTTTTGATATATGAAGTATGTAATACTACTTTATAGGTACTCAAGATTAACATGACATAAGCAGAAACAGCATGGGCACTATTTTAACGATCTGAAACGCAAGTGCGAAGCGCAAAGCGCAAGTGAGTTTGTGGGCGGATCTTGGGCGCTGTTGCTATTTTCCCGGCGGAAGAAATAACTCTTGCGCCAGGCGCAAATCAATAAGGGGTTGGTCTGAAGTAGGTTCATTATTCATAGGTGTAGTTTAGGCGTAACGTCAAATAAACCAATCAGAACGTCATCCAACATTCCCTTTAAACGCAAGGGCGCAAGTTCCATGGCGGGTTGCTATTATTATGACGGATTTACCAGGCGCACGCCAGGAGCGGTTCACAGCCGAGGAGACCGACGTTCTTGTAAGAGCAGTCAAAGACAGAGAAGCTGTTTTGTATGGGGATGTGAGAAACCCGTCCAAATCAGTGCGGTTAAACAGGCGTGGGAGGAAATAGCCACAATTGTCTCATCACCTGGCATCCCCAGGACGTTGCGCCGCAAGCGCTACAATGATGTCAGGAGACGGGGGAATCCCAAGCTTGCAGCATAAATCGGGCACGCCGGGAGGTGGATCTGCCTCTACACAGGACCTGACGCCAGCAGAGGACATCGCTGCGTCCACCCTCACCGCTGAAAGGGTTTGGGGGCTTTGAAATCGGACCCAAGAAACGCAAGCAAGGTCCAACCCCAAAGTACAATCAAGTTCATATACATTAAGGTTTCTTATGAAAACATTTAAATTATTATTTACATAAAATAAACGTAATACAGCCACACAACAAACTTATGAAAATATTTTAATCGTTATTTGCATGAGAATTTTTTTAACGCAGCCACACAATAATTAAAAACTATCACCACAATGCTCACCACAATGATTCCCCTTATCTCGTGTATTAATATTTTTTATTGTAACAATTTATGATTTGCAAAAATAACTGTTGCATCTGTGTAGATTAGATAAGCAAAGTGTGTGCGCGTTGTGCACGCTATACATTATGGTCAAGCATGCGCCCTTAAAATAGCATAATGAACCACGCGCAACGCGCCACTGACTTTAGACTATTTTTTTCTGGTCAGTGGCGCAATTGTTTTTTGAAACTGCAAAATAGCATCAGGGATGGTTTGCGCTGCCACACGCCTCCTTTTTTGCGCTGAACCGCCCAGGGAGCGCAAGTTCATTCCCTAGTTTGCCGATGTGCATCTGTGGAGGGAAAAACCCGCTGTGCGCCGGTGCAAAATACGAATGATACATGCGTCACTGAAAAAGTCAATTGCGCTGGGTGCAAGATAGGTCCCAATGTGTTTATGTGCGCTTTAAATAGAGTTCAAATGGAGACTTTTAATAAAAATATCTGGGTAACCAGATTTTTCTCTTATATTTTGCTACTGATGTTATTTTCCAATTTGTATAAAATTAATTTCGGTTAGGATGAGACCTTTGAAATCAGTTGCCTATGCAGACAGTAGTGTTTGGAACAGAGCCATTGTTTAATATTAATCACAAAGAATCTTCAAGCTGATTGTTGGATTTATTTGCGAGTCATTGTTTTAGAAAGAAAGAGTCTTTGTGAATCTTTCAGCTATGACCGACTGCATAAATATTCACAGACATGAGAAGTAGAAAGACAAAAAAGGAGCAGTCTCTGAGGCATCACTTTACACACACAGAGTCACATTTGTTGACTCCACATCCTTTTGATGTAAATTCTGACATTTCTGGCAGCTCTGTTTTCGGTGAGTGATGGCGCTGCCTTTTACGGAGGTCAAAAAATGGGCGAGAAAAATACAGAAGTCTAAGTTAAATAACAATGCTATGGTGAATACTGGATGTGAAAGTGATTTAGTGTCTTTTCAAAGCTTGTTATTTAAATGTGCTTCTCTCGAATTTAGCTTCTGTGCGACAGCCTATTAGAGGACGGGCACTCACAATGTTGCAAAGATCAAAGGGATGCAAAAGTCGGTGGAATACAATCAGATTTCACATCCATCAAGCCCTTCATTTAAATGAAGGAAAAAACGTGAAACGCCACAAAACACCGCCATCAACCGCCAAACCCCATTAACTCAAGTGAGGCCCGAAAAACCGAGATGCTTTGAACAGTTGCCGGCTTTTTAAAAAGATGATACCGAAACAGAGAGCTTTCTTTGCTTAGTGGATGAAAAGCTGAAAGAGCCGTTATTGAGTGAGCAGTCATCAAGTTGCTGCACAGTTTACTGCTTCACTCTTTGTGTCAGTGACAGAAGAGACAGATAGTGTGCAATACAAGAGCGGGCGAGTGGTTTGACATCTGCTCTAATGGAACTGTCTGTCCTCTGGCTCTCATTCCAGCAGAGTCAAAGAAGACTGGAGAAGTTTGAACAGAAGACAAACTCTTGTAAAACTAATTGAGTGTTACTGATCCACTACTGATTCCTAAGTGGCGGCCTGTGACTTTTCTTCCGAGGGGTGCGAATTCAAAATATGTGTTCGGAGTGTCATGTTTGTGGCTCATTATGTAAAATATGTGTTTGGTGCGTAATGTGAACCTCTGTGCATCATTTCAAAATATGTGCTTGATGCACACGCATCAAAAGGTTTATGATAAAAGAGACGTTCACGTTCACAAAATACTCGCAAGACACTAACTTAACACTAATGGTATATAAACACAGGGCGTAAGCGTTAACGCTTCTCATTTGCTTTTAATAGGTGACGTCATGCATTGCCGAATTGATTTGTGGATCTGTCAACATTGCTCGTGGCAGAAGTTAAATATTTCTCAACTTTTCAAGTGCCAACACATGCGTCAATCAGATTGCCTTATGCAAATACCCTAGGCAGAGACAGCCAATTATATTTATGCAAGAGCGGAGAACAGAGAAGCATGTGTTGCGGCCACTGTGATTGGCTGTATTTGCTAGGCTTTAACCCCGCCCTCCGTCAAGCGTTAACGCTTATGCCCCATGTGAATGTGAAATTACACGAGATTACGTGAGCAAATGTGGGCAAATGTGAGCGACACCTATTTTGACATGACGGGCAATGAGGTCCACATGACACGCCGAACACATATTTTGACATGATGAGCCACAGGGGTATAGTTGTTTACTTCTAAAACAACTTTTGTCAGGAATGTTTTTTTAAGGGGCTTTGCCCCTGCATTTGCTAAATATATATATTTTAATTATACTGAGTGTTTAATGGATATATGGATTATGATCTGGTATGATGTTGTGAAAGATAATAATGATTTTTATATAAAAGCAGAAAAAAATGTATAATCATATCATATTACATTCTTGTCAACATCTCCCTTATATTTCAAAGTGAAAATGTTATTGAAAAAAATAAATGGTATGTAAACATTTCATGTTCTGTGGGATTTCAGATTTATTTTTTAGAACGCATACTGATCTGAAAACAATTGCTCCATGATATTCCACACCACTAAAGTCACAACAAAATGGTCTCCCAGGCCTTTTCCCCGAGTGGTTTGTGCCTCAAAGCACAAAGACCGCGTGCAAACTGACAGCTTGTTGGAACAGGTGTGTCTGTGTTTGATCTTTGCATATGCTTCCGTGCTGGACGTTTGCAGGTTTGCTTTGCCGTGACCACACAGAGGGCTGTGATGATTCACAAAGGAAAAGCGGACACAAATGCAAATACACAAACGTATGCACAAAAATAAACAAGCACATGCTGTTAGCGCCTCTGATTAGAAAGCACAGTCCTCTCTTTCTATCTCTCCAGTTTATGTATTACCCTTCTACTCTTGGAAATTGTAGTTATATTGTTGGCTACTGCATTATAAATTGTGTATTTTTTATTTTCAAGTTACTTAGGATTAAATCATCCAAGAATAAACGCAAATGCATATGTCAAAATATGTTCTACTGTAATAAATGTCACCTGAAGCATTAAAATGCCATTTGAATTGCTATAAAGTTTGTGTGATGTGAACATTTTCCCTCTTATTGGCCTGTAATAAGATCTGCTGCAAAGGGAGCTGTCCACAATGCAGGTGCTGAAACTCACTTTATGAACTGCAACAAGGGTACTGTAAAACTACAAAACTGCAGCAGCAAAACTAAAGAGGTTAGGCTGTAATGTTTTCATGGCTAAATACATTTTATGGCTTAGAACAATTAATCATTTCAATTGATTAGTAACAAATAGTTAAAATTAATTAAATTAATGATCTGAGTAACAATTCAATTCAAATGTATTACTTGTAGCAGTAGTAAAGGGATATGTGACTCAGTCTGTAAAAACCTAGATAGTATTTTTCTGATTTACATAAAATCATTCTACATAATGTATAGAGCAGGGTTCTCCAACGTGGTAGCCCGCACAGAGTCTTTGAGGTGCCCACCAAAGCACATTCTATTAATAGTCTCAATTGTAATATTTATTAATTACATATTTGTATATTATCTTGACATGGTTTACGTATTTTAACATATTAAACAATACTAAAACATATCAACAAGAAAAATAAAATAAGATCAACAAGTAAAACAAAACTGTAGACACAAATGATAATATAGTTATTTATATTATATTGCGTTTCTGTTAAGATATCCTTCTAAAAGTAACACATTGTACCTTTAAGTGAATCATTTTAGGTGAAAAAACTTTTAATTTAATTGTGACACCTATTTTTATTTTTTTAACTTACATTTTTCATTCAAAGTGAGTGAATTTAACCAATTTAAGTATTTTTTATAAGTTAATCCAACTTTCACTTTTTACAGTGTAATACTTTAGCCTGGATTTTACAGACAGTCACATTATCTTAAAAGAGAAGGTTATGAAATATATAGAATGTGTATAAAAACTTATTTAATTAACAACTCTTAATAACTGAGTAATTCACATTGACTGAGTAGTCCACAGTTTACTAAGTATTAATAGTATTTTTATGGTTTTAAGTATTGATGAATAGTTTTAATTAAATGATGAATGGTAATAGTACTAACAATACAAATTAATTAGTAATACCAGTTCAAATTATTGAAAAATAACAATACATTTAAATATCCATAATATTAATAATAATAAAAGCCAAACAAATGTCAATATTGCATGTAGGTCTTGAAGCCAATTGTCATCACCTTTATTCATATTCATAACCTCACCCACTCAGGTTTGCCTCCTGGTTTGTTTTGGAGGGTATGAATAGGATGATGTTGTAACTAGCACCATCCTGTCACCACTGAGTGTTCATTACCCCCAGACTGACGTCAAACTGCCGTGATTAAGAACAGACACCATCGGGTATCACTTCCACCCCTGACACCATTCACATGGCACCAACAGCTTTTGACACGATTTACATGACACACAGCATCACCACCACATGTGAAGAAGAGAGGTGTTAAAAAAAGGTTTAAACTTTTATAAATGTTTTAAGACATGGGATGTTCATGGGATGGAGCAATCAAAATTATTATTTTATTGTCCCAAAAAACCAAACCAACCAACCAAAGCCTCAAAAAAACAAAAAACAAAAAAAAACTATGAGATTATATTATATCCTTTACTGGCTAATCTATCTAATTGGAAAATTACGCTCAATTATATATTGGCCAATGTATTAAATTGGAGCCATAGCACACAGTTTGATTCCATATTCCCATACACTGTCTGTATAAATAAAAGTGACAAAAAAGTTTGGTAGCAATGTGCTTGTATCACAAGCCAGAGCAATAACACGCAAAAGTCCAGCCAACAGTCATTGTACCAGAAGTAATATGTGCAAATTCCCCAAACATGTGAGAAATATATTTTACAATGCTTTAAATGTGGTTAATTCAACTACCCATTTTATAACTTTTTTAAACTTTTAAACCACATCAGATTATAATACTGAGCACTCTTACTGAAACTGAGATTTTTTTGACAGCCTGTCTCAAGCTTCAGCTTCAGGCTAGGAGCCATTCGCTGCATGGATGGCAGTTACCAAACACTCGCCTCCACTTTGGCCCCGGGGTTGGATCTAACAGCAGCTGGAACAAACACACTTTATCAAATAAACGTCAAAGGATGTTTCCGAACTAGTGTGCCATTACAGACAATACTTTTGCAACCAACGGCTGTGAGAAGACATGAGAAATGGACAGAACAATTTCTCCAGTCAACATCCTTTCCTTTACCTCATCCATTTGTCGTATGGGCATCCCTGCAAATTAAATAAAGGAGAGGCTGGAGAACATGCTGATAACCATTTAGGCAATGGTCCCATGGATCATGAAAGGGGTGTGGGTGGAAAATGGGGCTAACTGATTCACCGTTGGCTGAACAGTCAGCATATAGATATCAAACAATTATTTGGAAATCCTTCAGTCTTCTTATTGGTTGAATTCAACTGGATTTTCCGGAGATGTGTGTTGTGATCTTAAACAGTCTGCTTAGAAACAATATGTTTACATTTGTCACGCTATGCTTCATCGAGACAGAATAATAGCTGCATGTTTAAAAGTGTACAAGGTATTTTTATGCATTTGCTATTATTGTTATAAACTCAAGACGTTTGTGAATGATGGTTCCCTTTCAATACGGTTCACTTCGCATTGCGTCAGTTTGCTGACGCTATGGGGGGAAACTCCTGTTTACTCCGTGATTGAAGCCTATTGGTTAACGTCTGTAGAAAATACAGACCAATGACGTTTGAGCCCGCGCGGGGGCGTGGCACACGTCCCTATATAAGCCGGTGAAATACGTCAAGAGCTCATTACTTTTCTCCTTCAGCGCGAACCTTCTCGCTGCTCCGAAGAAGAAGCCCTTACTCGCCGTCGATCCAAGCACTGCAGCGGACTACAACACACCAGCGTGTTCCCCTGCCGCTTTCCGGTGAGCCTAAAAGAGAGTATCTAAAAGAGCAGAAGCGCGTTGAGATAATGTCGCTTCGGCATTGCGGCTCCTGCCGAGCCCCTTTGCCTGTGGAGGATTTCCACAAGGAGTGCGTCATCTGTCTGGGTCCTGCCCACGCCGAGGCCGTACTCGCCGAGGTGGGCTGCGCCCACTGCGAGCTCCTTCCTATCGCGGTGCTGCGCTCCCGCCTCGAGATCTTTAAACGGAAGGCTTCCCGTGCTCTCCCGCCTAAACAGCAGCGGAGCCGTGAAGCTGGAAGACGCCCTGAGACCGAGTCCACGCCGGCTCATCCCCCGCGTGCTCTGTCTCCCCGCCGTCACCCTGTCACCTTCGCCCATGAAGACCTACGCCCCCTGCCGAGTGCTAGCGGCATGGTTTCCTTTGGGTCCGGTGACAACTTGGAAGTGATGTCATCCTCTGAGGAGTTAGAGGATTGGGCGGCTTCGGATGACGACGCCCACGCAGCCGCCGCTGATGAACCTACCGAGTCGCGTCCTCACGACTCTGAGCTCATCCGCATCTTGACACAAGCTACGACGGAGCTCAACATCAAGTGGTCGCCGCCGTCAGAGCCTCAACTCAGCCGGTTGGACGAGTGGTTTCTGCAGCCCGGGCGCCGTCAATCTTCCCGCCAACGGCAGGCGCCGTTTTTCCCTGAGGTCCACCAGGAGCTCACCAAATCTTGGCGTGCTCCCCACTCCACCCGAGCTCAGAGCGCCGTCTCCCACGTCCTCTCCGTAGTGGACGGCGCTGATGAACACGGCTACTCCAAGATGCCGCCGCTCGAGGAAACTGTCGCCGCCCATCTCTGCCCGTCTTCAGCCGGCGGATCGAGGGCTAAATTGAACCATCCGTCAAAGCCCTGTCGCCTGACATCGACCCTGGCGTCGAAATCTTACGCCGCCGACGGCCACGCTGCATCCGCTCTCCATACGATGGCGGTGCTGCAAGTATACCAGGCAAAACTCCTCCGTGACATGGACGAGACAGGTCCGGACCCGTCGACCTTTCAGAACCTGCGCAGCGCGACTGATCTGGCCCTTCGCGCCACTAAAGTCGCCACTCAGGCTGTAGGAAGAGCCATGGCCAGCCTGGTTGTTCTGGAGAGACATCTGTGGCTGAACTTGACGGAGATAAAGGACACGGATCGGGTTGCCCTTCTTGACTCGCCCGTGTCACCGTCGGGGCTCTTTGGCTCCGCTGTGGAGGGGTTCACCCAGCGCTTCACTGAGGCACAGAAATCGTCGCAGGCTATGCGGCATTTTCTACCAAAACGATCTGCCTCAGCGTCTGAGACCGGCCGCCCAAAACCGCCGCCAGCTCAACGCCCTAAGCCAGCACCAGCTCAGCCCCAGCAGAGAGCTGAACCGGAGGTCAAGCGCCAGCGTCCTGCACGACCGGCTGGCCCGCCTCGACGCCGCGGTCCCCGTCCTCGGATTACGCTGGACCCGACGCCGGCGCCGCCTCCCTGAAGAGAGTCTGAGGAGGAAAAGAGGCTCTAGTCCCGCTTCGGCCGGCCCGCCCTCGAAAGTTCTGCGTGTTTCAGTCCCCTCGGGCGCTGGACACACCCTCGCTGTAACAGCGAAACACAAATTTTTACCTTTTCACAAAAAGAGCAAATTTCCTCCTCTGTACACACAAACACACACACACGGCTTAACGTCCATAAGCATATCGACACTCGCCGTCAAATTTCACGTTTGGCAATCCACCCCCGGTATGCCGGGCTGGATTCTAAACGTAATCCAACACGGTTATTCACTTCAATTCGCACGGAGACCACCCCGGTTTCGCGGCGTTCTCTACACCACTGTCCCAGACGATCGTATGCAGATCCTCAGGGAAGAGGTGCGTTCTTTATTACTAAAAGACGCGATAGAGACGGTCCCGGCGGATCAAAGCGAATCAGGCTTTTACAGTCGTTATTTTCTCGTTCCAAAGAAAGACGGCGGCCTCAGACCGATATTGGATCTACGCGTTTTGAATCGCGCTCTTGCCAAACGGCCGTTCAAAATGCTTACAGCCAGACGAATCATGGCGTTAATTCGACCGGGCGATTGGTTCGTATCAGTGGATCTGAAAGACGCTTACTTTCACATTCCGATAGCGCCACGTCACAGGCCGTTCCTAAGATTCGCGCTCGACGGGACAGCATACCAGTACAAAGTTCTGCCCTTCGGATTATCTCTGGCACCACGCACATTTACCAAATGTGCGGATGCGGCTCTCGCCCCTCTCAGACAGAGCGGCATCCGCATATTGAATTACCTCGACGATTGGCTTATTCTAGCACAGTCAGAGAGGGAAATTACTGCGCACAAGACCGTTGTACTCCAGCATTTGGAGAATTTGGGGTTCAAAATCAACCTCCAGAAGAGTTTGCTCACCCCCACGCAGCGAATCGCGTTCTTAGGCACGACGCTCGACTCATTAAAGATGCGGGCATGGCTTACACAGGAACGCGCGCTCACGGTCAGACGCGAGGCGGCATCGTTCAAAGCGGGTTCACATCTCCCTCTCAAACGATTCCAAAAAATGCTGGGTCTGATGGCAGCAGCATCCCCACTAATACCGTTGGGAATGCTGTTCATGAGGCCGCTTCAGTTTTGGTTGAAAGCGAAAGTTCCGCCCCGTGCTTGGTTGTCGGGCCGCTTATTAATCAAAATCACGTACAGCTGCGTGAAAGCGCTTTCGATATGGACATCCCCTCACCTTTTCCTCTCGGGCACGGAGCTCGGCTCCGTGAGCAGGAGGAAAGTGGTGACTACGGATGCGTCTGCGACGGGTTGGGGCGCTCACTGCGACGGCGAGCTCGCCTTCGGTGCCTGGAACAACCAGTTGTCTCAGCTACATATCAACCACCTCGAGATGTGGGCGGTTATCTTGGCGCTACGACACTTTCGACCGAAACTCCAACATCAACACGTTCTAGTGCGGTCGGACAGTATGACGGTGGTTTCGTTCATAAACCACCAAGGAGGGCTGAGATCTCGCTCCCTATCCAGGCTGGCGAGACGGCTTTTATTATGGGCTCACGCGAACGTACGTTCGTTAAAAGCGACTCACGTACCGGGTGTAGCCAATACGGGTGCAGACATTCTCTCGCGCAACGGTCCGCCGCCGGGAGAATGGAGACTGCATCCTCAGACGGTCGAGAGAATATGGACCGTCTTCTCGATCGATCTGTTTGCGTCAGACGAGAACGCGCATTGCCCGATCTTCTTCTCGAGACACCACGATGCCCTGTCGCAAGCATGGCCGGCGTGTCTTCTGTATGCCTTTCCTCCGGTGGCTCTGTTACCACAGGTCCTTCAGAGGATAAGAGAGACGAAATGCGCGATAATTCTGGTCGCCCCGTTTTGGCACAATCAACCATGGCTCCCCGACCTATGGCAGCTGAAAACATCATCACCATGGCCAGTACCGCTGAGGAAAGACCTCCTATCTCAGGCGAGAGGGACGATATGGCATCCACAGCCGGAGCTATGGAATCTACACGTTTGGTCTCTGAACGGCAACCATCACGCCTTTCAGGACGGGTGTTAAATACTCTAACTGAAGCTAGGGCCCCATCTACCAGGCGCCTTTACGCTCAAAAGTGGTCTATTTTTTCTGACTGGTGCACGACGAAAGACTTAAACCCAAACACCTGTGAAGTGGAGCATATTCTCTCCTTTCTGCAGGAAATGCTGGACAGCGGTCGCGCGCCCTCGACGCTTAAAGTGTATGTGGCGGCGATAACGGCGAATCACGCCCTTATCGCCGGTCGCACCGTGGGAAAACATGATCTCATCATTAAATTCCTTAGAGGCGCTCGCAGACTAAACCCACCGCGACCTAACACGGTCCCGTCTTGGGATCTGTCCACGGTCCTGAAAGCGCTGCGCGGTCCCCCTTTCGAGCCCCTCGAACAGGCTGACCTGCGCGCTCTCTCGTTTAAAACCGCTCTCCTCCTGGCGTTGGCATCGGTTAAACGAGTGGGCGATTTACACGCGTTTTCAATTGACCCGTCGTGTCTGGAATTCGGTCCTAACGATAGCAAAGTGATCCTTAGACCGAGAGCGGGATACATTCCTAAAGTTTTGACCACGCCATTTAGAGTTCAGGTGGTTTCACTTCTCGCCCTTCCTACGGCGGACGGCGAACAAACCCCGAACACGCTCTGCCCCGTCAGAGCGTTAAGAATATACACGGACCGTTCTGCCTCATATCGCAAGTCAGATCAGCTGTTCGTAAGCTTCGCACAACATTCCTTAGGTATGCCGCTCACTAAACAGAGGCTATCTAAATGGATCGTCGAAGCCATTGCTTTGGCTTACGCCTCCCTGAATGAACATTGTCCAGTTGGTTTAAAAGCTCACTCCACGAGGGGGTATGGCTTCATCTTGGGCTTGGTCTACGGGGATTTCTATCGTTGACATTTGTAACGCGGCCGGCTGGTCCTCGCCGTCTACGTTTGTCAGATTTTATAGCCTGGATGTACCTGCCTTACAAGCACAGGTCTTATCGGCTTAATGATTCACGCGACTGCGTTTCTGTATGCCTTCACGGTGCGTTGCTAGCTCACCGTCATGGCTACCTATTATTAATTCATGCACAGCTCGCGGCGCGCTCAGGGAACCCGCCGTCTCGTGCTCTATTGTATATGCATCATGGTGCGTTTAGAAACTTCACTGTATGCGTATTACTGTCTCATATATGGTGCTTACACTTGCGCTCGCTAGAGCTATGTATATGCTGGGTTAGGGCCACATGCAGTGTCTCTCCGGTAAGGGCACCTCAGTCCGTTGTGTATGCACGGCGGGATGGGATTACGTTCCCCCATAGCGTCAGCAAACTGACGCAATGCGAAGTGAACCGTATTGAAAGGGAACGCTTAGGTTACTCACGTAACCCCGGTTCCCTGAAATAACGGGAACGAAGCATTGCGTCGCTGGCCGTGCTACAAACGTCTACGCAGCGAGTGTTATTCGGCTGCGCGCTTCAGTCGAATAATAATGAGCTCTTGACGTATTTCACCGGCTTATATAGGGACGTGTGCCACGCCCCCGCGCGGGCTCAAACGTCATTGGTCTGTATTTTCTACAGACGTTAACCAATAGGCTTCAATCACGGAGTAAACAGGAGTTTCCCCCCATAGCGTCAGCAAACTGACGCAATGCTTCGTTCCCGTTATTTCAGGGAACCGGGGTTACGTGAGTAACCTTAGCGTTTCACAATGGTTTGTTATCGTTGCAACATCTCCAATATTCAAAAATGTTCAAAAACGCCGCCTCGTTCACTCATTCACTATTCCCTATATCGCGATTGACAATTGAATCCACTATATGGGAAAGAAGTGAACGAAAATAAGTGATGATTTTGGACACTAGGGTAAATACCATGCGTCAAAGAGAGCTGTCGCAAGAGATTCGTCATAAACCCTTACACCTTTTGGCTTTATGAATTGTACAGTGAAACAGAAAAGTTTACTTTCTTACCATTTGTCACATTTGCCATGTTTATTGTATTAGCTGATAATAAAAAGAACAAAAAAAGGCTTGTCATGTTTATTAACTATTATGTTTATTTATTATATTTAATACAAATATAAATAAATAGTGGCGGCCAATGACTTCTCTTCTGAGGGGCATGAATTCAAAATACGTTTTCGGAGTGCCGTGTGTTGCTCATCACTTTAAAATATGTGTTTTTTGCTTCATGTGAACCATGTGCATCATACATCTTGTCAAAATACATGCCTGCTGCACACAAGCTGAACGGTTCAGGATAAAAGAGATGCTCACGTTCACAAAATACTCGAAAGACACTAACTTAACACTAAACTCTGATTACACACACTGTAAAAAAACTTTGCTGCCTTAAACATTTTTGTAAATCAACTCAGATTTACAAGTCATGTCAACAGAAATTACTTTTCACAACTTATAAAATATAGTTGAGAAAAGTCAACTTAAATTTATAAGTTATAACAACTCACCTGTAGTTATAACAACTCATCTCTAGTCAAGATAAATAATAGTAAGTTGAAATGACTTGTAAATCTGAGTTCATTCAACAAAAAAATTTAAGGCAGCAAAGTATTTTTTACAGTTCATGAATTTAAGTGAGTATCTGGCAAACACGGGTGTTTCTTTTATCATAAACCCCTTCAAAGTGTCTGCAGCAGGCTCTTATTTTGACATCACGTGTGTTGCACATAAGTTAACATCACGCACCGAATACATGTTTGGAAATGACGAGCCACAATACATGTTGTGACAAAAGTCACAACATACAAAGTGCATTGTAGATCAAAAGAAGTGAACGAATGTAGGGAATGAAGATGTTTACTCATATTTCGGACACCACTTCAAAATGGCGGACGCCAAATATAGTGCATTACTATATATAGAATATACAGAGTGGTTTTGGACACAGCACAAGTCCCTAAACATGAGGACCACAAAACGAAACATGATTGGTTTCTTTACGTGTCAGTCATACGCCTCTTGGGCGGTCCGTGGCCATTCAAAGCTGCCATGGTTTCCAGTCCTTCAGTAGGAAGGTCTGGTGATGCAAGACTACAATGGCTCTGTCCCAAATGGCACACTCTGGACTTGTGGACTTCCTCAGAGTCCACACTTTGATGACATCATGTACTGTAGTGCAGAACTGTCCCAAATGGCACACTCCGGACCCTTGACACAAGTCCACAAGGGCGCAGGAAGAGAAGTTGCCCATCAGTGCGAACTCCTTCCATCCGTCATCTGATTGCTCTTTCACAAGGACTTCTGGGTTGGTAAAGTGTGTGGAGAACTTTTAATGTAAATCTGATCTATAGATTATAAATTTAAGCCCAAGTAAGTAATTTCTTCTGTTTAAACTGTATGTATACATTATTCTCTCCACAGTATGCAACAGCCACGTTTGAGTCCTCTGACTGTCAGGCGCTGAGTGTCGACGTGTGTGTGTGTGTGTGTTATGAGAGGACAGATTCAGTTCTCAGGTAGGAGCAGTATCTAGTGGCAACAGTCCTTCACTGCAACATCTTGCCAACAGTAAAAGCATGCTTTACAAGATCATGCCATACTTGTTTGTGTATGTCTATAAAAATCTTTAGTATATATTTTCACCAGGCAGACCATGATTTTGCATATGCATTAAAAGGCATAAAATAAACCAGAAACCTCTATTCGTAGTAAGCAGCTATATGCAGTACTGTAATGTTTACACAGTGCATGAACCTGCATGAGTGTGTATGTACACAGCGTTATACAGAAGATTTAAGGTTATTGATTGAAGTGTCTGTTAATCTGTGAGAGCCCACTGTAGTGGGTCTGTCTTTGACATTGACGCCGTCCTTGACAATGATGCTGAAATTAGGACTCCACTCACTGCCCTCTAACATACGGCTTATCGCAGAAAAACCACTGTACAGCATGTCCCGCCGCTTACGCCTTGCCCCACATTTATCAAAAACGTCTGCAGTCATACCCATACTTATTATCTCTCCATATTCCGATAACCAGTTCCCTCGGCCGAACAAGTTGAAGTTATCGATGTACTTTTATGAATAGAACAACAGAATATAGTTTAATCATATCCGTTGAATTGTCGATCTATCATGCTTTATGCTGTACGAGATCGATGGCCTCTTCTGTTTCTCAGAGGTTGACGGCCGAGGTAGATAAGAGCAGCCGCCGCACCGCGCGGGTGAAAACTCCACAATATAAAATTTAATGAACAAGCAGTGGACAATGACAAATGATATTTCCCTTGAGCTTTAGCTATCCTGACTGCCTTGATGAATACACATCTTGTGTTAATGGAGTTTTTCAATAAAGTAAAAGAGGAGTACGCTCGTGTAATCTCATTTATTACAATACTAGGTTTTATAAACAGCCACTTACCCCATTCTTTTCAACACATTCCATTACTGATGAAGACATATTCATCTACCTGTTTTGCCACGTGGATGACATCTGCTTGTGATCATCAGAGTTGTATCTCTGGCTGCAAGGCATGTATATATCTGAATATACGATGAGCGTGATTGTCACTAATGATCACAGGTTTAAGATTCATGCATGTGTAACGTTTAATGACTGCTTCATTACGCTCAGCGCAACCGGCAAGTACATGACCGTCTATCTGAAAAGAAATGAATTTTAGCTGAATGAAATGTGATTGCTCTCACTGGAACACACAGGGCATGAGGGGCGATAAGACCTTCAAAGCAAAGTTTGAGGCTGGTGTGCCCAATTTGCTGACAAGGAGAAAGACGTCATTCGTGTCTTTGTGTTTACTGTATGTGAGAATGTATATACCCCATGCTGGTACAGAAGAGCAAGAAAAAGAGCCTGACCTCTCTCTCACGCTGTCTCTATCAACCTATCTCCCACTCTCAATTTTCCTGCCATATGCCTCAGTAAACTTCCAGAAAGTAAAATTTCAGGACCTCGTACTATTATTCTGGTTTGATGCTCTGATGGGTATCTTAAGGTCCATTCATCCAGGATAAACAGCAAACGTGCAACTCTGTCGAACATATCTGAATCTAGCTTTCTTTTCGACTTTTTCCAGTTTCTTGTCAACAAAGAAAAGATTGAGGAGAAAATAATGCACATCTTCATGGCTCATACTTTATTTCAGAAAAGTGGCCTTAAGAGTGGTATTCTCTCTCTCTCCATCTCTCTTAAAGGTCGCACAGACCTTTAACAGAGGTCGTTGCTTTTATTATACGCAAAAAGCTTGAGACTAGTCTTGGGTAAAATGTTCCATACCTGTATAAATGTCTTTGTTTTGCTGAACACAAAGGAAGATATTAGTAATCAAGTAGGAAGCTGGAGCACCATTGACTTCCATAGTAGGAAATAAAAATTGTATGGAAGTCAATGGTGCTCAAAAACGGTTTGGTTGCAAACATATAAAATATTGCACTTGTGCTCAGCAGAACAAAGAAATTTATACAGGTTTGGAACGTATTGAGGGGGAGTAAATGATAACCGAATTTTCATTTTGGGGTGAACTACCCTTTTAAGTTGTACTGTATTTTACCTGGATCGCTCTTTTTTGTTTGTTCGTTTGTTTATTAAAGCGATATTTTCTACAAGTATCAAAATTACCCCATGATGTACTCACCCTCAAGCAATCGGAGATGCATATGTCCATCATCTTTCAGATGACCACTTTTGGAGTTATTTTAGTAAATGTCCTTGCTCTTCAATCTTCATAATAAAAAAAATAATAAATTGGGGATCAGGGAACAACTTCTGATTTCAAAGCTTAAAAAAGTGAATTCCTAGTTACAGAGTTGACACACTAGTACAATGGGTTAATAAAGGTCTTTTCCTGGTAATCAATGTGATATTGCAAGAAAAATATCCATATTTTTAACTTTATAAACTATACATTTACATTTAGTCATTTAGCAGACGCTTTTGTCCAAAGCGACTTACAAGTGAGGTAAACAATAGAAGCAATTATGGCAACATAAGAACAGCAATACATAAGTGCACTGGAAATAGTCTCATCAAGTCCAACACAATATACATAGCCAAGGGTATGTTAGTAATTTTTTTTTTTTTTTTTTTAGATAAAGAGGAAGGTAAACAGAGAAAGAGATAAAGAGAAGGTAACTAAATAAAGATAGTAAATCTGTAATTAGGAAGTTAGGTAATGATATATATATATAATATAATAACTAGCTTCCGGTAACAACGCCATCTTGGACTCAAACTCAGTCACTGCACAACGTACCCATGGCAACGAGCGCTCACTACGCTAAAACTCTCTTGTGAATCCAAACTGTTCTCAAGGAAAGTCGTGTTATAGTCACAAAAAATTTTAATCATTTATTTGTGTCCATGGCACTAAATTCAGCTTTTTTTCGTGCCTTGAGCAAGAATGTCTTTGTCGTGTCACTCGCACAAAATTCTATAAATAGTTTTTTGGGTCACACTTTATTTTACGGTATCACTGTTACAGTGTAATTATACATTTAAGTACTAAGTAATAATCATTAATAGTACTTACTATGGGGTTGGGGTTAGGATTAGGGTTTGGTTTAGGGTTAGTTGCATGTAATTATGCATAATTAACTGTTATTACTATTATAATTACATGTAACATGTGTAACAAAGACACCGTAAAATAAAGTGTTACCGTTTTTTGTGTCCGTTGCATGACTATCTTTTTCATTTCATTTTATGTATTGTTTTCTCATTGTTTTTTCCTATTTTCTTATCATTGTCGCTTGGGGTTAGAATCACTTTCTGTTAAATTTTTAGACATCCTAACCCAAACCCCAACTCTAACCCCAACTCCAGGCAAGAATAGTTTTAAAAGCAGAAGAAAAACATGTTGAAACCAATACATAAAAGTACATCCTAACCCAAATCTAACCCCAACTCGACAATGATTTAAAAAATAAAATAAAAGAGAAAACAATGCATAAAATGACACGAAAAAGAAAGTCGTGTCACATAAAGGAAAAACTATTTATAGAAATTTGTGCGAGTGAGACGACAAAGAAATTCGTGCTCAAGGCACAGAAAAGCTGAATTTCGTGCCATGGACATAAATAAATTTGTAAATTTTTTCGTGACTATAACACAACTTTCTGTGAGATCATGTTGTGTGAATCGCATGAGTCCAAGATGGTGCCGTTACCGGAAGCTAGCTATTATACTGTAGTTTATAAGGTTTAAAATATGAATATCTTCCCTACGAAATTGCATCGAGTTCCCACAGAAGACCTTTATTAAACCATTAGAGCCATGTGGATTACCTCTGTGAAGGATGAATGCACTTTTTGGGGTTTAAAGTCAGAATTTTTCCCTGATCCCTGTTTTCTACCACTATAAAGCTTAGAAGAGCAAGGACATTTACTAAAATAACTCCAAATGTGGTTGTCTGAAAGATTATGGACATGTGTATTTCGGATTGCTTGAGGGTGAGTGAATCATGGGGTAATTTAGCTGGAGTATCCTTTTAATGCCATTGTAGCATCTATTGCAATATTCATGGCGAGAACCAGTTAATCCACGCACAAGTTAATCTATACCAAATTTGATCAACACACAAGTTTGGGAAAGACAATTTGGGACCTAACTTGCATCTCCTTGGAGTTTGGAGAGAAACCAGATCACCCAGAGTAAACCCACCCTGACACAGGAAGAGCATGCAAACTAGAGGTCTACACAGTCCAAAAATTCCAACCCGAAGAGACCCGTAAATGTGCTACACGGAACCGACTCGGACCCGTCTGTTATTTTGAAATCTGGACCCGGAACCGACCTTGACCCGTCTATTATTTAAAAGCTGGACCTGGAACCAACACAGACCCATCTATTATTTAAAAGCTAGACCCAAACCTGTCCGGGAAGACACAGACCCGACTGGCAAAAATTCTTAAGCGAAATGTTATTAATAAGTCAATAAACAAGTAGCGAAAATTAAAGTTTTTGTCTTACCCACAGAAGTTAGTCTTCTCCCTCCTTGTACCTGACTGTGATGCACAATCCTTATTTCCAAGAAAGTTCCATCCATGTTATTCCTCTCTTGACGATTGAAATGCTTAATGCTTATTCCAGCTTTAAATGTCCACTTTCCAGTCATGTTGATGAATTACACAGTTCTACATTTGTTGTTTATCGGGTCAACTTGCATAATAATTTATACTGTTTGCCCATTTGGATCATAATAACGATTGCTAGTTCAGTGCCATGGCTGCTTTCGTCAGCTTTACTTCTTTGCTATCATATCTGTGCTCTTTGAGCAGAGTCTGCGCAAATTTTTTTAATATAACAGCAAGACGGTCAATTTATAATATTATTATAAAAATTTGAGAAGTCAGTGCAAAACGAGTTGTATGGAAGAATAAGTCCCGCCTTCTAAATAAAAGAGCCAATTGTCAAAGGTAAAGTCATTGCGTCTCAATGCAAAAGCTCCTGACTGGTAGCCAGAGAAACATTACAAGATCAAATGCGCGTTAGCTGCCTGGTTGGAGCAACCAAATATAAATTTTTTAACGCAATTTGAGCGTCATAGAAAAAAATTATGTGACAGTTTATTTAAGTTTTTGTTGCTGTTTTTGAAATATTTTATTTAAATGTGGGTGTGTGTGCTCCGAGTTCGCAACCCACAATGTTAAACAGACCCGGGACCAGAAGTAATAGAAAGGCCTTGAGGCTTGAACCGGGGACCTTCTTGCTGCGAGGCACCACTGCTACCCACTGTGCCACCCGGATCACTTTTTTAACAGCAGAAATGGGTACAAGTAGCTAACTTGCGACAGAATAAGTCAACGCCATCGCCAAACAGCTCATTTCACTGCCAAGCAACAAGCTCTGCTTTCAATCAGGACGGTTAATTTACAAAAATGTGACTGTAGAACAAACAATAGTGTGTAATAGAGTAGATTCATCTAAGATTGTCCAATATGATTCAATCATTGAAGTGTAGCACAGAGTTCAACAGGCCATTAATCTCGTGCAGCGTTGTATTTTCTTCATTAGGTAATCTTTCTGCCTGTCTCTCTTTTATAAATCATTACATTACCCAATAATAGGACTGGCCTGACTCCCTGCTGGAGAGATCAGCCTGTTAGGCGAGTGGATAATGAGTGTTTTTACATGGGGCTGGGTGGACATGTTTTAGGGGGAAGCCTCATTTTAGTCACGACGCGTGTGAGCTTGAATCATCGCATCCTTCAGGATGCCCCAAATTTGTCAGGCGCTTAAATGAGCAAGAGATAAACAAAGAGAAAGATGAAAAAGAGAGAAACAGAGCATATGGCCGGTTGACGTGACATTTTTTCACAGTGAGAGCTATGCCCATATTGCGCGGTTTGATTATTACGGCTATGCCGTTGTGCCGGGCTCACAAACAATTTAGTTCACTGCCAAAAAACCACTGACTTGACTTAACATCTGACCACAGGAAGATAAAAACAGGGAGTTGTCTGTTAAGGCGAAAGATTAGAAGAAAAGGCAACCAGGCTTGTAGGCATGCCACATGTGATAGGATGACAAATTCAACCCTTTATAACATTGTTTTGATTTAAAAAAGTTTAAACTTTTATAGTGATTTGTAGGATTTTGACAAAATGAGGATGTAACAAGGATGGTCCATCTTTAGAGGGACGAGCTATAGCGGGTAGGAGACTTGGTCGCCATAGCGACAGCAAGGATGTTTGCATGAGAGGAAGATCGGGGAGGCATTCGGTAAAAGCTAGACAGTGTGTGCACCTTGCTTTAGTTATAATAAAAAATATATAATTTTATATAAAAAAAAAATATTGGATATAACACACTGATGCATGCAGGGATATTGTAATTTTCACCTGATGGCTTGTGTGCATTTTTGAAAGAGGAAGAAATTGCAGCATGGTGGCTCTCTTATTAGATTCATAAAACATTAAAATGTCCTTCAACCCACCTTTGTGACAGTTTCTGCCCTTTAGTAATTATTTATCCCCCCTGACTGCACCACGCTTACCTTCTACCAGTAGTGTGGTGTGCTGTCGTGTACAGCTGGGGCATCTGAACAGTTGTGGTGTATCTATAATAACGTTTGACATGAGTGACATACCAGTTTCTGCTTGGGAGGGTGTCAACTTGGTGCTGGAATGGCGAAATCGGAAAATGTTGTGTGGAAAGCAATTTTCTCAGGGAACTTTTCCCCGGGGATAAAGGAAAATATTTTCGCTCGATCAATCACACCTTCCAATTTTCCCACAAACCTAGCCGAATAATATCATCTGATATCTAGAAAAATGACATTTAGATGCTCAGATATATAATGCATTAACTATTTCCTCATGTGGGATTAAAGATAATTACTGATCTGTGATTCACTGATAAAACTAAATTAAATTAATATATTTTATATGAATAATTTGATATACTATCAGAAGAGTTTATTCTAATATTTTTACACAACTGCATTAGCAGATTTGCAAGGTCCCACCCCATCCACCTATTTCACTAAATACTTTTTTTACTTTGAGCACTATTAGACGTAGTGATTTGAATTTTGATCATTCAGTATAATAAGATATGCAGAAATACTTATATACAGAATTTATATACAATAGTCACTATATAGTATACTATACTTTGATAAAGAATTTCAACATGTTTCAAAAAATGACAGATTTTTACATTAAAGAAACTGATGTCTCATTGCCCTAAATGAAATGCTGATGTTCATTAGCCGATACTCCAGAGAAAGTGTTTCATTAGTCTTAATTGTCACTGGAGTGTATTCATGCTAAATTGCAGCAGCTAAAATTAAATTTGCGGCATAATAGGACTTCTGCTTTTTGAATCCAACATTTATTTATTTATTTTACATATTTTGGTTGTATTAACTGTTTACAAAAAATTAAAGAGAATTATCTTACAAATAGTCGTATTTACTATCTTAATATTACACACTAAAAACATTTTGGGTCAAAAAGGGACAAACCAAGCCCAAAAAGGGACAAACATACAAACCAAGAGTTGTTATTTAACCTATGCTAGGGTGTTTTAACCAAAAATGATGTGTTTTTAACCCATTGATGGGTCAAATATAAAAAAATGTTGGTAACACTTTACAATAAGGTTGTGTATTTGTTAACACTGGTTAATGCATTAGCTAACATGAACTACTGTAACAATGAACAACATTTCTACAGTACTCTAAATTCTGCTGGGTTGTTTTAACGCAATGCTGGGTTGTTTCAACTCATGGTTGAGTTAAAAACAACCCAGCATAGTTTTATTATAACCCAACATGTGTTCTGTCCAATATTTAGCCAGCATTGGGTTAAAAACAACCCAGCAGAATTTAGAGTGAACATTTATTAATTCTGTCATAATTTATTCACTCTTGTGTTGTTACAACCCGTGATGAACACAAATGAAGATATTTTGAGGAATGTTTGTACAGTAATCAAACAATTTGTGCGTCCATTCACTTCCATAGTATTCTTTTTCCTACTATGGAAGTGAATGGAGCTCATAATCAGTTTTTGATTCCTCAAAATATCTTCATGTTCATCAGAAAAAAATAAATTTATACCGTTTTTTAACAACATGAGAGTGAATGAATGATGACAGAATTTTATGCACAATGAACTAAAATGAAGCCATTAACTAAAATTAACAAGAATGAATAAATGCTGATAAACTATATTTTTCATGTTTAGTTCAATTTAGCTAATGCATTTACAAATGTTAACAAATACAACCTTATTGTAAAGTATTACCTTCTGTGTTCATTTATCCCAACGTCTGGGTTTGTGCCTTTTTGACCCAATGCTGGGTTGAAAGTAACCCAGCATTTTTAGACTGTGATATTCTTTTAATAATAGCGGAATAGTGGAAAAGTTATTTTTTGAAATTTCTTTTTTATAATGACCACTGCAGCTTTCTTATCCAAATCAATATCATCTCCATTAAAAAGTAAATCTGAAAATGTTACTAAAAATCTAAGATCTTACAAATGGCTGGGCCAGTGGACTGTACCAATCAGATTTGTAAAGATAACACTTCAATGGTTTGGATTATTTTCATGTTACGTTTGTTTTAGCATTGTCAGACGTCTGAGGAAATAAGGAGGATTTTGTTAACCTTTTTTGATCAAGTCTGTATTGATCATGTAATCCTAGTATTATCAGTTAAGTCCACAGCTATCAGGTCAGGATATCCATATCTCTATTAAAACAGATAAAGGGACGGTGTCAGATGCCCAATTAACCTATGTATGTCAAAAAACCAAGCTCAACAGGATACATACACAAACCATCAAATAAATATAGCGGATGCAACACAAGTGTCTCAAAGTCTACCTTGGACAGATAGATTGTTGGACAACAATAGGCTTATTTTCAATATGGATATAAAAATAAACAAAACATTAACATCTAAAAAGGCTTTCATAATGTTTATTCAATACTAATCGTCTGGCAGAAATATCTTTATAAGGAAGCTTTTCGAATCAAATATTGATATATGCAAAACTGTAATCACCTAATCTGCATATAATGCAATTAATTTAATTAAATAAGTGCATGGATTGACAGCCTTATTAACAATAAATAGATCAAAACCACTATGTCAACTGGAAAGGGCTCCGTGAATATATCCACAGGACACTGTGATATGCAAGTGCATGATGGTATATTGTGATCATTTACGGGTAAAGGTAAAGCCTCACCAGTTGACTGCACCCTTTCGCACTGATAAATAAAGAGGAGATTACATCACTTCCTCTAACTGTGCACATATGTAACTGCCATGGCAACGGCAAGGCGTAGCAAAAGCTATGGAACGAGATTCGCTCACCACCATCTGTGTGTATGTGCCAAGGCAGTGTTATGGAGTCAGAAGGCTGGCTACATTCTCTAAGGACCTCTCCTCCGTTGCTTAGCAATATGTGGAACAGTGCGCAGCCCCAATACAGCAACTGCATCTACTGTATTTCTCTAGTAGAAATATACAAATCCGGAGTTATTTAGCAACCAAGAGATCAACAGTTTTTTTTTACATTTTGTGATAATCACATTTGAGGAAAACATTATGAAAGTTCAATCAGAGTAAAGACTGTAAATGTGACGTTAAGAATGGCATTTTTGTTATGCTGTAGTCTATTTATAATACTGTGCACACTGTACGTTCGATTTGTTAAAAAATATGTAAAACCACAAACTTGGAGAGCAGTATTATTATCCTTCACATAAAGATTCAACTCATTTAAAAATATATACTATACTTCATAATTTTTGTTTTAAAGCAGAGCATTTTGTCAAATGTACAGCCTCATCTATTTCATTGACCTTGAAAGTGCTTCTGTTCTGTGATACATCAATCGATATTTATTCAGCAGCATTTCCCACGAGGCCTTGGTTCTTGTGACACGTATGACCCCTGCTGCTTCTCTGTACAAACACAAACTTGTTTTTTTGCTGTTGTTATCGCTGGGTAATTTACAGCTTTACTGTTGCTGTGAGTTATGATAGGTTGCAATGTTCGATACAGTGATTTTTAAACAGCCCCTTATAATAACCTAAACTGATTAATCTTGTCGCTGGAAGTTCCACTGTGCAAAGACTAAAAATGATGAATGCAAAATTAGTACCGCCATGCCCACAACAGCGAATTTGAATTTGTCCTAGTTACTCGGGCCCAGACTGTACAGTATCACAAAGATGGTGTTTCTGTTCCTGCTGTTGTTTAACATGTCTAGAACATACAGTACATCTCGGTTATTGCACATATTTATAATTTCTAACACAAACTTTCACGGAGCGTGTCAGTGATCCGTGCACTTCCCTTGTCCAGGTATCCGTAGCCAACACCAGCTGTCCAAGGTCAAATCATAATAGAGATGCTATTTTTATCTATTACTCCTAACAACGATTTAGCCTCTAAGGACATGACATACACATATGGCCATATGTTCTTATTCCATCAAATTTGATCATGAAAGTGTAAATTTCCCAAAAACTCTTTCAGGTGACTGATCCTATTTAGGCTTAAAAATACAGTTTTTTAGAGCATAAGCGACATATAAGTGGTTGTAAACTCTGTCTTCCAGGGATACCAGGCTTGTATCTCACATCATTAATGGATTTTTAACAAGGCTGAAAATGCACAGTGTTGCCCTTGGCAACTGCAGGGGGCGTGACATATTTGGGCCAACATCTGTTATGCCATAATGCCTCAAGAAGTACAACTTTTTTTCTTGTAGAAAAATATTCACATATTGTCTATCAACTAGGCATGGGCCGGTATGAGATTTTGTCTGTATGATAACCTTAAGAAGAAATACTATTGTGTTGCGGTATTGCCATTGCAAGACTGAAAATATGTTATATTCAAATGGCTGCGTATGCAAACAACTTCTCATTTGGACACAATGCATTTTACTTTTAGCAAGATGCAACATGTATGCCAGGTAAAAAAAACTTTAATTATAATAATACTTTAAACATACATAGTTTTGTACTATATAATAAATTTAAACATCAAATCAATTACCTGACTTAATGATTTAATTAATTTTGTTTAAACACATATGATACCATGAAAACGGTATCACAGAAAATTTTAGTGGGTTTTAAACCTTGACTCTTTAAAACCTATGTATACTTTTAAAGCAACACTATGTAGTTTTTTTACATTTGAATAATGTCTCTAAAATTATTTAAGTGATAGAACTACTTTTAACTGGACAAATTGTACTGTTGCTGCAACCTGAGCAGCCTCCTAGCTGCTACAAGCACACTCTGAAAGAGGCGGTGGAGGGTAGGAAACACAGCCCCGCCCCGCCCCCTGCCTGCAGAAGAGTGTCTGATACCAGGCACTGTTGCGCTTTTCAACCACATGGGGGAGCTGTAAGTCATTTTTACATGGAAACTACAGAGTGTTGATTTAAATATCCAGTAACCGGCCCATGCCTACTATCAACACTATCAAAAACAACTACTCAGGCCAGCAATTTCTCTTAAAGTTATAGCGAAAGATTTTCCCAAATTTTTGAAAAGAACCGCACATGCGCAACACTCTACCTCCTTCTGAGAGGGAACGCCTATTAACGTGTGCACGAGAGACCATGCACGTGCCTAGTTGTTCTCTTTACTCGGTTTACAAGTTGCTGCCGGCATGGCTCATATATTGAAATGTTTACTGTGGCTGCGAGGTTCGTGCCAAGGCATCGCTCTTTTACTAGCAGTGATTTTAAATGGATTTCTCTAATTAGCATGCCAAACTTTCCCTGTCGAGTAGAAACTTCGCGACTGAGGCATCAGTGGGAAGCCCAACCTGTGTGAAATATTCTCCCAAAAACACTCTCTGGCCTTGTTTCTTTCTTCAGAGGCCTTTCTCTTCTTGTCATTCAATTCATAAACACTTTTTCTCTTGTGACCCTCAGACATTTTGAAAAAATACGGTGAGAATGCGAGCTTCAATTAATGGCTGAAACCGTAGCCCACCACACATATACACCTGAAAGTACGCATGCACACAAAACGAACCTAGAGACGAGCACGTACGACAGCCTTACATAAACATATCATCAGAATGATTGACAAAATCTTCGGCTGTACCTTTAAGTGACAGTGTGTTGTGCAGATAAAGTCCTTACTAACATTAATTTACATTGTAAACGACAAAGCGGGGAAATTTGATCCGATGATCAATGCAAAATATATCGAAAGTGAAAGATATACCAAAAGCACAGGGGTTGCGTAAATCGGCATATCGCAATATGCATATCACATCAGTTGCCAATAACCGAGAGCTGTTAATAAAGCAGCATATCGCAATGTGTATATTACAGTAGTTGTCTATAACCTAGTATTGGTAATAAACAAGCATATCGCAATATGCATATCACACAATTTTGCAAATCTTAACAAAGCTGCATATTGCAATGCGCATCATACTAGTTGTCAATAACCGAGAGCCATTGATCAGTCAGCATACCGCAATGTATATATATAGTTTTCGATAACTGAATGATTTGAATACTTAAAAAATCTATGTAAATAGTGTGAAAACAATGCATGTTGCTTACATTTCCCAGTTTTTTTATATACTATATTATAATTTAAATGAATTTTATAAACCAAAAGAATTGTATCAAATATTGCATTATTTCAAAATTATTCGATTTTTCAATACCATGAAGCCATACTTGAAGTTCACAATTATGAAATTTCCATTACTGTATATCGTACATAACTAACTGTATTACTGTGGTTCTGAGGACATCAGCTGAGACAAAAATGCAGGAGTCAACTTTGTACACTACAATCCTGCTGCCAAAATATACAAAAAAAAAGCCACATCGCAGAGTGCAATAATCGCACCTGCATAAGCTGCATCTTAATGTGATCTGGTGCTCTGTTTTGACGTGTTTTTAGAGATGTTCCTCCGGTATCACTTGGCAACTGTTTTACCGCAGCTCCTCACCACTAATGTATTCCAGAGGAAGATCTGCACAGTTGAAATGGATAAGCCCGCGGCTACTGCCGAGCAATCCCCGTTCCTCACTTTCACTAGGCGTGCATAGCAACCGCTGATCTGGCCAACAGAGATATGAGGTAATGACAGATGCAAGAACAGACTGCGAGAGAGACCAGGCTCAGGCACATTTGTTAGTGGGGACAGCAGCTAGAATCCTCCAAAAAAACATAATAACTGAAGGTGATTTCAGCACGTACTATATCTTAAGCAATCTATGCACACAATGCTATTTTTAATAACTGCATATAAGGGAAGTGCCCGAATTGTGAAGGAAGCTCAAGCCTTGCCTCATTTTGAGGTTTGACACAAAGAAAACCTATTTACTATGAGATTTTCGCCTGCTGCCAAAGTAAATTGTATATACGTTGCTGTCGTGATTCCCCTATATCTTCACTGAGCAAAACATATAAGGGTCTCCATTCTGGAATAATTCTCTTGCCACAGATAAAGCTGTCACAAATAAAGGGCACAGTTGAATCGGTAGAGAGTGTTTTATCAGATACGAGGCACTACAACAGGATTAGTTTCCATGGGATGAAAACAGCTACTCCGCTTCCATCTCCCCTCCCTCCTCAACCATCCACCCGCATGTACACTCCCACACACAGACCTGCACTTAAGAAAACACATCTCCAATCTCTAGTCACAAATGTGTAAAGCATTTTCCTCTACTTGGATAAGCACATCTCAGCTGAGCGTGACAGTAGATGATGGGTTTCTAACAGGAACTATCCATCCAGTAAACCACAACCTTCCCAAGCTGTCCAGAAAGAGCCAAGAAATGATGCCAACATCAGTTCTGGCGTGAAAACAAATGCCATGCTGTAGGGGCGGGCATTTCTAATGGCATACTCTTTGTTGACCCAGAATAGATTTTGCGTCCAATGCACACCAAACCATGGACACATGAACATCTGAATGCAACTTTAGCAGCACTTGAGAGAGAAAACGTAAGTGCCTACCTGTGTGTATCCTGCTGTTATCTCCTGCTTCAGCTGGGAAGTGAAGAGCAGATCATATGCAAGAGAGAGGGAGTCACAGAGAGATGGAGAGGAGGAGTCTCGTCTGGTAGAGGTGGAGAGAGCAAGAGCATGAGAGAGAGGGAGAGAGCTGCTGTTGTCGCAATTCCTTGCTGAGCCTGCAGTGTGCATGTACAATGTGCTATCCCTGTTTAAATCAGACAGTGCATGCATCCAATCCTGAATTAAATAGATTGAGAGAGAGAGAGAGAGAGAGAGAGAGAGAGAGAGAGAGAGAGAGAGAGAGAGAGAGAGAGAGAGAGAGAGAGAGAGAGAGAGAGAGAGAGAAGGGAATCTTGCCTGTTTGACCATGCGCCATCACAAGGCATCACAAGGAATCCCTCCAGTGAGAGTGGCACAGCATCACTGAGTCCTTGATTGTGATTGGCTATCAAGGACGATGATGCAGTCAGCAGGGCGATGGCTCTGCCAGCAGTAAACTAAGATGACCCTCTCTGATAGAATTAGCATTCTCACACATCCGAAAGAAAGGGTGGGGCAAGGCAAGGACACCCAAGGACATCTACAAAACCATCTTGAGAACAAGTTTTTCAGTGTACAGTTTGAATAAAGTTTGAATACCGAAGTTGGTCTTTGATGAGAAGCTAAGAGTTCACACTTAAATCAGTGCTTTCTGATTGAAGACTTTGAAATTGAGGCAAACGTTAGATATTGTTGAGATCTCTAAGAAACAAATTTGTTTATTTCTCAAGTAAAATCTGTTTAATCTCATTGGTTTCTAGGAAAAACAAATGAGATGATATAGAGATCCTATTATACCATAAGTGATTTTTGTTTTTAAGAGGTGAGAAGCAGGAAGGTGTAGAGGCAGGTTCTGGCATGAAACGTGTTAATGTGCACACACACACACACACACACAGAGAGAGAGATAAAGAAGTCTCTGAAGATCATCTAGGTGTGGAGGTTGCGATTTCCCCTGAGAGAGCTCCATCAATAGCATAAGAGGCTCACCGTCAGGGACAGGCAGGTGATAATTAAAGAGATGAATTCTGGGGCAAGCCTGACCTCCAGGTTCCAAGAAGGATGCTTATAGAGTGGCTAATATTTCATTTGATGTTCATTAAATTTGAAATGGCCTGGATCTGTTCCATGGATATAAGCTAATAACTGTTTCCAATGGGCTGTCTGATGTCACTTATATGCAACCGTCGGTCGCCGTGCTCAGTATGACAATTTTCTCATTCAAATGGCTTCACACCTGAAGTCCCGCTCATTGCATAGAACAAAAATTTAAACGGTAAATGTTAAATGAGTCATTCTTTTCTTTGAAGGTGCATTAAGGAAGTAAAACTGTAAAATATCTGTATTTATGGTTGTAAATGGACATGTAAAACTGTCTCTGGATCATTTTCGCACTTAATAAAGCCACATACTTTCTTTGTAGATATCAGAAAACAATTTAGCATATATTATCAATATATTATATGCATTCTTTGGCACCTTAAAAACAGTTAGACACAAGACAAGAGGTTGGTACAGTTGGGTGATTCTCGTGAAATTAGACTTATTAGGTCTCATGAAACATTTTAAGTAAACAAAAAGCATACAGTTACAAACATCTCTTCATGTACTATTTTGCGCATGATTTCAAATGACATCATACAAACCAATGTTGTTGTTTTTTCCACATTTAAGAGGAACATTTTCATTACCGCAACATGTCCATGACTGGATTTGGGTTCTTTGACATGAAAATATTTATAATAAAAAAATCTAAAAAATAAAAAGCTTCAGTGCATGTTATACTATAAACATTTACAGTAAAGAAACATGTTGTATTTGGTGATCATTGGTAAATGTAGAGACAATAATAAGGAATATAAATGTGTCCAAGACCAATTTTCTCATCCTCCGCAACAATTTTCAATCTTTGTTTAAGCCATCAAGGAACTAACATTTAAAAAAAAAACATTCTTGGAAGGGACATAAATGACTGTGACACTAAAGATGGCTACCAGGGAAGCAGTTTTTATTTTTTTCTCCAGATAAAAGTTAAAATTTTGTTTGTCATAGTACCTAGACAACTTTTTAGTTCTCATTACCGAAACATGAGTTTGTAAATGCATATATTTAATGTAATATCATGTTGCGGTAATGATCATTTTTGATAATGATAATCTAAAAAATGTAAATAATTTTATAGGAAATAGTTTTTAAATCCTTTAAAAAGAATGGTTATAGTAAGTTCAGACCTTAATCTTATATGTGCACAAAAAATTGCTTCAAGGGCTTTTTAAAAATTCTGATGCTGGACACCTTCTAAATGTGGATTTCATGAAAATCACCCAGCTATACCACGGGCCTCTTGAATGCTTTATTCTGATTGGTTGAGAAATGTTCCATGGGTGATTATTCCATATGTGATTATTTTTCTGCAAAACGCACACCTGACCTGTCAGATGTCCTAAAATATCCACCAAAGCAATGTTTTAGCAATTTCTGTGGTAACCGTGGTATAAGCAGAATAATTGACTGTGGTCCTTTGAATTATTCGAAACTAATTCACTTCGCGTTGTGCCGCATTAACACCTTAGCTGTGCATTATTTTCGAATATACACAACCCATCATCAATTATTCCTTAAACATCCAATACAAGAATTTACTGATCACATGTTATAAAACCAGTCTGATCTCACAAAAATTCTTACATATTTTACGAGTTGGCTAATTCGTATGAATTCATACGAAGTTAAAAGTGCAAAATTCTCATGAAAAAACAACAACGAAACTGAACCCCTAACCATGCACCTAACCCGAATGTCACAGGGGTCAAGGCAAATCGTACACATTGCAAGCGTTCAATAACAGATGTCAAATTTAATTCCTTAGTCTTGATGTGCTATAGGCTATAGATGTTGTCTACATGTTGATCTCATGTATATCTGGGCGACAGTTAATTGGATGGGCACTCCAGGGCCTTAATGGTAACCTTGTAACCTCACACAAACAACTGCCTGACAAACGTTATTTATTTTAAACAGTACAGTACACATTTTGACTTGATTGCACCTGCTGGGGTCTCTTGAGAGCTGCCGCTATGTTTGCAGTGCAGCTTATAATAAACAATGACCAACAAAGTACAAAGTCATTGCTTGTGTCTGCATAATGAGTCGTACCTTGAGATAACCTTACGCACGCACACACCGTTAGAGACGCAATGCAAGCAGAGTTCGGCACTTTTTAAAGAAAGCATGCATGGATTTCTAACACATTTTGAACGATCTTGCATTATTGATGCGGTTTGTAGGTCATTTAATGTGCACGTTAGCTGACTGGAATCTTAATTACAGTCGGCTAATTTTGAACTGGTATGCAGTATGCTCCAGGTGCAATAATGTCAGATTTACTGATTCATTTGGTTTATATGTCTGTACAATAAGTTTGGATAAGTGCAATAGAAACGGAGAGAAGAACAAGAGATGAGTTCGAATCCATTGAGGACAGAAGGTTTCTCAGCAGCAGCCGATTGGCTTTCCTTCACCAGGCTGGCTACTTTACACACCAAACAGCAGGGACACCAGCTGCACCCTCCCCGGTGTCCTTCAGAAATAGTCCTCCCTCAGCAGAAACCTGGCCTCTGCCCAGCGCTCCCAGAAAACTAAGGCCTAGTGTTAACACAACTCTGACCTGGCATGTTCCCCCTGCAGACACAGAAGAATTGTTTCGGGCGTTCAACCGTTGCTGGCTTCATTAGCCTGGCTTCTCTCGCTCTCGTGTCACTCTCAATGACACGGACGGCAGTCATACAACAACACACCAACATCAGCTCGAAGAATGACACATTCACGTGGTATCAGAACGGGGCGGCATGACGATTTAAATCAAAGTGACCATATTAATTATGCAGTGGAAAAAATAATTACGAACCAATAAAATATTAATGGAGAGACTTTGGCCACCTGCAGTAATAGGTGCGTCTGCCTACTGGGGAATCAAAAGTGCACAGATCTATTTTTCTGTGAAGCCACTAGCAGCCAATCACTCCATCAACATCTGAAACCTTTGCTGTAAATAATTATGAACTCTACCCCACAGCGAATTTCAGTGGAGGCTCGTGATTTCTTTTCCAAAGAGGCACGAATGCGAACCTGGTCAAAACATCAACATGTGTGCATCACGCGTCATGTCGAAATATGCTATAGAGGCTTTTTAAGAGTTTATGATTAAATAACCTTTCGCATTCCTAGATACTCGCTTAATTTCATGTGTAATCAGAGTTTAGTGTTAAATGAGCGTCTCTTTTATAATGAACCCATTTCACGCGTCTGAAGCAGGCACGTATTTTGACATAATAAGCGATGTACAGGTTCCCATGTAGCATCAAACATATATTTTGACATGACGAGCCACAAACGGCATCCCAAACACATTTTTTGCTTTTTTGCCTCAATGGAAGAGGAGCCACCGCTGTCATGGTTAATAACTGGCATTAAAAAGAAATCTGCTGCATTTTACAGTAGGAAAAAATATACACTGGCATGTTATTCTCTCCTCTGCTGTTTATAGATCAGGGTTGGTGCCTTAAAACGAACTCAAGAATTTCTCAAAAGAAAATATGGAAACAGTGGATAAATATAAAAATAATCCAATCGCAATTTGCACTTCACATCTCTGAAATTTATAACAGAGCATGTCAACGTTTTCAGCCTGCACCCTGTTAAACATAGTTGAAAGGGGACAGAGAATGAAAAACCATTTTTACCTTGTCTTTGTTGAATAATGATAGTCTCCCAGCATTCACGAACATACAAAAAGTTCTAGACATGCTAAACATCTCAGTTTTATAGAAATTCATCTTTTAGAAATGTCAGCCTGAAAACGGCCCAATCTGAAAAACTGACGTTTATGACATCACAGGCATCTCACTGCCCCTCCAATTTAACTCTTTCCCCGCCATTGACGAGATATCTCGTCAATTAAGAGAAAACGCTTCCCCGCCAATGACGAGATTTTCCGTCTTTCCGCAATACCGCTATTATCCACCCTTCCGCAACTTTTTAAAACCGGAAGTATTGCCCTATGGCAAGCTGCTGCATGTCCGTGTCTGTTTTAAAGATCGCTCTGAATGGGATCTCTATGAAAAGTCCGTCACAAATATGGAATTATTTTTTGCTTATTGCTCAAAATATTGTGTTTTTGCAAAAACCTACCCATATTCAAAAGCAGATTGCAAAAGAACCACTAAAGGTAGGATGAAACAGTTTTTTTTGTTTGAAAGCAGAGGGTCTGTTCTTTCATTTGGTATATTGTATGTTTATTTATTTAAAGAAGAACATTTTCTGGAAGGCATTAAACTTTGGTGAAAATCATGAAAAACGCTGGCGCTGGCTGGCAACTTTTTTTTAAAACGCTGGCGGTGAAAGAGTTAAAATAATTGGCTACATTTTTTGAGTGGCAGCAAAGTCAGCCAATCAGTAATGAGATTGCAAGTTAAACCAGTAGGGGGAGCCAAATAGGTGCAAAACCACTTGTTTAAAATCCCCCACCATAATAGAGCTATCTGAGAGAGGTTTTTAGGAAGCTTCTAAGGCATTACAGACCCAAACAAAAAATTTTTTGTCTACATGTCACATCACAGAACAAGAATAAATACCCCGTTCAATCATTCTATGTCACCTTTGAAGATGCTTGGTTAAGAAGCAGGTCTATGTACTGAAACACCGTGTGTAAAAGTGGTGCAACTACTTCGTGAATTTGCCCCAATATTCCAGCAGTGCTTTTCAAATCCAGAATTGTTATTTAATTGTCACCTCAGAGCAAAACTGTAATTTCGCAGTGATTAAAAGGTCATTATAGTGACAATAGGAAGAAAATGTTGGAAGGTGATGTGGAAAGATAATAAGCTATATTTTAACCCGTGAAAAGAAACAGATGAGATCTCTTTAATATCTTAATTATTTCTCCTAAACAACACTGAGATTAAATAGAGAGCAACTTCTGCTTAAATCTCCTGCATCTTAAGATATTTCTCTTGAGAAAAAGTCCCAGAAATCTCACAAATGTCTTCATTAGAAATTTAGTGGAGTCAACCAATATCACAAATTGAACTCAGTGTGGCACTTCTTAAGTCAAAAGTAAATGGGTCTGATTCACTAACATTTACAAAAAAACCTTATATGTGATAAATTAATAAATAAAAACATCATCAAAGTAGTCCATTTGACATCAGTGGGTCAGTAAGAATGTGTTGAAGCATTGAAAATACATTTTGGTCTAAAAATAGCAAGAATTACGACTTTATTCAGCATTGTCTTCTCTTCCGGTTCTGTTGTGAACTGCGTGAAGTCATGTGACTGTAGTGACGCAGCTGACTTGTTCCTCAGACATGTATGCAAGGTTTTTTTTCAAACTTACAACGTGCGTCTCCCCAGACTGTAAACACAGCTCAGATAACAGTCAGCCGCGTTGTACGTCAGCCGCGTCACCGGCTTGTTTGACATTATGCAGTTCCGCAGTCGGATGACATTAAAGTACCGCGAGAGCTATTCAAGAAATCTTACGGAGTAGTTTAATTTCGACTCGCTCTCGCGGTACTTTGACGTCATCCGCCTGTCAGTTCTTGCAGCGCAGCAAGAAGTCAAACACACACAAAAAAGTCACACAAAGAATTGAATTCGTTATCGAATTGGCTACATGTTTTGTCTATCAATATTTTCCATGAAGTCATTGGATGATGGAGGAACGAGCGATTGGTTACATCCCTAATGGACGTCACATTTTCCACTGCGCTGTTTGGATTATCTATTATACTACCGCCCTATTTTAAATACAAACTTTGAAGGCGGGTTCGTGTGTTTAACGGAACGTAACTTACCGGAATGTAATCTCATATACTCTTACTTGTTACAATGTAAATAGTCCTCAGATTGTATATTATATTCTATTACCGGATTTTCATGCGAAATCTGATGTAAAAAATAGACTATATATCTATATTTCACGGATTATACGCATTTGTGGACAAAAATGGTAATTGGATGATTCAGTCAGGGTTTTGTGTTTCATTCATTTTTATTCATTGTTAGGGGCTGTCCACACGGAGACGCGTATCACTGCATACGTATAAATTTGTTATCGTATTGGCGTATCATTCACACGGATCCGGCATTTTGGGAGACTGAATCCGCTATTTTTTTAAACCAGGTCCTAAAGTGGATAAATCTGAAAGCGACACCCTTGCGGTTTCGTCTGTACAGCCAATCCGTATATTTTGTGAAGCGAAAACGTCATCACATCACGTGTCGGAAGCGTCACACGTAACAGCAACAACAATAACGGCGGATTACGTGATTGTGTTCGTGCTACAGAAGCTACTAAAGCCTACTAGCTTTATTACAGCAAAATCTATTGCTTCTATGCAATTGTGGTGACCAACAAGCGATAATGGACAACACCATACGTTGGCTATGCGCATGCTCAAAGTCTTCTTCTGCGTGTATAGTGTATATCTGTGGGAGAATTACAGCGCCCCATACTGGTCCGGCATATATTCTACACCGCTTTCAGTCGGTTTCAGTGGTTTCGTGTTTACGGATTATTTTTTTAGAGCTAGGAAAAAAATGATCGGATAGGGAATGCACCGGCTTCGTGTGGATATAGCCTTAATCATCTTGTTTAGTTCATTTGTTATCTCATTTTATCATTATTAGCCACACCTGTGTTTCATTATAGTTAAGTTCTCTCACCTGATCATTGTTCTGTTTAATTAGTTTGCTCACCCTTTATATTCTGCCCTCATGTGTCTTTCCCTGGTCAGTCGTTAAATTGTGAATGTGAATGAATGTATGATACTGTGAAGAAGTTGGTCGTCATCGTTGTGTGTATTAAATAAAGCTCCTGAGTGTTTATATTAAGAATCTTATCTCCTCGTCGTTATCATCGTTGTAGTTGGTATTAGTAGTAGTAGAGAACGTTACAGATTCACACATCTGAAACAGACTGGATTCGACTTGTGATCAACACAAAGGTAAAAAAGTCCTGCTTATTTTTGCATGTTGTCATCCGGCCTTCTGTCACAAAATACCACATATGATGCTAGAGCATCTGTATCTCAAAACGGCTTTACTGAGGGTATGGCTTAGCTAAATGAGATGTAAATGAGCCCTATTGTCTCTCCCAGCAGAAGAAAGGTGTAACTTTTAAAGTCTATTTTCTCCGCTTTGAGTTTTTTTTGAGTTCCAGATTTCCATGTGTGACACATCGTTGGAAAGCTTAGAGCAGTGGTTCTCAAACTGGGGGCCGTGAGATGGTGCCAGGGGGCCCCACTTTTATGAAATTTTATAAAATACATTTATTTATCATGAACTCTGTGTAATTAAACCTTAAAAAAATAAGGCTACTAACCAACATCACTACTTTGTATAACTTTATATGTTTTGTTGAATTAAAATGTTAAATTTTAGAACAGTTTTTTTTGTCATAAATTTTCTTTGGGGGGCCGCGAAGGATTGCACTATACACAAGGGGGGCCGCACGTGGAAAAAGTTTGAGAACCACTGGCTTAGAAACTACACTTTCAGAATCTGTGAATAACTCAAAATGCCCCAGATCTGACTAGTGTCCCTACTTTCCGTGATCGGTCACGTATGATGTTAACGGTAACGCTTTATTTAAAAGTGTCTTTGGTACACAAATTACATGTACTTACTATAGTGATAAAGTTTTATTATGCATAATTACATGCAACTAACCCTATAAAACAAACCCTGATCCTAACCCTAACCCTATAGTAAGTACATGTTGTTAATTTATATTACTTAGTATTTAATTATATAATTACACTGTAACACGGACACTGTAAAACAAAGTGTGACCATGTTAACTATTTCTTATATATTTTAATACCATTTATAAATTATATAATATAGACGTTTCATTGTTGTGCACCTGAACCAAATTGAACTTCTGGCACGTATTTATTTATCGGCCTGGCTAGGGGTTAAACTAATTTCTGAAATAAATAATTTATCGAAAATGAAATATTTTGGTTTGCTAAAGATAGGGGAGACGATGAGCATAGATCATAACTTCACAACTGTGCGGAGAGGTTTGGCAACCAGGCAAGAAATCAAGGACCTGTAAGTAACATTGTGTACATTAATTTTACACAGTAACATTAGCGCAGTCTAATAGCTAATACGTGTTAAATATATAGAGAATATGAACAAAGGTAATTTACTTGTAATTTATTTCTCTTGTTATCAGAAATGTATTACTCTAAAAAGACTCTACGGAAGTTGCATTTAGTCCACTAAAGCCGTTTGTTAATGTTGTTGCCGCTAAAATCGTGTATACTATAATTATAGTAATTATAATGTGCATGATTTTTGCGTGTAGTTGAAATTTACCTTGCATTATTTGAACATAGACAATACATTTTATTACTAAATTTTTTGGTCAATTATGATAAATTCATGAAAACATTCATATTGTACACACATCTCAGTAAATGAGCCAAATAATACTAAAGTTTTCAAAATAAACTTACACATTTCTTATTAAATTTATATTATTTTACAGATACATTTTAAATACATTTTCTCAGCTCTATACTGTCAATGTATTTAGGAGTAACATCTGAGACAAAGTTTTTACTTAAATGAAACACAACAATTTCCTGAAAGAGCAACATCTGATCAATGAAATATATTTAGCAACTTATGTTGCATGTCAGACCACGACTCCAAATAATTATTTTGGAAGACTACGAAAATAACACCACAAGCCCTATAAAATCTGAATACTTAACTAGGTTAACGCCTCCGCAACATGTCAGATCAGTTATTCCCCACCAGGATTGCAATGGCACGCTTGTCTCTGTCTGCATAAGAGTGAGTCATGCGGGGTGGCCCCTCCTCGCCTTCGGGCCTATGTGTGTCCCTCATTCGGTGGTTTACAGATCTGTTGCGTTCCTCACCAGAGCCTTGGTCATATGCCTGTCAGTACCTGATGGATGGTGTGACACCCAACCGCTACCCTGTCATCTTTGCCTCTGAATGGGGAAAAAAGATGAAAATACATAAACATAAATAGCCAAATAAGACACAGACAGAGCAAGCAAAGCTATCAAGAGTGAGAAGAGACCCCTGCACTGTGACGTCCATGTGGCTGATTCGTTCTGCTGCCTAAATTAGATTACAGAGACTGCGTGGGCATCAGTCAGTTTGTCTGCCTGTCAGAGCACTGTGACAAGGCCAGGGCTCGCTAAACAAGAGAAAAGGAAAAGTAGAGGAAAACACGGAAATCACTTCATGGAAATGAGCAGTTGGTGGTCTGGGAGGAAACTATCAAATGCCACAACTGCCACTGGTAGCCCCTAAACAAACGCTTAGTGCACAATAGAATTAAGGGGGACATGCCCCCCCCAAAAAAATGAAATGGACAAATTTTCCAATTTTTATGTGTTTAACAAACAAACACGCACACATGCACGCACATATAGCCCTGAAAGCCTTATTTCAAAGAATAGTACATATTTTATAAATTCGTTGGATAATTCGTGTGAATTGGTATAAGTTATTCATGCAAAAAACGTACAATTATCATGAAGAAACATGCAAGAGGGGCAAGGCAAATCATAATCTTTGTACAATTGCCATGAGATAGTGTTGGCCCCAAATGTTTTAGTCCCCCCTTAAGGAGTGGTTATGGCCTTGCATTAAGCCCTGGTCTGGCGAAAATATAATAAAAGCCACAATATTGTGTAATAATCTTTAATTGTCAACTCACAGCCAATAGACATCCAAGGACTCCATCAAAGCGCAGAACACATATTTTGAAAAAAGGAACCACATGACGGGCTACATAAATGTTGTGATGAACTTCGCATCGAGCACCCTTGAAAAAAAGTGACCGGCCGCCACTAGTGTAGGGGAGAGCAGGAAAAAACATAACGCTTTTTGGTTTGGGCTCAATCATTAAAAAATATTTGAGTTTGATTAATTATATTTGTACACACACACACATCTCTGCTTCAGTGCAAATAAAAATTTGAAGTTTGTTTCTATTACTTACCATTCTTGGACAATTACACCAAACATAACACAAGTACAAAGGTTACAACTTACCCCATAGGTGGGGGTAATTGTAACAGGCAGGGGGGTAGTTGTAACACTTTTGTTTGCAATTAAAATGGCAGGCAAATATATAAAATACTATTTTGTCTATTTACTTGAAGTGGATATTGTTTATATATCTGTCTATAATAGACAGGTGTCTACACTATCCATCCCTCAACTAACCATAGTTAAACTATAAATGGATACAAATGACTAAATATGTGAGAAAAAGCAGCACAATTATGACAACAACAAAAAGAAAAAAAAATATATGTGACCCAGTCTGTAAAAACCATACTAAAGTCTCAAAATCAAAATATGAGATAATGAAAATTAAAGTCTGATTTTAACTATTCATTTCATTATGACTTCAATCTTTGACGTGACCTTATTCAATCAGTATTAAAGATATAAACAAAAATAATTTTTGACACACAATTTTTCATAAGACAGGCACATTTATTTTGTTGGTAGCCAGCAATCATTCGCATGTAGCCTATTTAAAACAAAGGCAAGAATTACGCTAACATTAGCTGTTTTCATATCAGAAGTGCTAAGTGCTGAGTGAAAATATTTTCAAGCCTACCAAAAAATTTGCTAAGAGCTGCAGACATATTTCAAAAGGATGCTATGTTTTAGTTAACAAGACAGTGATAATATGACATAACATTGGTTTTGGTATCTTACACACACAACTCAGAAGCCTGACAAAAACATATGATGAAAAAATGTACATACATGCCACCAAAACTTTTATCAATACCGCTATGGAAAAACATTATACCTTTCCATAAATTTGTGGGAGACCGTCTTTTGATAGCGTGCAAACAATACGGAAAAACAAATTGCTCAACCCTGTTCAACAATGTAAATGGTCCGTGTTACAACTAACCCCACGTTAGTTTTTGCCCTGCACACCCCTTCCATCTAAACTACAGTAACAAGAAAAAAATGTTTTGAAAATAGCTTGTTGTTAGCAATGTTAGCCAGTGACAGACGGTTTTAGTTAGAAGCAGACACTAAATTTCCCCTCGACTGCTCACACATGGATGACTCACCTAAATGCATGACCAATTGTAATCACATGATTGCATCGACTATCAGTCGAGTTCTCAAAATTTCAAGCGCCATTTGCAAGGATCAATGGGAAATAAAGATCATACCCCAAGAGGCTCCAGATAATGTGTGTGTTTTCCCTTACAAAAATTTACCATGGTTTTACTACAGTAAAAAAAACATGGCTACTGTAGTAAACCGTGGTAATCACAAAATAACCATGGTTTTGACAACCATGGTTATCAAAATCCATAGTTAAACCATGGTTACTGTACTGTAGTAAAACCATGGATTTGCTAGTAATCATTACACCAAAAAAAAAAACATGGTTACTCCACTTTGACCACAATAAAACATGTTTAATTTTCGTAAGGGTTTACTTACTGCAAATATTATGAACAAACGCTCTATATGTGTATTCAAACCATTTAGAAGGTGATGAAAAGCATCTGGTGAAATCTTTAAAGGATGCGAGTCCCATCTTAGGTCTCAGTCATCCATTACTTTATTGATCTGTTTTGAATCTGATTGTGAAGATGGTGTGATTGTCCAATTTAAAAGCCCCAAGAAGAACAGGATGTGAAGGTGTTAGATTAAATGTTACTGCCTTGTTTTAAGAAATAATCATGTATCAAGTCAATAATTGTACATGTTGCAGACCTTTTGGCTACAAAGTGATTGTTTGATGGTAAATCCAATTTCTAATGTCAGAAAATCATTCTCCCATGAAAAAAACATGGGTTATTCAACAGGAATACGCATTGGTTTGCATAGCTCCGTCTTAGAGAATAATTAAATGTCACTCAGTGTGACAACACAAAACGCTGGAGGATAAAATGAATAAAATTCGTTTTCCTGCAGAAGTCTGTGACCATTATTATATGTACAATGTTACACGGACTATGCATAACAAAATTTGTGTCTTGAGCACTAATCTATTTCAGGAATAAAGCATGGCTTGCTTTGCTTTAAAGACAACTGTATCCATCCACCAAAAGATTACAAAAAGCTACAATATGATTTTGAAAGTAAATTTCTTTGATTTTGTGTTTTCCTGTACTTTTTTTTAAACCAATGTCAGATAATTTGACAGTAAAAAATTACTAGAACAAACTAAAAAAGCCAAAATTAGACATGCCAAAATGTGTGAAATGAACCGTCAAACATATAAAGAACACTGTCAAATGTGTGGTAGGAAATATAACAAATTATAAAGTAGAGAAAATTGCATCCCCACAAATATGCGATAATTGCATAGTCGAAACATTAAGCATGCAGAAGTAAATGGAGAGAACATAATTTGAGGAAAATGAGGCATGAGAGTGGACATAAAATGGAAGATGTCAAAAAATGTTAAAAGTAAAATGGCTTGCTGCAAGATACATAAAAAGATCTTCCTGAGAAAGTGATCTGTACAAAACTGTACCTTTTCATTCACTGGGGCTGTACCCTTTCAAAAATTACAGCTTTTCACCTAAGGATTTCATTTTAGTACCTCAGAGGTACATGCTGGGACCAAAGAGAGCTTATTACCTCAAAAACACATATTAGTATCTCAAAGGTATATTGGTACTAAATGTTTACATATCTGTACCTAATGGTCCATACAATTACCTTCTGAAAGGGTGCTGCCCCACTGACAGCTAGGGTACATATTTTGACTTTTTTCTAACAATGTAGGTTCTAAAGGTACGGTAATCTACCCACAATTGTATTCTGTTTTTTATTCATGTAAAGGTACCAAACGGAAAACTTAGGTACAGCCCCAGTGACAGAAAAGGTACAGTTTTGTACCTTTATTTCTGACAGTGTATGATCGTAAAAGACTCGAGGAACAATGCAAAGTGTGGAAATGCAACTAGACACTGAGTTCTTCTGTATCTTCACACAAGTACTGTTTAGAAACAATCTTAAGCCACTTGTCAGCTGGTCAGGTAAACAAACTGAAAACAAGCCTAAACCCACTTAAATGGATAGTTCAGCAAAAAGTGTAAATTACCACGTTTTACTCACCCTCAATCCTTTCGAGATACATATGTCCATCATCTTTCGGAACACGATTTCAGTTATTTTAGAAAAAGCTTTATAAGGGTACAAAACAGGCTCCACGACTTTGAAGACCAAAAAAGTTCACCCATCCACAAAAGTAATCCACACAGCTCCAGTGATTTTGCATAAAATGAAGAATTAACTTTTTAATACTGACCTGATACAATACTGATTTTGGCTGTAACAATTTTTTTTAAATGGGGTTTATTGCGTTTTGGAACCAGACTCTTGATTTTTTATATACAGTATGATTATGAGTAATTTGCAATGGCTTTGTCGGTTGTCATCCTAACTCAAAAGGTCTTGTAGGTCTTCCTACAAGTCTGCACATGATGTAATGCCACTCTCTGCAGCGAAGCTCACACAAATGTGGGCTCAGGGAAAGTGACCATGAGCACATATCGACTGAAAAAGGGATGCCCTCTTGGAACCTAAAATGACAAATGGGATACCCTACAGTCTTGTGGGTTTAATAGACACGCGACAGCCATTTTAAGACTGCAATTCCACATGAAATCCCCCATTTGGAATGCTGCAAAAATCTGAAAATGTACTTCTGCCCTCATGTGGCGATCCTTCTCTGATGATGCCAGCTTGACGGCTTGGACAGTGCATCCGTTAACCTCGCCCTCCAACTGTCTGCTGCTAGTTACACTTCTAGATGAAACGCCTACTTTTCTACTTTTCTATGGGCAAGTGATGCCCACTATTGTTCTCGTGTGATACGCTGTTTCACTTGAAAATACGTCTCAATATGGAAATAAAGCATGCACAGAAACAACTGTAAAAATTTACTTTGTGCCCAAAATGTGTTTTTTGTCTTAAAAAACATTTTCATGAGCAACTTGAACAAACTTACTCTTTGCCCTGGGGCAGCTGCTTCATCAACAGACATTTTCGCAAAAGAAAAAAAAGCAGGAGCTGTACAGTAACTTTAATTTTTTTCAGTAATGTACTGTAAGTCATGCATTTTAAATGGTTGAGCTCTATTTTTGGCTTGCATTTATGTCTTAATCACACACAGCTCACCCTCCTCTCTCGAACATTAAATTCATGATCCCTGCACTCTGCTAAATGAGGACTCCGTTAAAATCCCATAATGAATTTTCTGGGCACTCCAAATGTTTTTTGAAGGTGAATCAGTTCCTTTATTTAAGTAAAAGTGGCTGGTGAGGGTACAGTGAGTATACAACGTGGTATTTACGCTACATGTTGTCAAAGTTACTTATAATATAATAATAATAATAATCACATGTGCCTGTTAATATTAGATAATATCCCAGCACAATCATTATAAAATTAACTACTACTTTCCACTTCAATATGATTAAATATAAGTGCAATTTTGCACTTTAAAAACAATGTTAACTTGTACCTAATGAGGTAAAAGGGTGTAAATGTCTCTGGCAACTAAAGCACCAAAAAGTTTTACAGTACTTCAAAAGATGGTCAACAAAAACATGACAACATGCATACATACATACTTACAATAAGAAAAGCAAACATATCCAATGATAAAGACATCAACAGTAAAATGTAAAAAGACATATCTCTCAGCAAAAAAGTCACAGAGGTCACGTGAATAACAAATCATGCAGGATGTAAAAACTTATTTTTACCATAATGCACAATTTATAATTATATATATATATATATTAATAAATGAAAGAGTAGATAACACTTTTCACATCAAAGGAAATAAGGAAGTCTTGGGCATATATTTTGTATTCATTCTTATCTTAGTTGTTAACTGTTAAATAGAAAATTGTAAATTGTCATACTAAATTATCTAAAAGAAGAACACTTCTTAATTGTGATTATTAATTGTGAGTATCTCTTTTTTTATTTAAACCAAACCTGGGAAAATTAACTCTAGGGATTTTCACACTGCGCTTAACCCTGGGTTATCTTCGTTTTAAACCTTTCTTTTAACCCTAGGTTAAGGATTTTTTCTTGTAATTTAGAAGCTGGGTTATTCCTGAAATTAAACTGGGGTATAGAATAACCCGGGGTTAACTATTTCCAGTGTGAAAAGCATGTGACAACTTGCCCCAAGCAGGGGAGTCATGCACCATTTCTTTTTTAAGGGGGCAAAGTGTGCACAGCTCACAGAAATTTGTGCATACAAAGACATCAAACAAAATATTATAGAGTTTCAGTCTTTTCCATGGCACTTACATTTCTAACAATCCGAACACCCCTGCTTTCATGCAAAAAACTCCAAAATAAAAGTGTTGACTTACTTTCATATCAAAATACTATTCAATCGGAATAATGACATATTGGTATCATATTTACATCTGAAACAGCATGTTTTATTTATTTAAGTTTAAATAAATGACTTGTTTAATTGTGTCATTAATGCATTTTGCACAACAACTGCATTATCCTATAAAATTTATGTAATTTTAAATCCATAAAGTAGGCTTATATAAACAACCAAAATGACATAAGCTATAACCACGTGATTGATTTTAATATTCAATAATTATTTTTAAAAAATTGTTGATAAAATGATTAGTGAAACGCATTTTTTACCTCATATGTGAGCATGTGTGATTCTGCGGCCCCGTGACCCATGGCGAACTTTGGCATTGGACCAAGATGAATCTAAAAGTCTACTAATATAACATTGAGACGATCACATTTTAAACCATACATTTTCTACACAGAGGAGTACATTAGTACAGAGTGACTGCACATTACTGTACTGGGGTTTGGAAATGTTGTGAGCGTTTCTTAAACGTTTTATTCCTCATACGGAAAAATGCAGCAGGAACAGCCAAGAGCTCGTGAGCGCGCTCAGACACTAATGACGTCTGCGACTGCGCTGACAGCAGCGCCTGCCGCAGAATAAAGTAAGGTAACACGATCAAAACGCAGAAAATCTGCATTTTAAACAGATTAAAAGTCAAATAACAGATTAATGGACGCTTCTTTGAATTTGAGGTTGCATGCAAAATTCATTTGGCTAAAAAAAAGCAAGGCGACACGTGCCCCCTCAGTTTGAATGGGCATGACGCCTCTGGCCCCAAGTCATTAAGACAACTTGACTTAAACTGACATGTGTGCTAATGTTGTCTAAATCTCAGGGTTAGCTCAACATAGCACATTAGCTAAAATAGTTATTGTCTCCTCTATTTTGTGCAAAAATAATAATAATAATAATAATAATAAAGAATAACATTCATACAGTACCTAACAAAGTTGTATTGCATAAAGTCAGATTAAAGAGATCTTGACCACATGTGAACACAAAGTTGACTATAAAGGTGTCGTCACACAAAGTGGCTATTTGATTTGATTTTTTTCCTCTAGTGCTGGAGTTATGAACAGTGTGACAAATTACCCATGTGACAACTTATCCCGCTCTCCCCTACATTAATCATAATGTGCTGTTATGAAACATAATCTGCAATTTATGTTGACTTGAATGTGAAACATTTTATATTAAATTCATCAATAAATACATATCACTTTTTCAAATAAAAAAGTTTTAAAAATGAAGTTGCTAACTGAAAAGCCCATTAACAGCAATAAAAACAGTTCTTTTGAGAAACTGAAAATAAATGGGATTGTCAGGCACCCACCTGATGCTGAATGCTTGACTGATTTGAGGCTGATGTAATTATTGTGGGTGTTTAAGGGCAACTCTGACACCATATAATTTTCACCAGCCGCTAAAGCTATAATTTATCTTATTAAGCCATACAAATGCACTTTTTATTATTTCTTAAAGTTTTTATTTAAAATAAATAAATATGTTTAATTGAGAAGGCGTTTTTCAGGGTTGTAAAGCTCACCGAAGTTCACTCGAACTTCTTCCAAGTCCACCTTAAAGTAAAACCTGTAAAAAATGTTGAATAAATTTGTGTTACATTTGCATGCAGAAAAGGGGTGAATATATTATTTATTTATTTTGCAAATTCACCATTTTGATTGGTAACCGCCTTCTCGCAAACCAGCAAACAGGTGTTATACTAATGGGAAAGTGTTTATTTTTGCTGAGATTTTGTGTAGTCTGTTTGAAGTAAGCAGGTAAAATGATCTCGCAAATCAAATAACCTGCTGTTCCATGTCATCATTATAGAGAGTTTTAATCTACTGACAATTCCTCGTGCCGGAGGGCACGCATCTACTGACGTCTATTGTGAATGATTCGCTGTGAGCTCGTCTTTTTTCCCAGCACTCTCAGACACAATGTTCCAGCCTCATTTCAATTACACTGCCAACTCATCCAGATCAATAATAAGCTATTATGAAATTAGACACTGATAAGCCATTTATTTATCTGACAAGCCCAAAGAGACTGAGGCCCAGGGTGATGCTAGGGAAGAAATAGAGTGTCAGTCAGTCAACCTTATGTGAAGCGTTTTACCATAAGGTCAATATGATCTAAAAATAAAATCAAACAGATCACAAGCACTGACTATATGTTATCCATTGATGGTCAAGTTCTTTTAGGGTGGCCATTCGTGCCAGTTCCGCCGGACACATCCCGAACATGTTTTCGGGTGCGTTCTCCAGAAGTCGCGTTGGTCCACTGCATACGTCATCAAGGTTTAATATTTCGGGTTCAATTTCAGAAAAGCAACCTTAAATGTCAAGGTATAAGAACTACAATGATTGTATGTCTTAAAAGAAATAAATCGTAATTTTTTAATGTATTTTAACTGAAATGTGAGAACCTCATGAGGTATGCGGTCGAGCAACGCGACTTGAACCGAAAACATGTTCGGGACGTGTCCGGCGGAACTGGCACGAATGGCCACCCAAGTTGGTTTGCATTAGGCTTAATAGGCTGCATTTGCTGTAATGTTTGAAAGCCAGGTAAGTCTCAATCTAATGATGAGATTAGGAGCATCAACGTTTGATTTCACATTGATTCAATCTTTGACATGGCCTCACTCAGCTTTTACAACAAGAGTAACCTTCCTGACATTTTGCCTCTGTATATTTGCATTTTTGGTGCTGTCTCAGCCATTTTCTGTGATTTGCATCACGCCTATATGTTTTCATTGGCTGAGGTTGCAAACCTACTAGACAAAGGTTGCCTTAAGCTCACCATAACAAAAATGTGATAATAGTGGAGAGTGTTTTTGTAGACACCAACACACACTTGTGGGGATCACGATTAAGTTGAATTATTTTGTATTTGTTATTTTTGGAAAAACCTACATAGTGCACCTTTTAATATATTGACATTATTTAGGGATTTTCACTATGCTATATGTGTTGAATAAATTTTTGTTTTTATTTCATTTTTGTGACCCCTAGAGGGTCCTTTATGATATTGCAGGAGCTCTCCGATTATCGTTTGATGTCAAAATATTTTTTTGTGAAAAGCGAAATTAGGCATCAGGCAGAAATGCAGTAATAAGTAGGGCTGCATAACGATTAATCGCAACTAAGCGTTGCAGAGTTAAAGTTTTTGTTTACATCATATATGTGTGTGTGCGGTGTTTAATAATTCTATTTATATAAATACACACACATGCATGTATATTTTTAAGAAAAAATAGATGTAAATATTTAGTATAAATTTTTATATAATATAAATTGTATAAAAATGTATTTACACATGTACATATTTCTTAAATATATATACATGGATGTGTGTGTTTTATATATACATAATTGTTATACACAATACACACACATATGAGATGTAAACAAAAACTTTTTTTCTGCAAACGATATATTCATAACTCTATATCCTAGTATAAATCTTTAAAAATTTTGACAAACTACATATCACTGAAAAGCTCTAAGAAAGTAGTTTTCATATTTCAAAGCATTTTAGCATTACTAATAATGCAGTGAGAGTAATTTAATAATTTGTGACAAGAGTATGCAGCAAACCATTGACACCTAGTGGCCTTTGTTGGTAAAACGACTAAAAGAGTGACACAAACCACATTTTTTGTGATTTAAACTTGAAATTTCGATCACAACTACTTGGGACTTATAGCTTCATGTTTAAATTATTATTTTTATGAAATTTATATATATTGCATTTTTGTTAATTATTAAAATAAATTTAAACTGCTATAAAACATTCTGTTTAATATTTTCACCTCCAGACACTTCAGTGAAAAACCTTAAATTGTCTTCTTTAAAACAAGACCAAGATAGGCTTCAAAAAATTATAGTTATATTCATTTGAAGGAAATCAACTTGCAAATCAACTTTTCACCCCCCCCACTCAAAAGGGTGGTGTGACAGTAAAGAGGTTAAATCAACTTGGTTTTGCAAGTCAATTGAACTGTCTATTTTAAGTTTTGACTTGTGATAAGTTGACAATGTATAAAACAAATCGAAATTGTTTAACTTAATTCCTTAATATGTTTATTCAATATCACTTTTTACCGTGTATGAATAATTGAGATGTGCTCTGATTTTCTTCCCAGTCTGGTATTGAGGTTGTCCTGCCCTATAAGAGGTGTCTGGCAGTTGTCCTAGCATACTTATCTGATGGCACTGGGCATTTGTTTGTTAGCCCACCAAAATTACAATCTAGCAAACCTGTCTTTACTATGGTTGTTGATCATGTTTACACCTAAACATACATCCCACATTATATTCAAAATATAAATATGATGTTTTTTTACTTTGTTTTATTTCCTGTGCAGTTTACTTGACTGATGGACCACCAGATCCAGTTAATCCATCTTTACCAGTGAGTATGCATCACTTTACATTTTATAATAACCATGTGTACAAATTTTAAGTAAGTAAAAAGTAAAGTAAATGTTTTTGATTTATTAATTTGTCTTTTTTTAAGATGAGGGCATTCATTGATTTAAAAAAAAATAATATGTACAAATGTTAGGAATGTGTGAGGTGGTGATAGCCTAGTGGTTAGTGCTTGTAGCACAGGAGCTCACTCTCAGACCTCAGTTCAAATCTGTCCTCTTGCGGACCATTTACTGCCACAAGCGAAGGACAAAAGCCGCTAACAGAGGCACATCCAGCTTCATTTTAGTCTACTGCAGCAGCGATGCTCAAGAAAACATGGACAAAACTTTATAATTTGCACGGCGCGAGTGGCGTATGCTCAAGGCAATAGGGAATGTTAAAGTACGTCACTGCAGTGTTGCATTATGGAACATGGGCGCCATGTTTAGAGGCACCGCCGACCGCTATGCTATTTAATTGTTGGTGTGTTAAGCTAAAACTAGGTAAACTTGAAGAAGAACCGAAGAAATTGAGGAGTTTGAAAGAAAAAGAGAAGGGACCCTATCGGGAGAAACTAAGTGCTACTGCCAAAAAACTTTATTTGGACAAATAAACAACATAGATCCATATGATTTAGCAGCCCATGACTGGATTACGGATCCAGACGCACTACCTTCGCTCACATAGCCTATCTGTTATTATTACCTTGTTTTTGGATTGAGTGCATACACTTTGCAGGAGTTAAGGAGCTATAAATCCCTTCAAGCTCATAGTAAGATGACATTCTTCTTTCGGAGTCTTATGACGGTTGGCAAACCAGCTAAAAGAAATATGCCATTTACTTACAATGTATTAATACCTAAGTATCTTAATGATTCTATAAAAAAATATCCGTTGTATTCTGTGCAATAAATCAACACATGTTCATAAGATGGCTCTTCTGTTCTTGGCCAAGTTATTAAAACAAACAAAATGCTAAATATTTAGCTAGCGTTATGTCATTTTAAAGAGTCACAAGCAGTGGGTTTGAGCAGTTGCATTTAATAAAAAATATTTGTTATAATCGTCAAAATTGTCTAAAGATTTATTTTTTATAACTCATGTGGTGAGGTTGATCAGAAATGAAATCAATTTAAGTGGTTCTGCTTTTATTAATCACAAATTACTGAATGACTGAAACTGCAGCAAACACACTCTCGCTGATGCAGGAATTTTTTTTGAAAAGTAAAAGTTTTTCTCCTGATTGCGGCAGACAAACCACGCGTTCCGGGGTCTTTTCGTCAGCTTCTCCACCGGCTTCCCCCAAATAAAAGCTGAAAAAACGTATTCCGTTGTTCAGTTTCCTCCCTGAACGATCGTGTGACCTGCTGTGGCAGTTCTTGATCGAGCAGTAATGACCAAACATATCGAAGTTTATTAAAAACAACCTCCAACACACTAACTCAAATACAGTGGGATAGGAGGCGATCCTGCAAATATGGCGGATTACTCATAATGCCACACGGCGTGACGTCAAATCCACATTCCCTATTCACCTTATTTTCCACGACAACAAGGGTGGCGCCATTGCGCTCATTTTGTCAACGTACTTCCGGCTGCATAAGATGAGCAGCTGAGGCAGTGGCTGAAGGCGACGCGTTAAACTTAAAAAGCTTACTCAAGCGCCTTTATGTTGGTTTCTTACCAATTTTAACGAACGGGAAGCCGACTGAGGAACACCCTAATCCCAGCTAATGGTTCGACTACGATGTTCCAGTAACTTTAAACCACGCTGGGTGTTGAAAAGGTGGTCAGTTTCAGGTAAGCTATCTTAGCTAAATGTGCTCTTTCGCCTAACGTTAGATTTTTGATGTCCGTTCTACGAATAAACTTAAGATCAGTAACGTTAGTTTATAAAATGCAATTATTTTGAATGATTTTAATTGCCCACCTATATTTTTATATTTAAGATAAGACAACAATATATTATAGTACATTACATTCTTACAGTAGCTCACGTGATTCATACAAGTTACCGAGATTTCAGATGCTAGAAGGTCAGTTCATTTCTCATTCAGATATTGATGATAATGACATATTAAACGACATATTATTTAACACTGAAGTTAGAGGTTGTGTGTATAATGTTACTGTCTCTTTTTAATGCATCTCTCTCTCACACACACTGTTCTGTTTAAGTATGGTTGTCATTTATAAATTAATTCTCATGATGCAAGTTTATTTTAAATACTAACATAAAATGTTTATGGTTATATTATTTTCACAGATGCATTGATGTTTAGTGATGCAATGGACAACTGTGAGGATGATACAATCAACATGTTCCTAAACTGTGAGGCAGAAACACAATGGGAGGATCAATCCATCTCTGAACACAACTACACTTTAAAATCACAACTCAACCTGAAGCAACCTACATCTGATATGGGAAAACAAAATTGCGGTTTCCCGGACAGGGCTTATGCTGGTCCCAGGCTAAAATGCTTATTTGAGCTACAATAATTTAAAAACACCTTGTACTGACACACCTCAACATATATGAGTGCCATTGTTTTGTCACAAGATTTGACAAGATTTGGTTTGTTTGTAAAAACTAAAATGTCCTAATATAATTAAGGCCTAGTCCTGTAAACCCTGTCTGAGAAACTGCTTCTGCTTCATGTGTTGAGCTGTCACAAGAGTACATATCTCTGCTGAGAAACAACCATCTTTGTCAGCTTTACACAGGGTTGATATTGCATGCATTACATTCAGTCGCTAAGCACGTCACCAGTACATACACCAACAGCTTCCAGATAAACACTTGGGATCAGCTCCTGATGACTCTGATAAAGCTGCGTCTTAATTCATTGCAGGGTGGTCTTGCTGAAAAGTTAGTTGTTCCTTAGTCCATAGTTATTTTTATAAACCTTTACAATGTGACCTGATGTTACCTGTTGTAAAGTTACATTAAACCTTCATACAGTATGTGATCAGATGTCATGCAGTGATATTAAACATTTACAATGTGATCTGTTGTGCATTTATATTAAACCTTTACAATGTGATCAGATATTACCTGCCATGCAGTTATATTAAACATTTACAATGTGATCAGATGTTGTGCAGTTATATTAAACATTTACAATGTGATCAGATGTTACCTGCCATGCAGTTATATTAAACATTTACAATGTGATCAGATATTGTGCAGTTATATTAAATCTTTACAATGTGATCAAATGTTACCTGTCATGCAGTTATATAAAACCTTTACAATGTGATCAGATGTTACCTGTCATGCAGTTATATAAACCTTTACAGTGTGATCAGATATTATCTGTAAGGAATTTCTTAAACCATATGTGAGCTTTGTAGATTCCACTTAAAATGATTTAAGTCTCCTGATTTGAAGGAATAAGTGTTGGCAAGTTTGCAAATGAATTCTATCATGGTACATTACCACATAAAAACGAAATAGTTATTGGACTGGCTAAGGTGCACATTTGGTTTAAAAAAGACGAAATCACTGTGTAAATATTGGTAGGCATAAGTACTTAAATAATTTTCAATGCTGCTCCTTCTGACAGGACGAGGTAATTAAATATGCCAGGTTACTTGCCGCGACTGCTTCATATCGTCTAACCACGAGACGATTAATGGGACTTTATAAGACCATCCGAGCGTTGTATGAAGTTTTCTCTGTGCTCCTAATTTAAAACATTTACAGCAGTTGCGATATTTGTCATTTCGCTAAAGTTAAAGTGAAATACAAACAATCTTCTAACCACCAAACTAACCACCGAATGCACTGTGCCATATTAGCAGCGGAAGTCGGTTGACAAAATGCGGAAGAGCGAAGAATTGAAAAGGGGCGTGGCGGAATAAGGTGAATACATCTAATATGACAGTTTAAAACTGCTGCCGACCTGTCAACTTGACCAGCAGTAATACTGTAAAACCTAATGTGTCATTTAATGTAAAAAATTGTGAATTGGCTCATTTATTTCATTCAGTTCCATAGAAACTTCAGAGTGCTGCAATACGTTTCACAACCATAAGAGGGCACAATGAGGTTCACAAATAAATTATTTATTGGTTAAACTGAATTGAATTTAAGGGTAATAACAGACAAAATGGCATACGTAATAGTTTAAAACACTTTTTCATCATTTATCTTTTAGTATATATATATATATATATATATATATATATATATATATATATATGTACAAAAAATGAATCCACACTCAACGTCAGGTGACACCAAATACTATTTATTAGGGCTTTACAAAGACTACAAAATCCCCCAGATGATTTAAATTGTGGTCTCTTTCTATTTACATGATATGTTACTTACAAATGTACAAAATATAAAACATCTACCAACAAATGTTCCACCTGAAAGAAACATTTTCAAAGTAGTTTAACGTTATGCACTCACCAAGAGATGTGTTTGCCATAACAAGGTCAATAAAAAAAAACAAAAATGGGGAAAATATGATGTACCAAGGACAATCACTATTTGTGTTTGTTTCAAGGTTAGGGCACAGGCACAGAGTTTGAAGTTATACATGTAGCACGGTAGCACCATTGTCGTGCTGAGGAATTACTTTTCTGAATCAACAGAAAGATTGATGGAAAAAACAACAAAGCTGTGTTAAACTACAGTGGCAGTAAAATGTTACTTTAAGTAATATGGTGGTCAGTTTGAGTCAAAAGGTGCGGTTGGACGTTACCTTATGTAAAAACAAAGCTTTCAACTATAGCACCTTGTACGGTATGTTATAAACTGTACCTTCTGACTGATGTATAATCAATTCAAGAGAGATTGAGTTACTGTAAACATGTGCAAAATATTCAAATATTCTTAAACAAAAGTCCTTCACAGTAAAATGGGTAAACATTTCTTTTTTGTTGTGAAATCAGAAGTAATTTACAGTATTTTGACATTTAAGCAACACTTAAAATAAATAATATGAATTTCATTGCACTACATGCTATCAAATCAAGTGGCATCCACAAATCAGCATTTCAGCGATTGTTTTTAACTGGTCTTAGGTTATTTTTAAGGACTCGATTAAGCATTGTTTTAAGTTTACCTAGGCTTGTAGCAGAATAATCACATTTGAACATATTAAATCAACAAGTTTCCAAATAGCGTCATTTTTGTTTTATTTTAAACAGTATCTATCTAGATTTTTGTGAAATTTGCCACTAACTTTGATGTTTTGTTATTGAAGTGCAATGAAGTGTGGCCCAAATGTCCAGATACATTTGTGACCCAGGACCACAAAATCAGTCATAAGGGTCTTTTTATTTTATTTTTATTGAGATTTATACATCATCTGAACGTTGAATAAATAAGCTTTCCATTGATGTGTGGTTTGTTAGTATATGACAATATTTGGCCTTGATACGACTATTTGAAAATCTGGAATCTAAGGGGTTTAAAAAAATAAAACCATTGAGAAAATAACATTTAAAGTTGCCCAAATGAAGTCCTTATAAACACATATTTTACATACTTTTTTTTACATATTTATGGTAGGAAACAAAATATAATAATTTTGATCCATACAAACTAATTGTTAAAAATATACCCATGCTACTTATGACTGGTTTTGTGGTCCGGGGTCACATCTGTGGCCACTGTATTTAGAAATTGCAGGATAGGAGTTGTCGAAGTGAAATGAAAATGACCTACGGTTTGGATTTTCGATAGATAAAACATTGAAGAGTGATTTTGCGCTCTTGAACAGTAATTTGACAATAAGATTTTTTGAAATTGAAAAACACTTCACCTCTTACTGTACAGTCTTTAATAACCAGATACAAGACATACAAAGGTCGGACGGGTTGCTGGTTGCTTTTTTCGTTGTAAATCACAAGAGGCGCAATGCTAGACTAGAGCAGAGGAAACGAAATACCGACTGGATCGAGTGCATCTTTAAAAGGCTGTGCAAGACTTGGATATTTACAATCACCTTTTCAACTGTGCAAAACCCACATAGCAAAAAAAAAGGATGAGTAAAATTCGACCACACAACAGCTGCTGCACTGGAGAAAAAAATCGACAGTCTCCGCGTGCACACGCACATATAGCGAAGTAAAAACGGCATGCTAGCGAAGCGACGGGTCGGGTTTGTGCTCTCAATTCGAGTGAATCCCAGCTCAACTGGGATTACATAAAGTTATCATATCTTTTTTATCCTTTATACATTTGGACCGTTTATAATGGCGTTTTACAATTGCACACTAATTGTAACAAAAATAAAATATGTGGACGTGGCATTCATAGGAAAATGTTGGTGTACCAACAAAGTGGCACCACATTTACACGTTTTCAGAGCTCAGCACATTTAAGGCAGCAAGAAAGCACCATTTTCTGGCCTTTTCGACTTGACAACGCTGGTATGCTCTCCTATCTCAAGATGTACCTGCAAAGAGAAGGTACTGCACAAGCAGCCACGGGTTCGAACGAAAGACTACGCTGCAGGAGTGCTATAGGTCACTACACGCTCGGCAGTGAATCGAACGGTGGAGATCTGCAAATCAGCGTATGACTTCACAGTAGCGGTAATGACACGACGCACCTTTGTGCTTGTCGGTTAGAGGCGTTTCATGAGTGGCGCTGGCGAGATGACTGTAAACCAGACTTGGTTTTGGCACCACTGCAGCACCGAGGTTAACCGAGGTCAGAATTCAGAATGTTGCCCTTAAAGTTTTTGCACCTCAGTGGATTTAAAACACCTGCCTCTGTAAACATTTAAAATGGGTCACACCTACAGAACCCGACAGATTTAAATTCCAGTTGTTTAGTTAATAGTTATGTAAGAAGCACACACGCACATCAGTGGTTTGTGTGTGCCACCAGCACCTTTCCATCTCATTTGCATCCTGGACGCTGCATCATTTTACCCCTAGAGGTGTGAAATCTCCTAGCAGGATTTTCTCATAAGCACCGGTCCTGTGGACCCCTTGCTCTGTTTTTAAACCAATCAGAAGAATTCCTTCTCTGATGGGGCGGGGCTTAGAGGGCAGACTCCAGTGAGGAGTCCAGCAGGTCGTCGTGGTGACTGGCACTGTCGCTGTCGCAGCTTTGGGCGCTGGAGTAGTTAGCAGCTTCCTGTAGCCTCATTAGCATATTCATCTGATGAACAGAAGAAATAGAAGTTAATATGACTATAGACGCTTATTTATAGTGTGTAATTTTACCATATTTTACCATATTCTCAAAAGTAAACTCTCAACATTTGCACAATTGTCTACTTCCCTACTACACTACAAAAAAATATAAGTATAATCAACACAATTCATTTCAATTAGCATTTTTAGCCTGACTAGTGATGAGTTGTTGTAACTTATAAAATAAAGTTGAAATGAATTTAACTTTATTTTACAAGTAACAGCAACTCATCACTAGTCAAGATAAAAAAATCAAATCCTAGTTGAATACACTTAAAATTTAAGAGCGAAAAAAATCATAATAAAGTCGGCAAAAAGCATTCGGGAGGCGAGTAGTATGTCCGAATTCATAGTATTTAAAAAACAGTAGGCTGACCTACTACTTCCTGCAAGATAGGCGTCGAATGCACACTTTACTATCTTTACTACATGAGCACCCGGATAGGAGTCACCCAACAAAGAAGGAGAGGCGTCATATTCAAAAATGTCTGAAAGTGGTGACGTGGTGATGTTGTTCTTTGTGGTTAAATTGCGCTTGGTTAACATCATCCGAGTTAACGGCACACTTGTTATAACAACGTATGTCACATGATTTATCAACGTGGCGGATGTAGTACGTGTGAATTTCATTCACACTACCCATTTTCATACTTTATTTATGTATGCGATTTCAAACGCGGTGTTGGTCTTAAAGGCGGAGTGCAAGATTTCTGAAAAACGCTTTAGAAAAGAGAGTCAGGCCGAGTACCAAACACACTTGTAGCCAATCAGCAGTAAGGGGCGTGTCTACTAAACAACATTGTTGCCTGCACTGTCAGAAAAAAAGGTACAACGTTGTTCCTTTTATCTGTCACTGGGGTGGTACCCTAAAAGGTACCTTTTTGTACATGTAAAGGAATAGTCTACCCTTTTGGCATATTAAACTATGTTATTACCTCAACTTAGACAAATTAATACATATCTATCTTTTTTCAATTCGTGCACTGTACAGCGCGTCATGAATGTGTTAGCATTTAGCCTAGCCCCATTCATTCCTATGGTACCAAACTGGGAAGCCACCAAACACTTCCATGTTTTCCCTATTTAAAGACTTTGGTACCATAGGAATGAATGGGGCTAGGCTAAATGCTAACACATTCATAAAGCACTGTAAAGTGCACGCATTGAAAAAAGATAGGCATGTATTAATTCGTCTAGGTTGAGGTAATAACATTAATATGGCAAAAGGGTAGACTATTCCTTTAAGGGTATAAAACACATTGAAATGTTGTACCTTATGGGGTATAATATTATAACCTAAGGACCAATTGTGTACCTTAAGGAACAATTTTGTACAAGTTCAATTTTAGGGGTACAAAACAGTTAACTGTACCTTTAGAGGTACAAAATAGATCCTTAAGGAACAGTAATGTACCCCAAAAGGTACAACATTGATTTAAAGGTACAAAACGCTACCTTAGGGTACCACCCCAGCAACAGAAAAGGTACAGTTTTGGACCTTTTTCTGACAGTGAAAAAAGGTCTATCAAAAGAAGGTCCAGATTCTATTGGGATAAGGGCGTGTTAATTTAGGTGTTTTCAAATGTCAACATTGGCTTTCAGAGATCATGCACCCCACCTTTAAACAAAAAATACATGCAACTATATATACACATTACTACTTAGTGATATTTACAAACATACAGGCACAATGCTCAAGAATAGTTAGTTTACAAATTCAATGCAGCAGTATATATATTAACAATTAAACAAACTGGATCAAACACAAAAGAAGGAAATATGTAACTCACAAAGACATAATGATGGGGGAAACACAACAACATTCAACACACTTCATCTATAACCACAACCAGCTATCAGACCGAACTATATAAAACTATTCACTGATACAAAAAAAAACAACAGCAGACCTTATAATCTCTGAACGTCTGTTCTCAGAAAAGCAGAAATGAGAGACAGCAAGATGAGACAGCGCAAAACATCTGTTTAAAAGCCATGTGCCATGAATAATAATCTCAGGGTGCCTAAAATATTATTATGGGTAATAAATAGATATATTTTAAAAACTATACAAAGGCCACTCGCACCCAAACAGCTACACAACCTGTTTATCACCAAACGACAGACATGTCAATCCACCAAATGTAGTATTTCTATAGTTTCTTACATTACAAAACTAAGTTTTGCATATGTATGAATTACTAAAATGTAAACTTTTTAGTGATAGTGTTACCAAATTTTTCAATGTCTGTGCAAGTGGTGCCACCTAGAGGAATCTTATGTAACTTGCACATAAATGCACATAATAACAAAAACTTATATGTGCTGGGGAGGTTATTTCTACTTTGTTTTTATTCAGTCTCTATTCATCATTCATGTATGAATATGCGAAGAATTTTGTCATTGTCATTTTTTTTGGGTTTCCAAATTTCAAATAATAAGGTGTAGATGTGAACCCCCCCCATCCCCCTGTTAACCTTAAATACAATATAAAATTTTCCCTCCTAAATAAATTGCCCATGTTTCACCTTGCTGCTCTTGGGCAGAATCTAGTCTATTCTTGATTCTGGAAAGAGTTCATAAATGTCATTTAATACGTATATGTGCACAATGCGCTAGGTGATCCTTACCAGGGGGTCTCCCTCTGTGTCGCTCTGAGATACTTGTTTAGAGGTGGCACCATCTTTGGAGGAGCTGTAACCGTCGTAGCCCACATCCTCTGGCCTCAGCTGCAGAAGTGATTGGCCTTCGTGCTGCAAGGAGGCGGAGCTCCAGGGATAGGTGTCAATCACCCATTTGGATGGGTCTTCCCATGCCGCCCTCTTACCATACAGCTGAAGTGATAAGATATTAGCACTGTTTAGTACTGATATTATAGAAATAGTTTCAATAATGCATGATGATTGTATGCGTACCTGTAGCCCTTCTCGTACTGCTTCCAGTAGGTATGGCACCAGAGAGTAGTTCCACAGATCAGTAAACCATACGCGTGAACCATCCGCATCCATCGGACAAGACAGGAACAGTCGAGGACCTAGAAGTGACATGATAAAATATCTCACCGTATTGAATGTGTTAACTGGCTCGTATGCGTTTAAAAAAAGTCTTCAGTCATTACCGATGGTGACATCTGAGGAGCTGTGAGCCTCTAGAAAGGTATTGAGGTGTTGCCAGGTTTTAGGGATCCAGTCGATGATTTTGATGAGGTCGTTGCTACGCATGTTCTTATCAATCTCAGTCTCAATCAGTTTTCTTCTGAGGAAACGGCCCAGGAAGCCCTTCACCGGCTCAGTGTGATTGGCACACAGCACCCACCTGAAGGGTAACAATCTGATATTATACTGGGAAAAGGACTGATATTGAAACGTTTGTGTATGCATGGAATTGTAAAATATGATCGCTTGTGTCCACCTTGTGGTGAGAAGGTATAATAACAATTACTGAATTACATTTATCTCGTTTACAACCATTATGGGATGTGCAAACTATTTAAAAGCACTACCTGAAGTTGTGATGCAACTCCAGATTTGGAGATGAGGAAACACCCTGATTCATAGTTCCTATGACATATGGGCTGTGAGAGAGAAAGAGAGAGAGAGAGAGAGAGATTCATATGTAATTACATGTCAATGATTTTTATTTTATTATTATTATTATATATATTATTATACAGGCATCTTATTAGGAAGATATAAGAAGTGTCATTCTCAAATTATATATAATAATTGTAATGTTCACCATTTGTGGTATTTGCAATTGAGGAATCCATTGAAAATATCGCTTAGGGAGCCAATGTGATGAAGGTTATCCAGGATGACGACAGTGGGCAGCTCAGTCTCACTCTCCTCCGTGTTACACTGCTCGGCCAGACTAGAGAGGTACTGTCGAAGATCCTGATTTTAACAAACACAAAACGTTACGCATGGAAACAGTAACACATAAGTTATAGTTATTCTGTCATTTTATTTTGAAGTATCACATAAGAAAGGAGTAATGGACTTTTATTCGCAAAAAAGTTTTTACGCTCGCTTGAGGTGTTTTTTGACTTATAATAAAGAGAGATGGAAAAGCATTTACCAAATAAATTATGATGTAGTGAATGTTAAACACGCGTGACTGATGGTCTAGCTGTATCAGCTGACATTCTCTTTCCCATACTGTACTGTATGGGGCTCGATGTCATTGCGATGCCCTTGTTGCTATCAGTAATTCTCCTTTTCTATTTCTGTGCACAGCATTCAGTTTGGCAATTTTGAAAAGATTCGCTTCATGTTTGGATGGAAACCCAGATTATGGTCACAAGTCATAACCAATAGAGTTCAATGGTAACAATGAGTATAGTTGGCTAAAGAAAGCCCAGACTGACAAACAAACAGACCGGTTTGGTTAACTTTGAAGAAAATCAGGTGTCTGGGAAAACAATCAGTTAAATGGAGTAAACTGAGAATCCAAATTTATCTGTTTAGTAACCTTTGACACCTTGGATTGGGATTTCATTTAGGACACTGAACTTAACTAAATAGTGCGGTTGGCGTTAAGTTAATGCTTCAATTCGTGTTGTAATTACTGTAATTATGGGATGACAAATCTGAGATTCTACTCTGAGCTTTTCATAACCTCAGACACTTAAAATTATTCGTTTCTATGGCAACACCAAAGCGAATCTACATGCAGCTTTGTGATGACAGTCAAATATTTAATCACTTCATTCATTTGTTCTTGCAAAATGCTTCAGGACAAAGAAAGTGCAACACGTGGCAGTGTTTAAAGGGCACATATTATGTAAAAAATATGTTTGGACATAAATGTGTGTTGCTAGTGTGTGAACACAACAACCTTACAATGAAGAAAATTCTATTTTTTAACCCCTATTAAAGATGCTCTAAGACCATAAACCATTTTTTTTGTTACATCTCCTCTCTATCTGCTTGCTGCCTGTCCGCTGATCAAACTGTAAAAAATGCGATCTCTGTAGACAGCCCAGGCTCCACAAACTGCAATAAAAACACAGTGGCCAAACCTACCACCAGAAACCATAACAAAGTGTTCCATACAATATACGACAAGAAGGATTTGGGGGTGAGGGTTGGGCGCGTTCGTGAAAGCACGGAAGGGAGGGGGAGGAGTTAGCTACGCTCAGTTTGTTTGAAAACAGTTCAAACATCAACAAAAAGTGATGTCACACAGATTCGCTTAGAACGCTTTTAAGCCAAAGCAGTCTCATGCTGTTTTGATTCTCTTGTTAATGTGACATCACACAAACAAAGCCCCGATCATGGCCACTGACTGACTGGTTTGATTTTACAAAAAAAATTTTTTTAATGTGTTTGTTTGCACATTGTAGCGCTAATGCAGCTATAGATACTATTGGTTTAGACTGTATTTACAGGAATCAGATTTTAACTAGGGACGCATCGAAAGAAAATTCTTGGCCGAAAAACTGAAAAAGAGGAAACCAAGGCCGAAAACTGAAAAACCTAAAGATATTATGTCAATTATTAGTATCATTGCATTTATGGCTTAAACTGTGTACTAACTTTACTAAAATCAAGGCATTGCAATTGCATAAATTGATATTAAAGTTTCAAAGAATAAATCAATCACAAATTACGCAAATATTTATTTTGCACATTGCAACAATGCACAGTATAAAATAAAATTCTAATTAAAATGTTTAACTTGACCCCACTCATGTGTAGGGGAGAACCGGGGCGAAAGTAACGCAGGACGAAAGTAACAAACATTTTCTAATAATATTTATTTAAATTGTAAAATATTTAAAAAAAAATTTTTTTTATATTTCTCAAATTTTATGCACAGATATGTAAGAGAATAATGACAGCGTTTTTCACAATGTACTGTTTAAAAAATTAAGTCAGAGAGATGTTGGTTTGCCGGTTGTTATGTAACAGCTGTGAATGATTACAACGCGCTTAAGCAGCCACGTCATGGGATAATAAGTGAACAGTGTCCCAATGTCAAGTGAGCTAGAGTCCTTATCAGTGCCCGAACCTGCATACACAATATACTGATTCACGGGAGCTAGGGAACGAATTGAGACACAGGGATACTTAAATACGTCCACACCACAGACATGTTGCCTCAGACAAGCACGGTCTGGTCGTGATTTCTGTTTGCGTCATCACAACATTTCAGCCGTATTGTTTCGGTGATAAAAGTCTTTTGGTAGCCGAATATTCAGTGTGTCCCTCACTGTTTGTTAATAAGGGAGTGAGAAGCTGTAGCATTTGTATTTAAAGGTACACGCATGAAAACGCTTTTTTGCTCCCACCCAAATAGGGGCATTTTAGATATGCTATCGTATAACAAATGATCTGTGGGGTATTTTGAACTAAAACTTCACAGACACATTTATTTGCACACCTGAGACTTATATAACATCTTGTAAAAATCCTGGTATTATTTAACGGTCAAGTCAACTTTCATTAAATTTGTAATTTCATGTACTTTGAAGTTGTTAACAGATGTGTAATTATGACAAAATGTTAACATGACAGATACTTCCGGAAACATCAGTACCTTGCTGGATTTTTGGTCCACGTTAAAGCTGGCCAGGTTTGTGTCGGTCACCTCTCTTCCAGTCTTTGAGATGATGTAGTGAGCTAGTTTAGTGGCTAGGTAAGATTTGCCAGTTCCACTCGGGCCGGAGAGGATGATTCTGCGGTGCTCCATCAGTAGATTTAAGTAACGCTGAATGATGGGTTTAGGGATCAGTGTGTCGAATACCAGGTCATCAATACTGCCCTCCTTCACACCTACATAAAAAGAAAAGCATTTACTTATTTGAGGATTTTTGCTCTTGACAGAGCTACAAAAACCTATTTAGATTTCTCACCTTTGAGGCTAACTTTGATGACGTTGTTATCGCCCACCAGGTATCCACAAGGCAACAGTTCGGGCACCTCAGAGACGTGAGATCGGACCACCTCCCCCATCCTGTAGCACACTATACTATCCGAATTTAAGCCCAAGCTGGTCAATGGGTCGACACGGAACACATACTCCTAAAGACAAGCAAAATGTAACATTAAGATACGTATACTGACACATATGTGGTCCTGAAATCTTGTAGTTGGAATGTAAATATTCATTTGCAATCACTATGAACCAGTACCTTAAATAGTCGTCGTATTACGCCATCCAACACATCCCACTTGGTCTTCCCACTGACGCCGATAGAGCCGATCAGATATTCTTTCTTCTGCAAGGCCTTAGATGAATAGAAACATATTTAGTATTACATTACGCGTTTATTATGCAGTTGTTCACCCTATGTACATCTACAGAAAGTGCAGTGCCAAATCATAGCTACATATAAAAATAGTTTTTGAATAGATTGGCAATCACCTTGGTCTTGTTGGAGTCACTGATGATGGTCACCACTATACGAACACTTCTCCCCTCTTTGCGTAGGTTCCCCTCGTAGCCATCATCCAATAGATCTGCACAAACGCAAAAGTTAGACTTATGTAATAAAAAGCCTGAGAATCTTGAACAACTCATCGCCAAATTCTTATGAGTCATTGATCGAGGGAGGCGTAAACCTTTTCAACGCTGACATGTGTTCAGCAACCAAGGAGAGTAACGTTCAGCTTTGAGTCAGCGACCGTTTAAAGCTTTGTTATCGGCGAGACTGAACTGTTGGGTTTTAACAGGTTTTTGAATACATGAAGTCTGTAAATGGAGGAATGCAGCTTTGATGCGGCGGGAAAGAGACGCTTTGTATTCATCTAGCACTCTCTGTTCTGTAAAGGAATGATAACGTTGCTTTGCCGCACATCCACATACGCTTAAGTTAGTCCACATCTCTCCAACAATTAAGTGACCCAGTGTCCAGGGAGAAAGAGAGAAAACTTCGGACTTGCTTCTTTTAATTAGCCGGAGCGCAGACGAGTCCTCACCACACCGCCCTGAGACACGGCCGGAAGCCAAATACAATCTTTTACAGAAAAGAGGCCATTTCACTCTCCACTGCATTCAGTCTCTTTCTGTACAGCTGTAAAATGGTTCTGCCCATGACAGAGCTTCAGCTAATGCCACCCCAGAATCATTAACAATACAGCCATATGCAAATCTGCACTGTGCGCAATGTACTGTAAAAAATCAAAGGGGGAACCGTGGGACGGATGAATAGTTATAAAAACACAGAGGAAGAATATATAAAGACTGCTTTGGACAGTTTTATTGGCACACTGTGACCTCGTATTCAAGACTAAAAACTGTAGTGACATTTTGGAGGATTTAAGAAAGCCCTTTGTGATCTTTGGGTGTCTTTAATGGCAGTGTCTTGTGTTTTAGTTGTCCGTTTTAAAATAATTGGAAGTGCACTCACGCTAAAAAAAAAAGGTGCTAAATAGCACTTAAAGTGGATTACTGGCTCGTAAACATAGAGGAACCACTGTGTTAAATAGCACCTATGCAGAACCATAAGTGATGCTATATCACGACTATGGTTCCACGTTTGGTTCTAGCACCGTTTAGCTTATGATTACAAGCCAATGAACCAGTTTTAATGCTATTTAGCACCATTTTTTGGTGGAGTCTTATGAGCCTTAACTTATTAGCATTGTGTAGTTCATAAGTCACTGCAATGATAGTTGGAGTTTGTCAGGTTGTTGGTATGTTGTTGTTGTGAGAGTATTTTAGCATGTACCATATGGTTGCAAATATAGGTTTTGAGGGTCACTAGAGTATTGCTAGGTGCTTACTACAGTGCACTCTCAGAAATAAAGGTACAAAAACTGTCACTGGGACAGTACCCTTTCTAAAAGGTACACCTTTGTACTCAAAGAGTGCATATTCTTCAAAGTACTTCAAAGATACATATTGGTACCTAAAAGGCTCATATTTGTACCTAAATGGAACATATTAGGACCTTTTAAAAGGGTACTGCCCCAGTGACAAATTTTGTACCTTTATTTTTGACAGTGTGTTCTAGGTAATCATTACTTGCGATCTTCAAAAGTGCCCACCACATCTGTGATATTTAATACATCAATGATATTCTGATAAATCAAGTGAAATAGGGTTCAAGGTTCTCCTTTAGTTTTTAGCATTGTTAAAGTGCATTATTTAAATAACATTCAAATCATAAAGCCTGACCTGATATAATGGTGTCGCTGATGTTCAGGTTGTTGAATGACAGACCCAGAGACTGCCGTGAGGATGAGGAGGAGGTGCTGGAGGTTTCCGAAGGGGGGCGGGCAGTTTTAGCGGGCGTGGCAGCTGGCGTGGTGTTTCCGCTTGATTTGAGTCTGTCATTCTCTGCCTTTAGCAACTCAATCTCGTTCTGTACATATGACAACAGGTAATGTAAACAGTCAACAGAATTGTGCACATATATACCAATGTATGCTTTTCTAATACACATATGTCAAAAAAAAATTTAACCCACACTATTTGTTAAAGCCAACAATGAAACAGAGAAATAAACTAACTTTGATTTTAGACTTTAATTTACCACAAACTTCAAACCTTTGCAAAGTAAGCTTATTCCTATTAGCTTCAATCTATTCTATAAGCTTAATCACTTATTAGTAACATGCTAAGAGGATTATGTGCTGGTTTCAGTTGTCTAAGAGCTGTTTATAAGACATGAAGTTAGTCTAAGGATTTCTTTGATCTCTCTGTGCTTAGTAGAGAAGCTCAGACACAAACTCAAGTTGTTTTATCTTGGCATTTAAAAGGTTGTGGCATTTTATAAACTGTTTTCTGATTTTCGCAGTCGATTGATCACTCCTTTATAAACTTAAATTTAAAGATATTTCAAATAGGGCTGGGCAAAAAAAAAAAATTGATTTTTCGATTAATCGTTTCTTTGAACGCGGTCGATTCAGAATTGATTCTCAAAGAGCGGAATCGATTTTTTTTTCATATTTTTTCTGCAAACATTGAACATAAGATAAACGTTATTCTAATTACTAGTCTTCTTCACTAGATGTCACGCCTTGCGCAATGTTACAAGGAGCGAGAGGCGAGCCTGTCATTCTTTCATTCAGTGCTTAAAATGGCAGTTTTAGGCGCTTCATCAACGTTGATGCCACCTTCACATAAAATGTAAGAGGTATGGAAGCATTTTAGATATCGCAAGCAAGACGACAACGATAGTGTTGTGGCTTTTAATTTCTTTTTATTAATTACCCACTTGTAAACTTATGTTCACTGTTATTTTGTATTAATATAGTATTTGTATTAAATCTATATTCATTGAGTTGAATCGAGAATTGAGTATATGTGACCAGTCACGGAAAGTAGGGACACAAGTCGGATCTGGGCATTTTGAGTTATTCACAGATTCTGAAAGTGCAGTTTCTAAGCTTTCCAACGATGTGTGACACATGGAAATCTGATAAGATTTGGAGAAGTTGTGGCCATTTGAATATAGGAACTCAGAAATACTCAAACCGAGAAAATCAAGACGAAAGGGACTCTTCTTTTCAGCTGGGGGAGACAATAGGGCTCATTTACATCTCATTTAGCTAAGCCATGCCCCCTGTAAAACCCTTTTTGAGATGTTCTAGCATCATATGTAGTATTTTATGACCAAATGACAACCCGCAAAATTAAACATGACTCATTTACCTTTGTGGGGATCACAAGTCGAATCCAGTCTGTTTCAGATTATCCAAGTACCATATTTGTCCACAAATGCGTATAATCCGTGAAATATAGATTGTTTACATCAGATTTCGCATGAATGTCTGGTAATACAATATAATATATAATCTGAAGACTATTTAAATCGTAAGATGTAAGGGTATATGAGCTTACACTCCGTTAAACACATGAACCCGCCTTCAAAGTTTGTATTTAAAATAGGGAAGTAGTATAATAGATCATCCAAACAGCGCCGTCGAAAACGTGACATCCTTTAGGGAGGTTACCAATGGCTCGCTCGTTCCTCCATCAGCCAATGACTTCATGGAAAATATTGATAGACAAAACATGTAGCCAATTATATGAAGAATACAACTATATCTGTGTAACTTCTGTGTGTTTGGACTCATGCTGCGCTGCAAGAACTGACATACAGATGACGTCAAAGTACCGCGAGAGCGAGTCGAAATTAAACTACTCCTTAAGATTTCTTGAAGAGCTCTCGCGGTACTTTGACGTCATCCGACTGCGGCGCCGCATAAAGTCAGTGACGCGGCTGACGTACGATGCGGCTGACTGTTATTTGTTCCGCCCCAGCTTCTTTTATTTTTCTTTTGTTTTGTGCGCCCGAGCTTTACAGTCTGGGGAGACGCAGGCTATAAGTTTGAAAAAAAAAAAACTTAGCAAACATGTCTGAGGAACAGGGCAGCGCGTCACTACAGTCACGTGACTTCACGCTCGAGCCGGAAGAGAAGACAATGCTGAATAAAGTCGTAATTCTGCTATTTTTGGACCAAACTGTATTTTCGATGCATCAACACAATCTTACTGACCCACTGATGTCACATGGACTACTTTGATGATGTTTTTATTAACTTTCTGGACATGGAAACCATACATAGATTTTCAATGAAGGGGAAAGCTCTCGGACTAAATCTAATGATAAAACATCTTAAACTGTGTTCCGAAGATGAACGGAGGTCTTCCGAGTTTAGAACGACATAAGGGTGAGTCATTAATTACATTATTTTCATTTTTGGGCGAACTATCCTTATTTAGTAGTCACGCTGTTCCCTTTGGGGGCGGAGGCGAAAACACAAGCTTATACAGTATGTAAATATACACACAGACAATGACGTCCCCCGCTGCACGCTAGAATCTCCGGAAAAACAAGCCTATTTTAACCGCAAAATGTACGCTTTTAAATATACAAAAACTGATATCTCAAACATGGAGAGGCTTCTTCGTGATCTCAACTAACAGATTCTGCAATAAAACGAAAATCACAAATTTCGAAAAAAAAACTTTGTTTCTCATTTTCTCGAAACTTGTGCTGCCGACTTGAGTCCCTGGTTTCCGTGACGGGTCACATATACGAAATCGAATCGATTCGATAGCTTGTGAATCAAAATTGAATCGATCTGGAACATCTGAATCGATACCCAGCCCTAATTTTAAATCTTAAATTTAGAGACATTTCATGATGTAAAGATGTCAAATAAATCTTTGGTGTCCCCAGAGTATGTGAAGTTTTAGCTCAAAATACCATATAGATAATTTATTATAACTAGGAAAACTGCCACTTTGTAGGTATGAGCAAAAAATTTGCCATTTTGGGTGTGTCCCTTTAAATGCAAATGAGTTGATCTCTGCACTAAATGACAGTTCCGTGGTTGGATATTGCAGATTAAGGGGCGGAATTATCCCCTTCTGACATCACAAGGGAAGCCAAATTTCAATGAGCTTTTTTTACGTGCTTGCAGAGAGGGGTTTACCAAAACTAAGTTACTGGGTTGATCTTTTTCATATTTTCTAGGTTGATAGAAGCACTGGGGACCAAATTATAGCACATGGGAAAAGTCTGATTTTTATGATATGTCCCCTTTAAAGGGATACTTTATCCCCCAAAAATTATGTCATAATTTACTCACCGTACTACTCATGTTGTTCTAAACCTGTATGAGTTTCTTTTGTTTAACACAAAAGATAAGTGACGGTAAGCACACAGTTGATGGGTCCCATTAACTTCTATAGTAGGAAAAACGAATACTATGGAAGTCAATGGGTACCGTAAATGTACCATCTATGATCGAAATATCTTCTTTTGAGTTCATAAAAGAACCAAATAAAGAAACTCATACAGGTTTATAGAACGACATGAGGGTGAGTAAATAATGACAGAATTTTCATTTTTTGGTGAACTATCCCTTTTAGATTTAATCCAGACTTTTTAGCAAAAACAATATCATAGAGATGTTTACTGGCAAAGCATTTCCTTGACCTTGATCTTTCTAAAAACTTTTTTTTCAATTGATAATCTTTCTTTTGTTTTTTTCTAGATTTAAATGTAGTTGTAGAGTTTTAGACATAGAAAAAACTAATCTTCTATTGATTTGTTATGTGTGGGAATGATGTGCACATGGTACAATCTTTTCATTTGTTTTAAGCAAGTATTAAGCAGCCCCAGAAATCACTGCATTGCACCAAGAAACTGAATAACCATAAACTATGTAATACTTTGCGTGTTTGAAAACATATGTGTGTGTGGTTGTGTTTTTTTATACCTGCATGCGGTTCATGGCCTCTCGTATCTGGTCGAGGTGGTGGGCGGAGCTTAATGCCTCCAGTCTGATATCTGTGAGCTTTAACTCCTTCTCTCTCAGCTCATTCTTTAGCTGTAGGATAATCTCTGCTTCGGCCTCTGTACATTCACACAATCTGCACAGACACACACCATAAAGGGTGAGGGGGGATCACAACACTATTACACAAACAAAAGAGCTACAAAACACTTCACTCTTTCAGAGAATTAGGGTTGCACTGAGATGCACACGTTCACACTCTGGGCTTTGTGTATTATTTGTGTATGGGATATATGTTGCACTCCATTCAACATCGGGTGTAGGATATTCTGACTTTAAAAGCATTTTATTTGACTCTCCATTACCTTTGCAACGTCTCCTCGTACCCAAACTATGGAGAATAAACAACGCTACCTAATGCATTCAATTGCTAAACAGATTTTATATAATTTAACTAGTTAATATTTTAATCAATAACTGTGTCTTCCAGTAGGAAGTTTAAAAAGTGTACTTTCCGAGTTGAATGAAACGCAGCATTAGTGATCACAATAAAACAGGAAGTGGGAAGTCTTCATGTTGGTCATTCAAGCACAGGCACAAAATGACTACAGTTAGAGCACTACTTACTAAATAAAATCAGGCAAACTGTGAAAACCTCAAAGCTTTTTTGAACACATGTGTTGCCTTTATGATGTCTTAAATTTTTTAAAATATCTCTTCAGCTAAGTTCAATTTTGCAGAAATATCTATATCTTATGTCATTAAAGGCAATACTCAACTCAAACCAGGGGCAGATCATCTTAAAGTCCCCATGTAGTCGACAATTTTTTTCCCATAAAACTCACGTTTGAGCATCAAAACTGCATATATAAATGCTTTTTCCTATAATATTAATTTCTTTATGCCTTAAGACAGCTTGAATGTAACCCTACCCCCTTGCCTCATCTAGTATACGCAGAGTGTATAAAGTTTTTGTAAAGTCTCCACTCAATCGCACCAGCTCAGACTATAGACATATATGTATATAGATGCCGCATTCGACAGTTCCAGACATGCGCAGATCTATGGATATGTAAATTAGTCCTTGACTCTACTCAATTGCAGAGCCTGGACCATAAGATATGAGTATGCAAATTAGGCCATGTCTCCACTCAGTTGCACCAGCTCTGACCATAGATATATATGTATATAGATGCTGCAGTCGACAGTTTTTGGGAACTGCACTTTTATGGAGAAAATACTCCATATGGCTTTGCACATGGCTTGTCTTAAAGCATATTAAAAAAAAAACACCACACAGACATATAAACAACAATAAATACTTGATTTTCACCACAGGGGGACTTTAATACTAGCTTTGAAGTCTTAAATGAAGATCACTGCACACTCTCAACCCCTCCCAGCATGCCACCCTGTGCCTGTTACCGAGATCTGTGCTTGTAGACCACATGACCGTTTGACTTTTTCTTTGGCATCCAAAGGGGGGAGGACTTGCTATCACATAAACACTTTCTATAGACACACATGAGATTGGGGAACATTGATAGAATATAGATATGATTAAAGAATGTGGTGTATGGAATATGATTATCAAGATAAAATAAAACATAATGCAAACAGAATATGCAAAAACAATCAAAAAAATGGTCCAGGCAATGTTTGCGTGTTGTTCCTCCAACTATGCATGTATGTTTTGTGCACTTACTCTGTGGTGGACGGTGAGGATCGCAGTGGTTGTGTGGTGCTGGTCTGTCTGTTGGTGTGTTGTAGTTTGGGTGAGGAAGGAAGGGAGGAATCGGTCATCTCCTCGGTTTCATCATGGGACGATTGGGACTTGCTGGTCTTTTTCTTGCTGAAGGCCTGCTTGAAGGAGCTTCGCAACTGTAAGAGAAAACCACAAACCAATCATGAATCAATAAGTCAAACGATGCTTAAACTATTTATTTCAAACCATTTAGAAGTCGGGCAAGAAGTTAGATTAAAATGATTAATAGCTTGTTTTGGAAAATGTACTATGTGCAAATTATGTATCTTATAATAAAGTGTTTGTGTTGTGTTTTTTGTCATTCAAACAGATATTTCAGTAACTCTTTATAACAACTGCCATTGATCGTATTGAAGAGATGTGCTTTTGTTTACATTTAAAACTTAGGTATTAGGTCAAATACAATGGTCAAGAAATGTTAACTTCTATTATTTTTTATATAAACAAGTTAAGTAAGTGTATATAAATACACATATTCATTTATAACCTTTAAAAATATATACTTATTTTTTTTCTTTCCAATATTTACTTAGAAATGTACAATAAGTTAAGTAGTTACTGTATATACATCAATGTACCTCACTGTACACTGAGATAATTTTATAAAGTTTTATAAAGTGTTACTGATTTTAATTGAGATTAAAATAGTCTTGTTGTATCTGCAAAAAAAATAATGGTAACAATGTTGATCGTCCCTTCACATTTTGAAAGGGTAAATTACGGCAACTCGTCCAATTCACTGTTATTCAAGCAGATTTGTCCATTAGTAAACAGCAGAAACACACAGTACTGGCAGTGAGAAGGATTTGGGGAATGCTGGTGACATGCACACGTTTCTATGGAAACGCTTAGTATTGGGGGCAGTGGATGGGGGGTTATCAGAGGCAATCGCACTCATTGATGCGGGATGATGTAACACTGACCTGGGCAGGGATGGAATCAGCCACCTGAAGACAAAACACACTCACTGTTACCATTAATGGGAAGTTTACCCCTGGACCAGTCAACATACAGACACTGCAGCATCATTGATTCAGTGTTTATTTGATTAACTTTGGGTAATCGTGGAGATTTTTGAAGTCTTTCACTGTGTTTGGTGGCATTGAACCGAAACATTGAACAGGCATAATAGCATTAGATGGGAACGCCATTTTCTCCTTTATTATTTCCTCCTTTTTCCCCATATAAGAGACAATAAAATTGCAGGACTCAACAATAAAGTCTTTTCTGCTTCATGTTTGTACCCATTTTCTCAATATTATAACAGAACCCACAAAATGTTACAATTTTAATAAGTAAAAACCATTTATATTTAATAATTTCTTTATAGAATAAACAATATAAATGCTATACTATGTTTGAATTATATGTGATAGAGTGGAAAAATGAAAGGCGAAGTAGAAAATGGATGAGCATGAAAAGTGGCAATGGGTTATATTGTGAATGCTTGGCATGGACAATTTAGCATCGTGGGCCTGTTTAAATTTATGACGTGAAGTGCAGTTATATACTGTATGTACATTTTGTGATTTCCAACTGTATTATTTTTGTGATGAAATATGCAATTCCTGAATGCAGAACTTTTCAGTCATAAAAAACACCTATCAAGCTCAACCAAGAAAAAGTAACGCAAAAGTTACGTAAGCATTACTTGCATGAAAAGTAACTAAAGTTACTTTTTGGGAGTAACTTAATATTGTAATGCATTACTTTTAAAAGTAACTTTCCCCAACACTGCTGCTAAACCCTTTGACATTGGTAAAGATATATGGTGAGTTTAATACAGTAAAAGTTGCTAAAAAGCACCAGGTTATTATGCAAAAGCTTGAAATATCTCAATGAAACTTACAAATTAAAAAACAGTTAGGCTCGAAAATTAAACCATACATTCAAAATATTACTTTTTATAAGTATATACAAAGCCTTATTATGTCAGACCAGTTAGATCCATTCCCTAATTTAAAATAAAATACTAATCTGTGTCTAAAATGGTGTTACCTTGCTGACATAAATTGCAAAATACACAACAAAAATGTATAATACAAAATAACAAAATGTATGTTTAGCATAAAGCATTGCCCCGAAACTGCAGGTCATCCTTATTGTTGAGCCCCACTGTGTATCTATTATTCCTCAATCCCTTGCATACGAGGACTTGCAGACAGCTTGAGACCATCGGACCACACCGCCTCAAATTATCCAGATGAATAATTAATAGCCACATAAATAAAGAAGTGATTTGTATTTATGAGCTCGGCTTGAGCTCTGCTCTCATTACAAAAGTCGGGGCAGCTCAAGGAAACGTTGCAATAAGCGCTACAAACACTGCTGCCAATGTAATTTTTCACAGCTGTTTACCTCGAGTGCTCTTCACTTAATTCACATTAAATGACAATAAACAACAGCCCGGTAGCATCAGCAGATAATAAAGATGTGAAATAACTGGAAGTTAACTGGAGTGGATGACTTGAAGTAAAACAGGCACGATTGTGTCCTAATAACATAAATATATCACCGGTAATGACGGAAACTTGTACATAAAGATGCTTTTAATAAGACCGTTCCTCAGAGTACTGTAGTAACTAAGTGTTTTGCTAAAGGGTAAGGACTGATAAACAGGGTAGGGAAGTGTAGGGGTCGGTCCAAATGCCACTAGAGGAGAACTGGTACAAGCAGGTTAGATCCTCCATACAGTCATGCAGTAGTGTTTAGGGGGATGTTTATATTCACCTTGTGTCTTCTGTCCTTGCCCTGGTGGTGTGGTGCAGAAGTGAGAGACAGAGAAAGCGTGAGATGGGGGTGTGAAAGAAGATGAGGTAGCCGGAAGGGGGTGAAATGACAGAAACTTGGGGCTTGGTAAATGATTATCGGAATGAGAGAAGATGCCACTACTAGAATGATGACTAGAAGAAGAATCACTACTTTGATAGTAGGAAGGGGACATTTTATAGCACTTTTTACCCTAAAGTCCACTTTTTATTTTAGTCAAGGTTTCTTGTAGAAAACATATGGGTAATTTTGATTCCCATAACCATTTTATATTCTTCTCATGACTGTTCAAGTTTAAAGTCTGTCCTCTTTTGTGAGGCAGTGCCATTAACCAACTAATGTTTCTAAAAACCCTAAAATGGGGCTTGGGTATTTAAAGTAAATGCAAGTAAACTGAGAAGGGAACTTTATGTTGCAAAAGTTAGAGAACGTCTACAAAACAATACATTTTTTAGTCCCTCTGTTAAAGAATAAACTCTCAACCATCACCAAACAGCAGAGTCTATTGTAATCTTTAAATAGCAGCCAAAAACAAAAGCATCCAAGGCAAAAAAATAAATAAATGGGTGCTTTACCAGAAACAACAAACCTTTAAATAATGGGCAAAGAAACATCCAAACCATCCAACTAGCCCTTAAAAATACACTGCAAATTTGGTAAAGGATAATGAAAGGTACAAAAGTTGTCACTTTAAAAAAACATGTACCTCTAAAGGGGGTCACACACTGGATGCGCAGCTCAGCGCCGCATCGAGTCGCGTCTAGGACAACTCGGAGGTATCGTAAACTGGAAGTGCACATTAAATAGCTTGAGCTTAGTCAGATAGCGTCTACTTCAAAATGCAAAATATACGTTAGCAGCCAATGTTAAGGGTTAATGATTTGGGACAAATATGATGTTATTTAATGTTAAACTATGTGAGTGGCGCTCTGTGGCGCGACAGGGTTTTTAGCAACTTCCTGAGTCCTAGCTGGCCGCCGCAGACAGGCGGCACCTGTCGGTACCGGTGTGCGTATACTCTTAGAAAACAATGTGTTCGTTTTTTTTTTCGAATGGCATGGCGCTCAGCTGCGCGTCCGGTGTGGGACCCCCTTAAGGTACATCTAAGGCAGTGCTTCCTGATCCTTGAGCACCCCCTCCCAGTAAGTTTTAGATATCTCCTTATTTAAAACACCTGATTCAACTCATCAGCCTACTTCCAAAATGGTAAACATATCTCCCTAACAAGCTGATGAGTTAAATCAGGTGTGTTAAATAAGGAGATATCCAAAACTTACTGGGAGGGGGTGCTCAAGGACCAGGATTGGGAAACACTGATCTAAGGTACCTTTGAGGTACCAATATGCACATTTTTAGGTACAAAAGTGTACTTTTTGAAAAGGTACCACCACAGTGACAACTTTTGCACCATCTCTTACCTTTCTTTCTGAGAGTGTATGGATTCATCATTCTTGCTTTTATTATTTGGTTTTATATCCAAGTCACTTTAGTTAAATGTCACCTAATTTGAAAATTTTTCAAAATGTAATATTTGTCTCAGGTGAGGTTGTCCCCAGAATGTGCCTGTGAAGTTTAAGGTCCAAATACAGTACCTTAACTTTTCATTTGGCGACCCACTTAAATAGGTAAAATCTATCCCGGGACCCACCAACATTTTTTAAAATCAAAATGGGATTTTTTTTCATTTTTAATAATTGAGTAGTTTTTGTCATATTATTCATTAAATGTAAGTGTTATTGCAAAATCAAAATACCTTATGGCATATCATATCAAAATCATTGTCATTGTTCGTCATTAGTTGGACCCAGCACAACCCACCTTATCCCACTGTGCGACCCACAAGTGGGTACCGACTCACAGTTTGAAAACCCCTGCTATAGATCATTTATTATACCATGTTTAAAAATCACATTTCTGGGTGTGCACATAGACTGTAAAAAAAAGATTGACGTAGTGTCCGTGACGTCACCCATACGTTTCTGAAAACACTGCTGTTTTTGAAGCTTAAAGTAGGCGGTGTCTGCCGTCGCCATCTTTGCCGCGCGTCACCGCGCATCACTCGCGGATATCCGAAAATGGGTAAAAAGGTGGGACGTGGGAGAAGCTGAGGTGACTGGTTGCTAAAACCACGCCCCCCAGCTCGACTCTAGTGACAGCAGTGGCAGTTCACCCTTCACTCAAGTGGCCACGCCCTTAATTATGTAGAAGTTTAAGGCTTAATATCATTTAAACCGATGAGTTACAAAAAAATTCAACCGCCTCACAGTTGTCATGAAGGGCAAAATTAGCTATATAGACCAAAAAAAATTTTGTACCAGGCTGTAAACATATTATTTTCTACTGTAAAGTTGGCCATTTTAACATGGTGGTATATGGGAATTGACTCCCTTTTGGGGCCAGCCTCTAGTGGCCAGTCGTTGAATTGCAGTTTAAATCACTTCCAAATTGGCTTCATCAGAGAGATCGGAAGGTTGCCCCTTGGGTGTGCAGGAAAATGTGTTGTTTTTATGTGTTTATGATTATCTAAAACCATTTTTAATGAGACCTATGACCTAACTGTGGTCTTTGGATGGTTGTGGGCGGGGACTGGGCAAAGTGATATCAGATTGCTCAGAAAATGCCAACAGCTTGTCTCATGAGACTGTTGAAGTTTTATAGGGATTAGAAAAAAGGAGTGGGCAGATTTGTATTATTATAGGGTGGACGTGCAGACACATAGGTGACACACAACAATATATAAAAAGAAATTTCTCATATTAAAAACATCTAAAACAATACACATTATCTATTTCAAAAGAGCACAATGCTGTTCTCCTTAACAGCCATGTCCAATCTGGTTTTAAAAGAGCTTATTATAGTCATCTTTCTAAGTGTAAACAAGCCTTATGGTGTGAGTGTGCTGAAGCCTTACCCAGCTTTTCTTCTTCTTCTTCTTGTCATCTGCGTCTTTGGCACTGCCCATGCTGGAGTGGCTGGCTGCACTGTTAAGACTGGACATGCTGTCTGAAGAGTGCTGTCGACGGATCCTCAGATCTGCCGCACACAAACAAATACAGTCATTGCACGATGCTCACATTTGCATCGGCAAGCTTATTTCTGGAACGAATTACAGCAATGCACTTATTTTCCAAATAAGGGAGATGGTATCAAATGTGTGTAAATGAATGTGAAGTTGAGAGAGTTATTAGCATTAGCGATTAGCAAATGTTGCGCACCAGAAGTGGCAGCTCTATGGACGTGATCAGGTCCGTTGAGCGCCACTTGAATGGCGGTCTGTGCGTCTGTGTTTTGAGTTTTCAGCGCCTCAATGGTCTCCCTCAACTCCGCCAGCTCAGACTCCTACAACACACATACACAGACAAAACATTAAACATGCAGTAGCAACCCACAACTAGACATAATGTAAAAACGGCACATAAAGTAATAAGTATTTCATTGTTATTGTAATAAAATGTTCATAGTGTAATAATTTTCTCAAAAAGTAATAAAATATTGAGCTCATAATGTAATAATAATGATTACATAATAAGAAAGTTATTAATTAAAAACGTAACAAAATATCGTCATAACTGTAATAATTTTAAAGTTTATTAGTGGTGCTTTCATTTATGCAAATATTATACCTCGTAGAGACATGGGGGTGGGCTCACTAAGCATAATCATTGGTGGATGCCAATTCTCTCCCTATAGCAAACAAACAGAGTACCCTTGCAACATTTTAGTGAGACCTATATCTCTGAATCAGAAAAGACATGTGGGTGGTCTCATGTCCTTCATGGCTTAGACTGTAATCACTGGTGGATACCAATTCACTCCCTAGAAACCACCATGGGTACCCCAGCAACCACATAGCAACGCCCTAGCAACCATGTAGCAATAGCAATGCAACAGCCAAGCAACCCCCTGGTCAAAAAAACCTCTGTCTGCCATGCAAAACTTTGAATTTTGTTAAGAAAAGTAACAGCATCAAGAGTAATATTAAGTTTATGTGTTTAGCAAAAACTATGAGTTAAAAGTTGAATATTTATGATGAAGGCTTTGTTCAAATCCATTCTCATAGTAAAAATATAATTAGTGTTACTTCAAGATCATTAGACTGGAACTAAACCACATGGTACTTTGTTGCTTTGTTTCTGACACAGCAGACTCTTTTTGTATGCTACAATGAAACCACTCTCATTTCACCAGCTGTCTTATTCAACTATCAGATGTTTCCTGCCAAAAAAGCACATGTGGTGATATAAGCATCATGCTGAGCTGAAGAATCAAGCATGTGATGAACGTCCACCCACCCGTCCACCTCCACAGTCAAATCTAAAGTTTAGTAGGCCTTCTCCCAAAAACTGCGGAGGAGTTTATGCTTTAATTGAAAGTTTGTCTTAACCAAGAATTTATTTGTAAAAGAATGTTTATTCGAAAGAGATTACCGGTTGCAGGAACTCATTAGGTCTGTGAGGGTGCTTTGTGCAAATTAAGGCAAGACTTTCTTATTTTAATCTAAAGGTTACCTTTACACAATTATTTTAAATGGCTTATTTTATTGGCGGTAGGTTAGAATAATTTGAATGTTTAAGGGTTTGAACTTCAATCAAAACTATAAATTAAATTTTTCATTTATTTTATCGTCCAATCATTTTCAAAGCCTTATTTTTTTCTTTATTTCAACAGAACAACAAGAGAGGTTTAGCACAATGTTAAAGTAAGCATCACAGAAGTAGCCTATATGACTACTGTAAAAAATATTTGTTGGTTCAACTTAAAAGTAAGTTACCTGTTAGCCAAACATTTTATTCAACTTATAGGGCCCTATATGAACAATCTGAAATGCAAGTGCGAAGCGCAAAGCACAAGTGACTTTGTGGGCGGATCTTGGGCGCTGTTGCTATTTTTCCGGCGGGAGAAATAACACTTGCGCCAGGCGCAAATCAATAAGGGGTTGGTCTGAAGTAGGTTCATTATTCATAGGTGTGGTTTGGGCGTAACGTCAAATAAACCAATCAGAACGCTATCCAACATTCCCTTTAAACGCAAGGGCCAAGTTCCATGGCGGGTTGCTATTATTATGACGGATTTACCAGGCGCAAGCCAGAATCGGTTCACAGCCGAGGAGACCGACGTTCTTGTAAGAGCAGTCAAAGACAGAGAAGTTGTTTTGTATGGGGATGGGAGAAATCCGCCCAAATCAGCGTCAGTTAAACAGGCGTGGGAGGAAATAGCCACAATTGTCTCATAAGGTTTCTTATGAAAACATTTTAATTATTATTTACATAAAATAAACAAAATACAGCCACACAACAAACTTATGAAAATATTTTAATCGTTAATTGCATGATAATTTTTTAACGCAGCCACACAATAAATAAAAACTATCACCACAATGCTCACCACAATGATTTCCCTTATTTCATGTGTTAATATTTTTTTATTGTAACAAATTATGATTTGCAAAAATAACTGTTGCATCTGTGTAGATTAGATAAGCAAAGTGTGTGCGCGTTGTGCACGCTATACATTATGGTCAATCATGCACCCTTAAAATAACATAATGAACCATGCGCAACGCGCCACTGACATAAGACTATTTTTTTCTGGTCAGTGGCACAATTGTTTTTTGAAACTGCAAAATAGCATCAGGGATGGTTTGCGCCGGAACACGCCTCCTTTTTTGCGCTGAACCGCCCAAGGAGCGCAAGTTCATTCCCTAGTTTGCCGATGTGCGTCTGTGGAGGAAAAACCCGCTGTGCACCGGTGCAAAATACGAATGATACATGCGTCATTGACAAAGTTAATTGCGCTGGGTGCAAGATAGGGCCCATAATATATATATATATATATTGTATTATGCTGCAGTACTATATTTGAAGTCTTCCGAAGCCATACGACAGCCATTTTAAGAAAAAAAACATCACTTAAGACCTTACTAAACACCCATGATCACCATATACTTTCTTAAATGTAGCAGCCTACACAATTTAAAAAATATTTAAAAACAACTAACATATTTTTTATATTTATGAAATGTACTGTATGGAAGCAGCATTAGCCTATTTAAAACATTAATGTACATATTTTCTCTCACCTTTTGCTCGGCTGTCATGGTTAGACTCTGCAGACGACAGGTCATATTCGTCAGACTCTTTTCAAATGCCGCCACAAGGTGCGCCTGTCAAACCAACACAGAGTTTAAGATGGATTTTTGATAAGATCTTCAACAAAATCCAAAAGAAGTCATACTAATTTATCGCAAACTGTTTGAACCAATACTGTAAATACAGTGGGTGTAAAAACAAATCTTCCCTGTCAGCTCCTCAGTGTAGATTTACAGATCCGTAAAGGTTATTATTCATCATGAATAAAACACTTAAGGCATGCTTTGGGCATACGAGGATGAAATGGTATCACATTTCTTCATATCCACCCAGTCTGAGCCTCTGGAGAGTTTCTTATAGGGAACTCTGATCTCCGTCTCACCATCAAGCTGAAGAGTGCTGTGAACTATTCGACATTCACTGAGAGCTTTGAAACATGTTTCAGGTTTAAGCAACTGAGACGGAGTTCAAAGGAGACACAATGTCTAAACATATAACCCCCGGGCTTTGGTTGAGGAGACGTCTTCAACACTGACCTCAGCTAGACTAAAAGACTTCGGATGTGAAAGAATCCTGGGCAACATTTTTACAAAGAAAGTGTTTCTTTAATCAATAGAAATATCATAAATAGTTTAAACCTTTATCATCTGCCTTAAGGTGGAAAGATGATTTAAATAGATATGTCAGTTCTTGATAGAATAGATAGGTCAGCTTTTTGTGAAATGTTCTGCTTGAAAGTAGGCTTGTGCGGTCTTTCTTTAAAATAAATGCCACTTGGTTTGGTTTTCAGTGCAATGGCATTCATACATTTTTAAATGTGATTTAAGGGCCTTAATAATTGGGAGCCACTGTATTTTTAAGGGACATTTTATGGAAGTGCAATTTAGCAGTTTATGTGCTATATATTTTGTTTATAGTATTTATCATGCTTTGGAGCCCAATGATTCACAAAGGTTTTAAAAGTTGTTTTAAGACTCACGAGTTATCTATACATATTTGAAGAATATCTTGTCTGTGTACAAACATTTCATACCACTTAGCTATCATATAACTCAAATAGATTTAGTTCAGAGACGCCCTCCCAAACACAACTTCTGACAAACACAAATCACAGCAAGGACGGGCTGTCTCATGCTCTGTCAGTCTATATTAAACTGTCAGACAGCGAGTGGTTCATCACACCTCCCCTCATCACTTCCGAGACGGATTGTGAGAATAGCTCAGCACGGTCCAAGCCCGGCTCACTTCTTGCGGTGCTTTCTTACCGAAATCTAATGTGACACTGAAACACAGTGAGTCTTGGTTTGGACACACACAGCTTTCCGTTTGAGACAGCTGATCTCCTAAATATACAACTCAGAATGCAACTCAAATTTGGATGCACAAAGTATAATACAAATTTTAAAGTGTATGTTTGTTTTAAATGCAGCATCTCTGTAAGACTCCGTGTTTATGTAGCTCAGCAGGTAAAGCAAAAAAGATAATGCGTTTCAATCCCAGTGAACACATATACTGATAACAAATGTATACCTTGAATGCACTGCAAGTTGCTTTGGACAAATGCACAAAATGTAAACTTACATTTGCCGCCAGCTGAGAGGTCAGGGTCGCTACTTTTTCTTGGGAAGCGTCCAGCTCTCGTCGCAGTTTTCTGATTTGCTGTTGGAACAGATGTGGTTTCTTATTACAAACCTTTTATTTGACAACATAAAAGCATTTTCCTTGCTTAATATTGACATAAGATCCTTGATATCAATCAATGGCCTTTGGCAAGCACTCGGGCATGTAAGACTTTGAAGTACTTGTATTATGCTAGAAGAGAGTGTAGGTAAAATAAGAAATTACCGTCGTATTTTGGACTGTTTGGCCCTTGATTGAGAAAAGAAGAGTACAATTAACTCTATGTTGCATGATCGTACAAAAGTGTAGATATTAACCATGACACATGGGAATGCATTAGCTATGAGCAGTTACAGGGAAACTGTAGATGTTAGATTACAAGTTTAGTGTTAGGTGAGACAGAACTCTCAGAAAAATGGTACAAAAGTTGGTCCTAATATGTTTCATTTTGGTACAGATATGTACGTTTGAGGTACTAGTTTGTACCACTTATGCTGTGTTCATACCAGCCATGGTATAGGCATCAAGCATGAGTGATTTCAATGTTAAGTCAATGTGAAGACATGATTCCTCCTCATCTGCGTGTCTAGTTCACGCGAATGGCGCGAAATGACCGTTGCGGCGCGTAACGCGAAAGTTGACAAATATGGTGAAAAAACGCACCGAGTTAACCAATCAGGAGCTTGCTCTAGTAGTGACGTGATTACAGAAAGTCGCAGAAGCCCCTCCCATGACGCAAATTTCTGCATAAATGTCTCGATGACTACAATTTCACCCACAGCTTTTACATGCGAATGAAGCGAGTAAACTCAAAATGTTCAAGTGGCAAACTAGATGCGGTAGACGCGAATTTGACGCCTCAAAGGCGGCTGCTGTGAACCCACAGTTAGGTGGTGGTTCTCAAACATTTTCAGCGTGCGGCCCCCCTTGTGTATGGTGCATTCCTTCGCGGCCCCAAAGAAAAAAAAACAGTTCTAAAATTTTACATTTTAATTAAACAAAACATTCAATTATACAAAGTAGTGCTGTTGGGAATTAGCCTTATTTTTTAGGTTTAATTACACAGAATCCATGATAAATTAATATAATTTAATAAAATGTCATAAAACTTGGGGGCCCCCATGTCACCACCTCGCGGGCCCCCAGTTTGAGAACCACTGCTCTAAGGTACCAATGTGCACCTTTGTTGTACCAATAAGCACCTTTTAGGTACAAATGTGTACTTTTTCAAAAGGTACCGCCCCAGTGAAAACTTTTGTATCTTTTTGTACCTTTTTCTGAGACTACATATAGAAAAGTATTGTACAAATATGGCAAGGAAAAAATAATATTACAGACAAAAAAAACACAAAATGAAATAGAAATGAAAGGAGAATCAGTGAACAAATAAACCAGAGTCCAAATCAAAGTTAAACTACTATAGGGAGGGATTTATGTGTTAAATCTGTTTGTTTGTATCAAAAAGTGAAAGTGAGCTACAGTTATTGATACATACAGTAAGAGTGTCTCATAAAAAGAATGCAACATAGGGTTAAATTTATAGCACCTGTAAAAACTCTTGGCTTAATTTAGGGCAAAAAATAGTTTGTTGTAAATATATAGGTTGGTTTGATTAATGTTCCTGTAGCTGAGGTGGTATAAAATAGTGTTAGCAACACAAAGATCATGGGTTTGATTTCCAGGGAATTAAACGGCTCAGTTGTCTGCCAAAAGTAAATTCAATGAACCACCTGATATTGGACTTTGTAAAAGTGTATCACTGTTTGACCTTGAATTGATTTTATACATTTGATAGTACCAAAATATATAAACTGGAAACAGACTATCCTTACCTCAGAATGAGCCTTTTCCTCCGTCTGTAAGAGAAAACAAGAGAGTTAAGCATCAGAACAAAGACCTCAGTACATTATTACCTATCCCAAAGGGCTTTTTTGCATCCATATGCATTTAAATGTCACCTTTTAGATACAAAAAAAGCAAAAATCCACACCTAGCATTCCACACCCAGCATTATATCATCTCCTTTGCAGTCAATTAACTTGCCATAGAAAAGCCATAGAACACAATGCACAAAGTGGCACACGCATTTCTGTCTTGTTGTCAAGTACAATGTATGAATGAGACGTGTGTACTTCAAAAACAAAACTGTGAAAGATAATAAAACTTTATATCATAAAATCTAAAAAATGGTGCCAAATAGCACTAAAAGTGCTTCACTGTCTTGTAATTATAGGGTAACCACTTTAAGTGCTATACAGCACCTGTGTAGAACCATATTGTGCTACTGTAGAACCATAAGTTGTCCTATATCACCACTTACAGTATGGTTCTTCTTACAGGTAAGTGCTATATAAATGCTATAAAAATGGTTCTCCTATGATTATGAGGTTTTAGCACCATTTTATGTCTAACCTCTTCAAATTATAAAGCTTTATGCATGTCACTTAAAGTCATATTGCAACAAAGAGGTTTAAGTTTTAATATCTCCAAGTTTCATTTTAATAGTACAGTATTCACACATTTTTACTCTAAACAAGACAAAAATACTGGTAAGGAAATAGCTTTTCTGAAGAGAATGTTGAATCAGATTTGAGGTTATCCTTGTTAGTAACTGGTCTGAAGCATAAATATTAAGTTGTTAGGGTTTGCATGTATTAAATAGTGTGGCGGGCAATACAAACGCGCTTTCTGCATGATGAGTTGTTACCTTGTCTAAAAAGGCCAGCACCTGAAAGTAAGAAAATGTGTGTTCAAATAGTGGCAAAGTTACATTGCTGAGCCACCATTAGCCTCTTAGGTTCATTAATCTCCATTTATAAGCTCGTGTTATGCTGGCATTGTGATTGTACTACAGTGCATCAGTCTTGTCACTTTTCATAAAAAAAAGATCTATTCAGGTTATTAGTTTGTCATGCTCAGGCAAATGGAAACAGCATTTGTGATGTTACTGAAATTCACAGAGGAGCAGTTAATGTTTATCTTTTTCGGATTTATCTGTACTGTAAGTGATTTATGATATAAAACAAATGATTCAGGCATACGAATATGCAGTAATTTTCATTTTTGGGTGAACTATCCCTTTAAGCTTCACTGTATAGGAAGTATAGGAATAACTGAATTATATGTAAGAATAAGTTACAGTATTAGAGTAATGTCCAAAGAGGAAATCTTCAAATTACACTAAAACAAGTGATAATCCTGTCTTGAGCCCTTTCTGCATTTTAATTTGTTGGAATCATATTTCTCGCATTTAAACCCTAGTCAGATTTGCTATCGTTTAAAGGTGCAGTATGTATATTTTAGGAAGATTTCTTGACAGAAATGCAATATAGTATACATAACTTTATTTTCAGTGCTGTAAAGACCTTACATACAGTAATTAACTTTTATGGTTTTATTACCTTAGAATGAGTCATTTTTATCTATATACACCGCGGGTCCCCTTACATGAAATTTGCCATGTTGTACCGCCATGTGTCTACAGTAGGCGTAAATAGACAAACTGTTCTACAGATCATGTTTTGTCACCATCTGGTCTTATACAATGACATGTTTGTCCTGTAGCAGCTACCGTAGCTTCTCTATGTGTTACGAAAAAGGAGGGGCCAGCAGTGGACTAAACCGTTGATTGCAATTTGCAATCTCGCTGCTAGATGCCGCTTTAACTCTTTCGCCACCATTGACGAGATATCTCGTCAATCAAGAGAAAACGCTTCCCTGCCAATGACGAGATTTTCCGTCTTTCCGCAATACCACTATTATCCACCAGGTGGCACCCTTCCACAACTTTTTAAACCTGGAAGTATTGCTCTATGGCAAGTGGCTGCATGTCTGTGTCTGTTTTAAAGATCGCTCTGAATGGGATCTCTATGAAAAGTCCGTCACAAAAATGGAATTATCTTTCTTGCAGAAACCTACCCATATTCAAAAGCTGATTACAAAAGAACCACTGAAGGTAGGATGAAACGTTTTTTTGTTGTTGTTTGAAAGCAGACAGTCTGTTCTTTCATTTGGTATATTGTATGTTTATATATTTAAAGAAGAACATTTTCTGGAAGGCATTAAACTTTGGTGAAAATCATGAAAAATGCTGGCACTGGCTGGCAACTTTTTTTTAAAAACGCTGGCGGTGAAAGAGTTAAGGGCTCGTTATAGTTGTGCGTAGGTCCTACGGCATAGCAGCGACGGCGTAGGTTCCGTGTCAGTTTTCATTTATACTTTTGCGTCGTCCTCCGCATCGACGTGCAAACACACGCACAAACCACTGGTAGGCAGTATCCACGCGTGTAACCACAGTAGCAGTGCGACCGTCAGAGTAGAAGAAGCTTGGCAAGTTAACCCACAAACGAAGAAGAAACAGCAACTTTGTATGATTTGAGAAGACCAGCAATGATGGAAGTAAATTAACAGTGACTTTCGTTGCAGTTTCAGTTAAATCACTCCTCAACTTGGCTCATCTTTGTTTTCACCGTCACAAACGGAAATACCTATGACGCTGTTTTTTTACCTGACCGGAGGGGTTCTGGTGGACCAATCACATCGCTTGCGGTCCACGTAGATCTGACGCGCTGTTAAAATTTTGCGAGGTGCGCGTCAGGCTACGAGAGCTACGCACAGGCTATGGCTACGGCGTAGAACCTACGCACGACTATTAATTGGGTTTAAATCTACACACAGCACCTTTAACACTTAATGTGACTACTGGAGGTTTAATTGGTTGCTTTTAGGGTCAAGGTTCAATAATGATACGGCCAAAAATTCCCCTAAAATACCCTTTTAATTTTAGATGTTTCAATTTTGCCTAAAATAATGATAATTTGAAGTCATGTTTAGGACGAATACATAAAATAAAATAAATTTTCAATCTTAGATCTTAAAGAGAATAATAGAAAAGTTTGTTTTTGACACTGATGGGTGTTTGCACTGCATCACTATGACAGTATGTTATTTCAGAGCTTTTCTGTTCACTAGAATGACTTTGGCGTTACTTACCGCCGAGTATAAAGATGACGTGCTTGAAACCAGAGAGAGAGAGGAACCATGAACTGTAAAAAGAGAGAATCAACAAAATAATACATATATTTCTCTGAATGCTATGCTGTCAGAATAAATGGTTCAAAAATGGTCCCTAGCAGTCACTGGGGTGGTACACCTTTGAACCTAAGAGTTCTATTAGCACATATTAGTACCTCAGAGGTGCATACTGATACCAAAGTGTGAATATTACTACCTCAAAGGTACATATTTTAACCAAATCTAAACATATATGTACCTAAAGGGTATATACAGTACTGTGCAAAAGTCTTAGCCCACCGCCACCCGACTTCTTGTTTTAGAAGTTTTAATGTCCATCCATATTTATTTTTCTATCTATTTTATTAAGATACAAACAGAAAATACAGGAAATATGTACAAATAAATAAAAAAATAAATGCATTTTCAGGACTAAATGTCTTCTTTAGGCATCGTCTGTGTTTAGTGTGACCTCTCTTGGCACTAAACACATCTTGAGCGTTTTTGAGCAAATTTTTTATTTATTTATTTTTAATTAGAAATTTTGATTTAATTTTATTTAGGTTTAAGAGATCCTGCAGTTTCCTGCTATTGCTCAAGTGGAAGGGGGGTTTATCCTAAAAACTTGACACATCAGTTTACATTTTTATACAGTTTTTAATACTACATACACATTTCCTGTATTTTCTGGATGTATTCTATTAAAGAGACTAAGAAACAATTATATATGAACACTATAACATTGCAAAAACAACAAATCTAATTCTGGCATGGTGGCCTAAGACTTTTGCACAGTAATGTATTATGACCTTTTTAAAGGGTACAGCCCCAGTAACAGCTTGGGACCATTTTTCTTTATATGCAGTTCTTTATATGCATATTCATAAATAAACTGTTGCCGATGTATTCATGTAGAGAAAACTAGGATGTGTACAGTACAGTACAGTATTTTTTCAGCAATATGTAATGCTGACCTTCATCTGTGCTGTCTCTAAAAGAGCCAGATCGACTCATGCCGCGTGGTCGCTCCTCCAGCGAGGTGGCACTTCCGCCCAAAGTGTTTCCCTCCCCGTAGAGCTCGAAAGAGTCATGTGCTGGAATACTGTTAGAGCGACTCATACTGGTGCCAGGGAGATTGTACTGGGGCACATTGGTGGGACTCACTGCATTTAATGCAAAGATAGATGTGAAATCACATTTTTGTTGAGTATTTGACGCACAGTTGTTATGTTTAAATGGTATATTTTGTAGAAGTATGTTAGGAAAAAACATACGCAGGTTTGAGTAGTGGTATTTGCCTGCGTTTGTGCCGGCTGTGCCCGGTGGCGAAAGTGGACTTCCTGTGTCCTGCAAACCACCGGTGGAGTGAGATCGCAGCCATTCCTTTCCTTCCTCGTGTGACGTCTGTCTGGAGGAAGGGGGATACCTGATTCAGAGGATAAAAATAATTTCCATCAAGTCACTATATAATTTGAAAACTGGTATAAAAGGATGTAGCCTTAATGATTTCAAGCACTGAGTTTATAAGATGTACTAAAGTGACCTATTAAATCCACGGGTGTGATGGGGTGTAAAAATGATTTGTACAGTGAAACATGACAATGACAGCCGCCCTCACTGTATTGCGTGTATTCTTCTGCTGTAATAGCTTCTTGCAGTGGGCAGACTTATCAGCGTGCTTGAAGGACAGTTCATTTAATTTCATAAAGCTTTTAATAGAGTTCCCGCACATCTTTCCAGCACAAATGTTTTCAGCGAGCACATCAATGCATCTCTCACTGGAGACCAGTGTTCAGCCTTTGGTATTAAAATATCACGTGACATTTAAGACTGCATTTGATTGGCATTTAACTGCATTTAACTTTCACCACAATAGATGACAGATAACTTTTTAAATGATGGATCGGATAGCACTTTCTCATTTAGTTTAAATGCTGAGCGCTTAGCCCTATAAATATTTCATTGCTTGTTAAAAGCATTGTGCTGTGCTATAAATTATTGAACTGTGTTTCTGTGATAAAAAGTCACAGCAACAGATACTGCATGCAGTGCAGTTTAAATATCTAACTTTATTAACGTTATGATGCTTGCCTTTTTGGACACGACTAACAAACAAATAAATATGTAGTTGACAAATGAAATAAGTCCTAAGCTACAGATGATGTAACTACAAATGCTACTTGCATGATGGAGTCGAGAACATAAAACAAACAATTAATTTATGAGGATAATTAGATGAGATATTGAGATGATTATATTAGTACCTCAGTCCCTTTTTGGGGAGTGTGTTTCGGTCAAGAGGCATGCTATTAAAACAGAAGAGAGAGACAAGAATGTTATATACAGTACAACAAACACACATTTAAAAAAAATCACAATAACTTGATACATAATTGATTGTTGGGGTGTTTTCAGACCTGTAGATCGACTGCTTTGTTTCAAAATCAAGGGGTTAAATCGCTACAATTTTGCAATATCATCTTGGTTCAGTTTGCATTTACAAGGCAATATTTCCAAACGAAGCAGACTTTGTTAATACAAGTCACATGTAAGTAATAATAATAATAATAATAATACCTTACATTTATATAGCGCTTTTCTTAGTACTCAAAGCGCTTTACATATGAATGGGGGAATCTCCTCAACCACCACCAATGTGCAGCATCCACCTGGATGATGCGACGGCAGCCATATTGCGCCAGAACGCCCACCACACACCAGCTTATTAGTGGAGAGGAGACGTAAACTCTCATTGAATTTTTCATAGTGCATTTGTTTGTTTTCTGTGATACCGAACAAAGTTGTCCATCAGGACTGACAGACAGCAGCTTTGCGGGATTATTGTGTGGCTTTTTTGGTAACTGTGGTTATATTACTTTATTATTGTGAGCGGGAATCAAAACTGAGGCGGGATAACATTCTTACCATGTACCCATTGCGGAGAAGAGCAACTAGAAGACATTTTATAAGGAACAGGTGCGCTTTGGTTTTGAATGGCGTTGACGGGCTCACCAAAACTCGTCATCCAAAGAGCTATCAGGTATGTTCATGGTTAATAAAACAATAAGCCTGTTCATTGGTCCGTTGGGTCGATTGCTTTCACACTTTTACCTAACTGCTCTAGAGTTCAGTTGCAATCGGGCCGAGACCACCTCGTTCAGGCCGGTATCCGGTTTCAAGGGATACTGAGGTTTCAAAGACTCAGGGTTTCAAAAATCACGTCATATAATTGATTTAATGTTAAGATTTAATATATATTAAAGAATAGTATAATTTAAGTGCTTTATTTTAACCTGGCATACATGTGTTGCTTAAAAATAAAATGTATTATGTCCAGTTGAAAAGTTGTTTGTATACACAGACGTTGGAAAATAACACATTTTAGTGTTGCAAAGGCAATACCGCAAAATCGTGGTATTTTTTGGTTATCATACCCTCAAAATCTCATACCAACCCATGCCTACTCGAGACGGTTGCTTTGGTGCGGATCCGAGTACGATTGCAGTGTTCGCATATGCTTAAACGAACCAAACCGAACCAAAGGTAGAAAACGCACCAGCTTAGGTCTGAAAACACCCTTAGACTACTACATTTCAATATTAGACCATTTTATCCCAAAACTACACCTGAAAGCAATACAGGACAGTATTTTCATTAAGACATGTTGAATATTTACTGCTGGGTTTTAGGAAGTAATACATTTTCTCTGTTCCAAAACCTAGTTTTAAGGGACCCATAGATTTGTAGGTTCATAATATTGACCAAATTGTCCAAAGAAGCATTGTATGCATATTATACACAAAAGGCAATCCGATAATGCAGTAAAACCGTGGGAAAAAATTCATCTAGGCTGGTAGACGGAGTGAGAAAAATGTCAATGCATGATGTATATACAGTAGTTCATTCAATAAAAAAACTATAAATGAAATAGCTCTATTAATTGTTGACTATTTTAACAAATATTTGTATCCTTATGTGCATATTCGTGCTTATTATGGCACTATGCATTGTTACAGTAGAAAAAGATGTACCCCAGCTGTCACTGGGGCAGTACCAGTCCTAATATGTACTATTAGGTACAGACACGTATAAATTTGGTACCAATATGTACTTTTGAGTTTCCTATATGTACCTCTAAGAGTCTAGCGCCCATGTGACATCTGGGGCACATATTTTGACCACTTATTCTGACTTTCCAATGTTTAGGAAGACATTAAGGTAGCTCATTACATTTTAGAACAAAGTTATTATTTAATTCAATTGTTTAATATATAAAAAATACTGGACTATAAGCGACTCACCCTTCAGACAGTGTGGATTTGACGCTACCCGTGCGTGTGACCTTTGGTCCATGGTGATGTGGTAGGGGTAGGTCGATGGACTCTGAGCTAGTGTGTAAACTGGTCATACTGTGGCAGCTCAGGGTGTCTTTACTGCCCGCAGATGAGCTGCTGAGGTTTGGAGGCCACGGGCGGGCGTTGGAGGGCAGGGACAGACCCGAAGCTGGACTAGAGGCCGGGGAGTCCGTGCCCAGGTCGGGTGTTTTGCCATATAGCGGACTGCTGCCTCCGCTTTGCCCGCCCATGCTGCCCAGACTACCTGTTCCTGAGGAGGGTGAGTCCAGGCTGGCCTGGCGAGCCAGTGTGCCATGAGGGCTGCCCAACGCTGATGGGCATTTACCAGAGTCAGGCGTGCCGGGTGAACTGGGTTTACTGCTGGCCTTACTGCCAAACAACCTAGGCAAAAACAAAGAAATGAGTTAATACGTTAAAATTGAAAGAACTTTAAGAAGAAATAGAAAGAAGGAATGAGGAATTATGTTCTTTTTTAAATCTTTGAGAAAGAAACCCACCATTACACAAAAGGCATGTCATCAGATTTTTTGCACTATTCTGACTATGATCCTTTGCTTTTGAGTATAAATACTAAGTGTACAAAGTTTTACCGTGGTGTCTGCATATTCACATTTACAAACCACAACCACCAGGTGGCAACATAAACCTCCTGAGTTTTGGCTTTGCGCTACATCAGACTTCTAAAGCTGAAGTGAGATTTATATTACCACCCCCTTGTTCATCCTAGCATTTGGAGGCTGTAGATGAGATTTCAGGCGGTCCGATGGGAAAGGCTTAGAAGAAAGACTAGAGCTATGACTAAAACAATGAGTTCTGCAATCCATCACAAAATGTTTTCTATCACAGCCGAAACCACTCATCGCTCATTGGCAGATGAAATCGGCAGTGCAGTACAGCCTGAGGCAGCTCATGTCCATCTTACATATTTTTAGAGGAAATATCTTGAAATATGCCCTCAATGATGGCCCACAACATCAGACGTTTGCTCAAACCACGAATAGCAATTCTGCTCTCTTACTATCTACCAGTGTCCATTTGTGTCTGATGCTAAACGCCTCGCTTTTGATCTATCAACTTTTCTTACCTGCGGAATGTGGGGGATGCGATGTCTGGGTATTTGGAGCCTGGCTGTCTGAGTCCAGATTGGGTGGAAGTGGGGCTGGATTTGGGAGATGTGGAAAGCCCCGCACCCTCCTGATCCGATCCAGACACCTTCTCTTTATCCGTCTGATTGACGGTTACGGGACTCGAGCGTCCCGATCCCACTTTCCCGGCGTCTCTCCTCTTAGTTCCGGTTGTGGTTCCTCCCACTCCTCCCCCAGCTCCAGCTGACTTTCCGCTGACGTTCGAATCGATGCTGCTAGAGCTTGAGCGATTCCCGCTGCGGCACACCACACTACTTCCCCCGCTGGATGATTTGGCAGGCCTGGGCAGGGAACGATACTGAAGTGGAACCTTTGAACTGTTACAGGCTAACAATGCAGCATCATCCTGGTGTTGCGCATCATCCAGACTTGTCTTCCGGCCATTGCCGATGGGTGTGCCCTTTCCGATGCCCGCAGACTTGGGTACTTTTCCTAATGTTGCAGAGCCACTAGCCAGCGTAGCCCCGCTGGCTGTAATGAGGGTCCCGGCAGGCCCTGGAATCTTCTTAAAGCCGAAGGAGCTGGTGGTGGGCGGTCGTCCGATGCCCGAGGGTGGCTTCTTCCCCTCATCTCCGCTGCTCTTTCCCGCATCTGATGGTGAGCGCTGGATGGTCGGGCTCTTGGATGGAGCCTTGACCTTTTCAGATGCTTTGGCGTCATCTGTTTTACCTGTCAGCACAAGGATGTAATGTAATCATTCAACACTGTCCGCCAGGGGTGTAGGATAGTTTGCTAACTTATTTGCAAATAATTTACAACCCCAATCAATCATCACCAATACAATGCAAAACCACTGTGCCAAAAACACTTTTTTTTGCACAGCACAGCAAAATATCACAGTTGCAGTATTCTCATATCAGCCAAAGTTACTAGTTTCTGCTGAATGTCCAAACAAGTAGCGTGACAGAGTTTTAGCTTTAAAGGTTAGCTAAAATAAAACATGCACCAGTCCCCGAAGGTTAGCCAAAAGCCTCTAATGCAGGAAAGTTTATTAGCATTTCAAAGTTCTCTTTTTGAATACCACACATAAAGCTTTAGACACAGTAAACAAAAAACACTATATACCTGGTGTTTTAAGGGAGGTAGATGTGCCTTTGGTCCGCGGTGGCGTAATGCCAACCTGGGCACTCATGCCCCTTCTCCAGGAGCCTGTTTGGGACATGCTTAAACCTGACTTCTGTCCAACATCTTCACCCTGACCTGATGAGGATGAGGTCTTCCACTTTGAGGAAGGGTCCATCCCTGGCTCAATCTCCTCATCAACCTTCTTCAGATCTTCAGCACCGGCCCAGCTACTTCCATCCTGCTCGACGTGTCTGTGCGTGTCTTTATTCGACTGTGAATCACACAGGCAGAAAATATAGCAGAAATGCATGCACGGTAATCTCACACATGCATTGCATCTGACAGATGGCCCAGCTATTCCTACTAGCCAAAGCAAAATGTCCAAATCTCTTATTCTGCTCAATCTGTTGCGGTCTCCTGACAGACTGCTGGTACGAAGCTATTTATAAAAGTGTGTGTGTGTGTAAGAAAACAAAAATACATAAGATGAAAGTATATGTGCACCTGTGCTGCTTTGCTCTTGCGGGATGAGATGCCCGTGTATGTGGATGGATGCAGATCGTCTGTGCCGATGTTGTCTAAGGTATCACTTAAACCACTGCTGACCGAACTGCTGTCATCCCAGCTGTAGACAGACATATGAATGATAGATTAGACAGAAATTATACTAAAGTATATTGAGTGTATGTATGTAAATATTTCTAAAATAAAATGTCAGTGCCCACCACTGTAAAACACCCAGGCACTATTTTATTCATACCCCTTCAGTTCTCATTAACTTACTATTGACAGTCTTTCATTCTTCACCAGAGCTGTGACTGTGTCTAATTAAAGAGGGGTGTACAACAGCCTATGCTGAACCATTTCTGTTTTTGGAAATCTGGATGTATGTACACTGGAGTTATCATTGGAAGTGCAAAATTGCACAGCTTTATGCAGCCATTTACAAACCCATTTTCAATCTATTAGACCAAATAAATAATACGCTGATATTTATCACCCGCTGCCATCTCTGTCTCGTGTTGCTAAGCAAACAGGTCACCCCAATTTGTTTGTTTGTGTGCATGCATATGTCAACACTTGAGATCTGATCGTGGAAATGTATATTACACTCGGGTGACTGATCTGAATAGACCAAATTGACCGTTACAGAAAACCCAGTTACTAAAGACGATGAGAAAAAGAGATACATTTTCAGATCTATTACTGTACCACTGAAACATTCAAACCTCTTGTCTAATGTCTGTTTCTACAATTTTGAGAACATGATTGCCATCCATTCAATACATTCACGACTAGCCAGCATTTGCAGTCCAGAAAAAAGTTCGGGAAATTCTTAAAGAGCATGTGCAGATTCTCTCTTGACTTGTATAATGTATGCACGATGGATTGAAAAGAAAACTTTGAGAGGCTGAAAGCTTTTGGATTATAATTGTGAGAGACCCCGCAGGGCTCTTAACACCAGCGTGTGGTTGTTTCTAAAGATACCAGCGATAGAAAGAAGTTCTGCATTTGTGTGCATGTGTGTAATCACTCCAAAAATAACAGTTATTGATTTTCAGCGCTGTTATTTCTCATTTCTTAACCCAAGGCGCAGCTGACACTTTTCTTTGGAGCTCGATGTTGTGTTATACAACAATGCAAATTAGAATTAGAACTGTATGAGACTGTGGTCATGTTTAAAGGCTATTATAAAACAGACAGTCCTGGTTCACAGACAAGCCACTTTTACCCATGAAAAACTTATATTTTATGTATTTTTTATCAGTAGGTGTGTTTTTCTGTGGGTTTGAGCTGCTAATGCAATGCTCTATCAATTGAGCTACAGTACAGCTTTGAAGAGCTCAGATGCAAAACCCGTAAATTATCATTTTTATCAAACTATTAGGTTTAGTAATTTCACTTTAATGGCAATGAAAAAGTTATTAGTCTGTAATTGAAATGCCTTATTTTCACAAATGTCACTTTAGTCATTTCATTGGTATTTCAAGGAGCCATGGCATGAAAATTTGACTTTTTCCATGTTTAAGTGCTATAATTGGGTTCCCAATGCTTCTATAAACCTAAAAAATGTGAACAAGATCAACCCAGTAACTTAGTTTTGGTTAATCATTCTCTGCAAGCATGTGAAAAACTAGGTCATTGAAATTTGGCTCCCCTTATGATGTCATAAGGAGATCTTTTTAGGGGCAACAGTGACTCAGTGGTTCATGTAGGTTGTCTTCAAATCGGAAGGTTGGTGGTTCAATCCCCAGGTCCACCTGACCAAGTGTCAAGGTGTCCTTGAGCAAGACACCTAACCCCAGCTGCTCCAGACGAGCAAGACACCTAACCTCAGCCTTGCATGGCTGACACCGCCGTCGGTGTATGAATGAGTGAGTGAATGGGTGATTGTGAGGCAAATTGTAAAGCGCTTTGGATGGCCATTGGTCTATGAAAGCGCTATATAAATACAGTCCATTTACCATTTATTATAATAATACGGCCCCTTAATCTGCCCTATCTAACCACGGCACAGCCATTTAGTGCAGAAAGAGAGAGAGAGAGAAAATAATTCACAGCACAATTGAGTTTCAATTGCAACAAACCACCATCATTGCGATCAGTGTTTGAATTTCAGCTCATTTGCATTTTAATGGACACACCCAAAACGACACATTTTTGCTTACACCTACATCTATATACTATTTTGAGCTAAAATTTCACATGTGTACTCTGGGGATACCAAAGTTTTATTTTGCATCTTAAAAAAGTCTTGTGACATGGCCACTTTAACAAATTTGACTGTTTTTCGCTGCAAAACCCTCTAAGTGTTATTGGCAAAACCCCCAACTTATAAAAATGATAAACTTCTTTGGACAAAAAAATGATAAATAGTTGCCAAATCACTAAAAATGCAACTAAAGATAAACTGAATCACACATTAGGGGGCGCTGTGATGCTTGTGGCTGCCAATAAACTGGTATTTCTGAATTGCATGAGACCGAGATTTAGCCTATTTGAAGCAAAAGTATTTGATATGCCAAGTAGGTTAGTATGCAATCAGTACACCAAGTCAATCAAACACGACTACAATAATTTCTCAGACCTAAAGAATCAAAGTGATCCAATTGTAAAATTGCATTTTAGCAGCTTATGTTTTAACACCTGGCTAGACTTACTGACTTGTTCACGTTATGATTTCTTGGTAGTCACAGGTGACTGCTTGGTTCAGATGAATGCTAAATAAAAATGAATGCTGAAAGTGGAAGTGCACTGTGTTGCAGTACACAAATCAACATCCACCCAACTTCATTCCAGTTCAGTTGAAAATATCCCCTTATACGCACTATGCTGGTATCTTACCTACGCCTGAGAGCTTTTAATTAAAGACGTTCTGCTCTCGCTGCACACATTGGTAAAATGCAAAAAAGAAAAGTAAACTTTTGGGACTGTCTGTGGTAGTCAAACTTAGGTCAGCATGTGTATGAAGTAATTTTTGGCAAGGACTGTTTGGTTAAGGTCACCTTGACATTATTTCTTTCACACAGCCATGTACCCACTGAGCGTGTCCACAGGAAAAGAGTGAAGTCACTGTTATACAGCCAGTATGGTGACTAAATCCCAATTTCCACAGGATGTGAAATTACAATTTTCTAGTACAAAAGAACCATATTTAATATTTTATGCTAAGCACATTTTAAAAACGGCTGGGTAATTTTTGACCCATAATGGGTAAATACTGGACAGAACACACTTCTGGGTTAAAATTGACCCAATGCTGGGTTGCTTTAAGCCAACTGCTGGGTTGTTATACCCCATGGTTGCATAACAACAACCAAACATTGGGAAATTTTTAACCCAGCATGTGTTCTGTCCAATATTTACACATTATGGCTCAAAAATAACCCAGCCATTTTTCGAGTGCATGTATAGCATATTGAAATGCTTCTTTATGTATTTTTTAATATGTTATGTATTTGCATTTTGCAGACAAAATTATCCAAACTAACTTTTTTAACATCCTTGGATTTATATTATGTTTGCTTTATAAAAATGATATGATATTTATGTAAGAATAGCCAGATGTAATGCCGAGGCCCCCTTAGAGAGTTGCCCTAGAAACCCGCCTGTATGGACTGAATATTTTATTATTTTCAGTCCCTTGACACCAGTCGCTCCTGTGTCTCACCCATGATGATTCTGACATGTAGGGCAGGTTTCATTGGACTATGTCCTTATAGACCCGTACATGCATGACAACAGACCCACCTTGAGGAGATACCTGCAAGATGTCTTTAAATTAAAAGACATGTAATTAAAACAAGAGCTGCATTGTTTTTCAAAATTTTGATTAAGAAAAGCAAAATGTTTGGTGTGAATATGATCTGGCACAGATTTATTTATTTTTTAGTTAACATGCACCTCATGGCATGTTTGTCGTCTCTTTTTTTAACTTTTATTTAGTGCACAGTGAAAGCATCCATTCAAGCATACAGTAATATTCTCATGCAATATTCAGTGTTGAAAGAGCTGTGGATCAACGCTCGTATCCAGATTTTGCATCCTGTGGATGATAATAAATCACTTTTTTGATCACTTGCTGTGTCCATTGGCCTGTTAAATATATTTCATGCTGTGGTGTAATTTTGACAAAGGAACCTATTTCATGAAGTGTAAAAAATAAGCGTAAATGTTATCGTTCATTTAATGTATGTACGTACTGTATAGTTACATACTGAATATATGATATAAAAACAAAAATGTAGAAATAAGCAAATTCAAGACAAACGCAGTCTTTGAAGCATTTGCAACTAAATCTACCTATCATTTCCGCTTCTTTATCCGTAAATCTGGTGAAATGCAATTCCAATTAAAAAACCAGCAAAATATGTGTGGTTAGGCCACGGCACCCTGCATTTTTTTGCCCCTTTAATTTCAAAGAAACTCATTTTAACAAAACAATATCTGTTATCCAATAAACCCCAAAAATAAAAATAAAATTGACACTAATAGAAAGTAACATTACTTCCACAAGCTCAAACCAAAATATAATCCAGATTACAACTAATAAATCCTGAAATATCACAATTATACATCAGTAAACAAAGCAAAGCTATCTGTATTAATAGTTGTGTTTAAAATTGTAGACCAAACACCACCTGAATGGCATTTTAGGGTAGCCAACATAGCAAACTATATACTAAAACCAGTAAAGACAAGTCAACAGATACTGAAGCCTGAACAATGACTCACCGCCCTATGCCGATTGATGCTGTCTGGCTATACCGGCTATGTGTGGCATGCTGTAGCTCAACGGGGAAGAGAAAAGAAGAGAAAAGCAAAGAAGAAGAAAATGTAGGAGGAGAGGGCGGCTGAAAAACGCAACCCACCTGCTTACTCATGAAACACGGGCTGCAGGAAAGATAAAGCCATCTCGCCACTTTTAACAGCTCCACCCCGCCGCCTCCCACCCCTCCCCTGGGCCCTTCAGGCTCTCTGAGAAACGCTACATACATCTTCATACGACCAGGGCGTTGCCAGAAAGGACTGACACTAGTCAAAGTCAAAGCCAGGGTTGAACTTTAAGTTGCATGCTGGGTAAAATCTCTTAAGGACCTTTATGTAGGTGCACCTGATATTTGGAGGAACCTTAACATGTCATGCGTTCCTAAAGGCATAAATGCAGCTCACGAGAAAATGCGTCATTCAGTAGGAATCAAAGGAATGAATAAAATAAAAACTGTGTGATTCAGCTGTTGCATGCATGGAGTTAAGGACCTTGAGGAGGCAGAACAAGACAATGCTCTTATGAAAACAAGAACCGACACACGTCATACAACAAGCCCAGAATGAAAACAAAATGGCTTGGCTTCTGCATTGCAGTTTAAAACGGTAAAATCGTCAACATTGTCCCTTTAACTTTAAATATAGTCTATTTTTATCTGTAGATCAATACATTTTATCACTCAATGATATACAATAGACCTTCCTTAACAGACAAACCCACAATCAAAGAGGATGTAAACTGTATTAATATTGTTTATTTAATATTTTACAATACGAGTAGGTATTTGACATATGACCTTTGTGTTGCTAATGCCTTGTTCTACCAGAGCTATAACTACATTAAGTACATGTAAGTTACACTGAATTGCTGTTTCTAATAAGGGAGATATGAAATTAAAGTGCAATAAAATTACAGTATCTGTTATAACTGTTATAAATTTTACTTCCAGCCAAACTAACAAGAACTGAACTTAGTCATGCTAATAGCTAGTTACAGCCACAAAACACGTCACCTGAAACATGTATGTTACACTATATTCAGGGGACCACATTAGAGCATTGATTTTTTAACTGGTGTCTGTACACTCCTGAAAGGGGATATACTTGATAATCTGTATTACAAATGATAAAATTATAATTTGATACATTATTATTCTTAATAAAATTTCATTTCTCATTTCATAGCTTAACCTGTTTGCCCGCAAAGGCTCAACAGAGGGAAATCACGATTCCAGACTTGTTGTCTGAGGAATAATGAAACTTATATTTGTTTATACCTGAAGTGAGGACATTTCCCAGGGCAATGATCAATTCAGAGAGTCCATTATCTAAACACATGCAAACTGACCATATAATAAAGTAAAGCTAGAGGGATGTATATGAATCCTAAACACATAAAGGAAGATGAATTTCTAAAAGTATTTTTAAGGGCAGAGTTAACATTTTTATGAATACCTTTGAATATTTTTTTTAAAATTCTAGATAATTTAATGATCCCAAACAAGGCATAAGGGTCTTATAGAACAAGACGATTGTCATTTTTGACAATGACAATGACGTCAAAAGGTCACGGATGATGTATGCAAAACTACGCCCCAGTGTTGAGAAGAGGACCGTTCCGACGTTGTTGTAGGTGGAATGATACTAATGTCTTTGTGTCAGTTTATTGTTTAAAATGGTCTGCAAATATGCATTTCATATATGTAACACGTGACCTTTCAACGCTGGTGCGTCACAGGATCAGAGATAGACGAGAAGTTGTGGTTAAAAAGTGCATATTTTTTATTTAAAAATGACAATCGTTTCGCTAGATAAGACCCTTATGCCTCGTTTGGGATTGTTTAGAGTCCTTTGAAGCTGTGTTTAAACTGCAATTTTTAAACTGCATTGAAACTGTATAGTGTTGGGGTCCAATAAAGTCTATTAAAATGAGAAAATTCCTGGAATGTTTTCCTCAAAAAACTCTTTTTTTTTCTCGACTGAAAAAAGAAAGACATCAACATTTTGGATGACATAGGGGTGAGTAAATTATCTGGATTTTTTTTTTTAAGAAAATGGAATAATCCTTAAAATTAAATAAATATCTGTAATTAACATCCACAAACTCCCCATTATTACATTTTTTCCTAATGCCCTTCAAAATGCATTCTGGGATTGCCTTATTCATCAAGTATTTATGAACATCGCCTTTTATTTTTGTACAGTATCGTAGAAGCCTACTGTTTAAAATTCAGTGAACATCCTTTGTGTCAGTCGGCTCCTGTGATGCCTCAAAATGCATCGCATGAGATTTGAGCCCTGTCTTACATAGAGTTTAAACTGGAGTTAAGTAAAAGTTAAAATGAAACACTGAGCCAGCACTCTCAAGAGTTTATCCCAGGTGGGATAAGCAATAATTACTCTGCTCTTCTGTAAATGCTCTTGGCTGGAGGTTTTCGAGTTCAAAACTAAAAAGTGCTGAACAACGAAATACGTATCCGAATAGCGTTCCCCGATAAGTCACTGTTTAATGTCCATGGGGTATAAGGAGAGAGAAATTTGCACCACAAAAACTCTGCATACCCAAAAATGTTGATAGATCATGCAGAAAATGTTTATGAGAAATGTTATTATCCTGGAGCTTTTACTGTTGCATTGAGAGAAGAAACTGTCCAGATGAAATTAAATTTGATGGATGATATTCTGGGCTATTGGCAGGCAGGGGGTCTTAGTAACCAGAGACTTACTAGATATTGCAAACTATTATTGGAAACGTCAAATACAAAATCAAAAACAAAAATATCAGTATGCACCAAAAGACCATTTGATCAGCATTTTTTGCTACAGTAGGAATCGGAAATAAATGAAGAGCTCAGATGCAAAAGCACTTAACACCTGAGAGTCCATCCATCCAAAATATGTCAAAATCTATCTGTGCAATCTATTGTGCCCTAAAATGAACACAGAAAGTGCAAAAAATCAAAAATTTGTGACTATAACCACGACCGGGAACTCCAGGAGTCCATGTCGCTGTGATGAATGTGCAGGAACAGCTATATAAATCATTCATTATCTGATTTTAGATTTAATTGCTTAGAAAAGTGACACAAAAATAGACTGTGATTGGATCACTGTACGTGGGTTCATGCTGTTTATATGGGCAGCCAAGAAAATGCAATTTCATGCAGATAAGTTTGCCTATCTCATCTTAAATAACAAGAATTGTTAATACATAGGTCTTAAACATTGATAATTTGTGAGTTATTTTTCTGCACCAAATTAGATGGTTAACAGGAACATTTATAACCACAACAATATTACTGAGATAAATGTGCAGGAACAGGGATATAAATCATTTTCAGTTCGGAATAATAGTTTTCCCACACCATTCCGAAACCCTATAAGGGAAAATACAGAATCCTTCGCAAAATCTTTAGTCTAATAAGAATCTTTGTCATTGTCTGTGAAAGTGAATCACTACCAAACCCACCCTCTGTTTTCCACAGAGTAACAAAACCCCATTTCATTTGAACATCGGTATCTCTTCCACACACACAAACACGCACTGTCATATTCAGTCGTCTCACAAATAAACACAAACCAATCCCCAAAGCTTTCCTTTCAAGTACAAAAGTGCCGAGCAAGCTGTCACGAGCAGCCCGTCTCTCTTTCGTTTTCGCTCTGAAAGCGAAAGGTTTTATTTATTCATGTCTTTGCCGCTGTCATGCAGGTCCTGCTTCTTCAACCTCGCCCCTCAGAGTTGCCGCCAGCCAAGCCTCATCTATGTTGCATGATGGGAGTATTTATAGCTAAAGGCTTTTAGCAGCCATTGGATTAATCATTGTCTGATGGAAGTTTTACATATATTATAAATGTCCATTACTTTAAGCTCCTTCGAAGTGCGTCATGCTAGCCAGCACCGCATTTTATCTTTTCACTCAATATTATTACAGGATTACTTAAAAACAACAACAGAAGATTTACTCGCTTTTAGCCTTTAGTTTCACGCTGGATTTCTGGGAGGCAAAATTATTGCTATTATACAGGAGACGTGTTGATGTTGGCCACGCTGTATTGGTGCTTATTCAGCAGTCAGGGATTTAAAAGGGCAACAGCAGATTGAAATAATCTCATTTTCCCCAGCCTGAGGGATTCCAACTGAGCTACACGCCACAGTAGGGAGATGGAGTGAGCTTTGTTTAAACGCCCAAATCTCAGCAGTCGGACTCTTTGAGGTATTACACACAGATGGACGCTCGCAGCAGACGACAGCCGCCGTTTACGCTGTTACGCACCGTCAATGCACAAAGATGCCGCTGACTGGCGGCTGTGATGAAAATATGGTCTCCTTTATTAAAATGGATGAAAGTTAAGGAGCTGCCAGTATCACTGTTGTGAAGCTATATTAGTTGCTATCATGAAGTCAATGCATCTCTTTGGACATGTTAAGGGCTCATGTTATTTTCTGATCCTTCTCTTATAATTTTTTTCATTTTTAGATGTGTGATATATATATGTATATCAATTAACATTTTTAATAATATAATATATATATAAAAAAAATATTTAATTCATTATGATCCACTATTAATATATATATTTTTTATTTATTTATTTATTGTAGTCTTATGATCCACTAATTAAAATATATATATATATATATATATATTAATTCATTCATATATATATATATATATATATATATAAATATTAATTAATTCATATATATATATATATATATATATATATATATATATATATATATATATATATATATATATATATATATATATATATATATATATATATATATATATTTTTTTTTTTTTTTTTTTAGTGGATCATAAGACTACAATAAATAAATAAATAAAAAATTGGTGTAATAACATATATGTATAAAATATATATATAATATTTATAGTCTTATGATCCACTAATTAAAAAAAAAACCTAAGTCTGTTTCCTTAAAAAAACAATTGCACACACAATATCATTCACATAAAAAATTGGTGCACAACTAAAGTTTAATATTCTTATTAAACTTTTTCAAAACCCCTACTACTGCATACAGTATGAGCAATAGCAATGGTGTTGCTTGGAAAAACCGCTAATATACGAATGGAGCAGATGGCACATGCTTAAATCAGAGTGATGGGTTTAGCTGTACATAGATTAAAAGAGCACATAGTAAGAGACCGAGTTGGATCGACATAAAGCATCGCCTGTAATGAGTCCCTCTGGAACCTTCTGCTCACTCCACCCTCCGACACCGCAGCGCACAGAGAACAAGTGCACAGGGATCATGTTTATCTTCCCAATTACAGCTGCTAATTGGTCAGGGAGTCAGAGGCCGGTGAAATACTAACCATAAAACACAGACCAGTAAACGCTGAGGATCATTCAGAAGAGCAATAAAATATACGAGCTGCTACTATAATAACCTGTGTTGAGCGAAAGCTACTTGGTCTGAAGACAAAATTGGGGAGAGAGGGAGGAGGATGAGAGAGGGGAGGGGTAACTTCCTACAGCCAAATTTTAAGTAACAGAGACTGATGTGACATCCCATCTGGATAGGATAGTTGTATTTGTCTGGGGGCTGAGGCTCAGTCTGGGGACCTTCTGCACAGCTGATCCTTGTCTACAGAAGGATAATAATAACCAGACGAATACATCATGCTCCTCTAAGCAGTCCTCGCCATTTTAATGCACATTAAGGGTGGGAACAAATAATAGGGAATTTGCTCCAATCGTTTAGCAGTACCAAAAACTTTGTAATGAAAGAGATTGCGTCACATTGCCACAGCTAGTCGCTGCTAGTTGCTGGTGGTGTGCACATCCTTATGCACACCTGTATATTTTTAGTACCGAGAAATATAACAGATTCTCGATTTATTTGCTAAAAAAATGTGACATGAAAAAACAAACTGTGATCGGATCACTGCACCTGGGCCTTTTCTGTTTATATGGGCAGTTATTGGCCAAAAAAAGCTGCAAAGTAAATGCTACTTTATACAGGTGTTCATAATTTTGGCTGATTCTAAACAACGAGTAATCATAGGCATTTATCGATAACACAAAGCTGCAATCAGGTCCATCAAACACTGAATTTCATTCATCACGCGGTTTCAACTTTTGTGCTATTGTTGATATAAACTTTAGAGACGTTCGTGAATGATGGTTGCACACCGGTCTGTTATTGTGGCAACATCTCCAAGCCCCTAAACATGACACGGCACAAAGCAAAACGTGATTGGTTGCTTTATGGTCATTGGCCTTTCAAAGGTGCTATGGTTCTAGATGTCTTCACAGATCCACTTAGATCCCAAAACCTGAAGTCCAACACAAGACCCGATTGGGTTCGGGTCTCATGCTACGTACACACCAAACGCAGGTCATCACGTTACTTGCTCTAGATTACTCGGGGGATTTAACATTGTATCGTGCAAATTTTTCGCTTGAGGCAAAGATGCGTTTGAGGCGAATAGCGTGTGTTTTCACGGCAAACACGCCACCCATATAGCGTCATTCGCATCGGCCCACGCGAGGACGCGTCTGATCGCGTCTTTGTATTGACTTTGCGTAATGGTGTAAATGACGCATCTGAATGGACTTTGCATTGACTTTGCGTAATGGTGTAAACCCACAGTAAAAGTTTCACATGTGCCTTGGACACGGGTCGGGTATAATAATAGCGGCATCGGGTCTCGGGTAATTTAAAATGAATGTGTTTTTGCCGAAAAGACCCAAACTTTCTCACGTGTGTGCGTCAATGTCCTTTTCAAACCTCTCCTCTGTTTGCCAAGAGCGCTTGCGACATTGTGTGGCTGGTGGTAGGGTATTTTTTTATTTAGTCAATTTTAAATGTACATTTTAGCTGTGTTTTTGTCAGATAACAAAGTAAAACAAATGGAGAAGCTCGCCAAATTGGTTGCGAGACCAGCGTGATTTCTTTCTGTCTGACTGCTGTGTGCGGGGCTGCAGACTGCACACCCGTCAGTGCCGTTTACATTTGGGTCCAGTCGGGTAAAAAATTGCCACTGGTTCGGGTCAGACTTGGGTCTAATTTTTTCGGGTTTGTCTCGGGTCGGGTCTTTCTTAAAAAAAAATGTATTTATGCTTGTCGGGTTCGGGTATAAAGTGATTCGGGTCATTTCGGGTCGAGTACATTTCTTTGGACCCGAGAAGACCTCTACATGGTTCCCAGACCTTTACATGGGATGTAAGCCATGGTAAATGGTAAATGGTAAATGGACTGCATTTATATAGCGCTTTTAACAGACCTATGGCCATCCAAAGCGCTTTACAATTAGCCTCACATTCACCCATTCACTCACACATTCATACACCGACGGCGGTGTCAGCCATGCAAGGCGCCAGCCAGCTCGTCGGGAGCAGTTGGGGTTAAGTGTCTTGCTCAAGGACACCTCGACACTTGGTCTGGTGGAGCCGGGGATTGAACCACCAACCTTCCGGTTTGTAGACAACCTACATGAACCACCAGGCCACTGCCGCCCCATCACAAAATACATATAAAGCTACTCTGAATTTATGGGTCCTGTATCCAATGACACAGCGAAAAAGACCAACAATGAAACTAATTTGGTTTCCCAACATTTTGCCAACACTGCACAGTTACGGAAAGTGCGACACATTTATTTAAATCTTATCAGAACTTCTTACTTTTTAAATGAGTTTTCCCGTCAAACCTTCATACTAAAAAGTCGCTTTCAGGTTTGTGAATGAGCCTCTTTCAAATATTACAGGAAGCGTCTGTGAACACCTTTATCCACCTTTCAATCTTGACATACTGTCACAGGGGGTTGCAACTGATATTTATTCATATGATTAATGACATCAAGTCTCACCTGTCCTCCCCTTGCATCTCTTTGACTCCTTTTTGGATGACCTCTCGAGCAGGCGGGAGCTCAGGGGCGCGACCGGCATTACGAGAATAAAGGTCCACGTTCCGAGAATAAAGACCTCCGTCTGTGTGATACCTTAAAGATTAAACACAGCAAATTAGAAGCGAACAGTGATGCTTTGGCTATGGAAGCACAGGGACCCTTTTTTGGGTGCTTTGTGGGCAGGGTGGCAAAACCAAATCGGATGATTTATGGGGATCTTGGCATCTCTGAATGGCACTTACAGTATTTATTGCACATTGACTGCCCGCTGTTTGTGCATGGGGTCTCCTCAACTTTAATAAGATAGATGCTCTGTTAAAACGTACAGTGGACCTATAGGTCAAGTTAATAAAGTAAGTGAAATAATTACCTAAATGCATTAAAATGCACCATGCTATATAGTTATAAGCTATAATAAGGTTTAAACTCGGGTCCATAGTAATTTCATTGCGAGATTTCCTTTATTAAACATTTCACATTTTAATTGCTGTGTAATTGTATTTTTAATTCTTTTAATTTATTCATGCTGCATTTTTATCTTAATTGTGGTTAATTAAATTACAATGTAAACCTATTATATATTAATTAGACAATACAGCTGGCAGCAGCTTGCATTATATGCATACAGTATAGTACATACAGGGTTAGATTATATGCTTTGGGTTTAACAGGCATACTTGTTAAAGAGACTAGTTTAATTACCTTAATATATTAAAAAAAGACTTTTCTTTCACGGTGTGGATATGTTTTATACAGGGAGTTATAAACATGTCATGGGTAAGCGAACACAAAATACATTAGCGCTCCTATAATCAGTGTCATAATTTAGTTAATTGCTTATTAAGTCAGATGTATTGCGTGCGGTTTTGACAATTTAAGCGCTAGTATTTCCATCACTAATAAACAGATTGTTCAGGAGCAAGTGTCAATACATCAGCTACTGTATGTGTTGTGTACACTTCATTTTGACATTTTGTCTATACATCAGAAAAAAAGCAAGCAAGAACCTATAAGAAAATGATCAGTTATCGCTTATATGAAGTCATATAACGGTAATAACCTCAATAATTCATAAATTAAGTAATTTATCATAATAAAAAAATCATAATTAAAGGGGACAGAGAATGAAAAACCATTTTTACCTTGTCTTTGTTAAATAATGGTAGTCTACCCGCATTCACAAACATACAAAAAGTGCTAGACATGCTAAACATAGAAATTCCTCTTTTAGAAATGTCAGCCAGAAAACGGCCCAATCTGAAAAACTGATGCTTATAATATCACAGGCATCTAAATGCCCCTCCACTTTAAAATAATTGGCTAAATTTTTTGAGTGGCATCAAAGTCAGCCAATCAGTAATGAGATTTGTTTAAAATCCCCCACCCTAATAGAGCTTTCTGAGAGAGGTTTTTAGGAAGCTTCTAAGGCATTATAGACCCAAACAAAAAAATTCTTGTCTATCACAGAACAAGGATAAATACCCCGTTCAATCATTCTATGTCACCTTTAAAATTATTTCTTTGTCTCTTACCCACTGATGTCATCTGCGTGCACATTCTTCGCAAGTATTTCTCCATCACTCCCATATCCGGTAACGTCCACCTCTGGCCCCGCCTCCGCTATCCCGCCCTTCTCACCCGGCTCTGATCCTCTTACCCCTGAGGTGGTTGCTCTCCTCAGAGGGGCAGTGTACACCAACCTTGAGGTGTCACCATAGCGACCAGTGTTGCCAGCAGTGGATCTGGGCGGGGCATAGCTAGGTGCATCACCGGCTTGCAGACGTGGACTCGACGATTGGCCGAGACGCCAAGCCATGGCTGAGGAGCGACTGGAGAGGGAGGGGAGGCCCCGCCCATTCACTTCTGTAGTTACTGTGGTGTCGAATGTTGTCTCTAGGGTACTAGAAAAAAGGAAAGAATAAAAGAAGAGGATTAGATTAAAGAAGCTACATAGGGGACTGCTTTTGGGAAATTAGATCAATATCCTGCTTTTAAAACAGCTGATGTGCCATTTTAAGAATACACCTGCGCCAAGGTGAACAGTTTATTTGACAGTTTGGGGACCCTGCAATGCAGCAATCTTTCCGAAGTAAAGTTTAGGTGGAAAATATCTTTATGCCAACTTTCTTATACCTACCACCTCAGACTTATGCTGATCAGATTTATCGAACACACAAATATGATGGTTACATCATTTTTAATAATTCAAAGAAATCCTGAAACTTCATGTATCAGCTTGGTTTGAGGTCATTATTTGCAGAAAATCTTTACCTTAAAATTTTATTGCATTGCATAGTCCATAATATTATTATCGGTTATGTGATGACAGAATTTTATCCTTTCTCCACATGATGCCTCCTTTTTCTTATCCGCAACACACATGTCTATATTAAACAGCATCTCCCTCCACAGCAGGTCTTCTGTCTATTGGTTGTTATAAGTGTTCAGTGTGGTGTGAAGGACCCAGCTGAAGCAGAAAGATTGCCAGTGCAACTGTGCACGATGGCTGATGTTCATGAAACACAAGCTATTTTGATTGTGTCGTGTTTAATCCACTTCAACAATCAGCAATCCATCGACAAGCATGTTACCGACACTGCAACTTCAACCTGACCTTTATGAAGTACTACAGCTATCTCTGTTTGTGTGAATGTGCATGTGTGTATTGATCTGAGTGTGTTCACATGTCAGAAGCTTGTTGATGTGTGAATGTGTGAGAGAACACATGCTCAGATACAGATGCCCATACTGACACACCCCATGCACAAAAGAAAGACAACCATGTCTGGCAACAGCGCTCTCTGGTGGAGAAACAATCATCTAATAATAATACATATAACAGGAAGCATTAAATGTACACATTTACACTTAAGACACCAGGAGGGGGGGCCGTTTTGAGCGTTGCTTAATGAATGTCTCATCAGCACCAAGACAATGTTGTCATGGTTACAGTGCCAGTATATTAATATTCTTACAAATAAAGTGTATGCAAAACATCACTAATTCGAGATTGTTGGGCCTGTTAGGCATGCAAGTTGCTTAACAACTTGCAAGTCCTATACAGAGACTTTACATGTATAGATTTGGCAAACATGTCTATCCCAAGCTACTTCTATGCTGTTAAAGGGATACTTTTTTTAAATAGGCTTATTTTCCAGCTCTCCTAGAGTTAAACAATTGAGTTTTACTGTTTTGGAATACATTCAGACGATCCCCGGGTCTGGCGCTACCACTTTTAGCATAGCTTAGCATAATTCGTTGAATCTGATAAGGCCGTAAAAAATTATCAAAGACTTTCAATATTTTTCCTATTTAAACCTTGACTCTTTTGTAGTTACATTGTGTCCAATGTAAAATTCAGAATTGTGGTTTTTATTTTAATATTTTTTACCTATATGGCTAGGAAATATACTCTCATTCCGGTGTAATAATCAATGACTTTGCTGCCGTAGCGTGTGCAGCAGGCGCAATGATATTAGGCAGCGCCCGAAAATAGTCCCCTTGGTAACTTTAAAAAGCTGAGGAGTGTTTTCGGACACTGCGTAATATCACTGCACTTGCTGCACACATGGTACGACAAAAGTGGAGTTAATTCAACTTAAAAATATTAGTTGACATGACAAATTTGATTTTTTTTTACTTTTTTGAGTTTACTAATATTTTTAAGTTAAAGTAACGCAACTATGTAACTTACTTTTTAAAGTTGAACCAATAATTTTTTTTACAGTGTAGTACATTCAAGCTTTACACTTTATCATCATGTGTGTTCCTTAGAGATGGAATCCATGACCTTTTTGATGCTAACACATTACTGTAACCAGTTAAGCTATAGGAACATCATTTTGCTTCCAAACTGATGACAGGTCGTTGAATTTTTCAAAAAAAAAAAAAAAAAAAAAATGCATAGCCAAGGTGGTAATGCTATTTCAAAGGACCATAGTCAATTATTTCACTTATACCACGGTTATCACAGACATTGCTTTGGTGGTTATTTTAAGAAATTTGACAGGTTAGGTGAGTGTTTATTAAAAACAATGCATGCCCATGAAATTTCTCAACCAATCATAATAAAGCATTCAACAGCCTCATGGTATAAAAGTTTGTATTGAACAGTCCAGGGATCCCACCTTAAAATAGCTTCCGCATCTATTGTTATTTTCAGGTTGCCGTTTTAAATGAGAAATTGTTCTCAACGTGCCTAGCTGGTAAAAATAAAGGTTATCCTGTTCTGTGCTGTGACATATTTGAAAGGGCGGCCACCAGCATTGGTTGTGCCAAGGGCTGCAAAAATGTCATGTATGTGTGCGTATGTTCTTATTGTAAAATACACTAAAGAGTTGTGACTCAGCACCAACAGTACATTTATTTTAGCATCGCATAAGCTGGTGTCAATATGTAGGCAAAGTATGGATAAAATTGACTGAGCAATGTGCAAACAAATAACCAACAAAACTTTGAACAAAAAGGGCTTCTGTGTGGGTGGTACAGCCAGAAGTGTTTATAATTTCCCTTGGCACATCTTTAGATAGTGTGCCAACACATGGTAGCTGTGATAAAGTTGTATTCATAATTGTATAGGTCTAAATATATTGCTATTTGTCTGCAATTGCAGTGACATTAAGAATCTGAGTGCTAAACAATCTATTATTAATGTCTTTTATATAAATTAAATGTATCGCTTACGTTTTATGTGTATACAGTAGGAACATATATTCTGTTATCTTCAGCATGATGCTCTACAGGATCTAATGTTCCTATAGCTTAATTGATAGACAAATGTCATGGGTTCAATCCCAGCAAACACTGATAATAAAACGTATATATTGAATGCACTGTCTGTTACTTTGGATAAAAGTGTCTGCCAAATTCATAAAGTAATGTAATGAATTCATCTCCAAAACTACCCGCTGGACCGGTCTCCTGTGCTTATCATCTTCTCTGATGTCACTCCTCATGACAGCTGCCAATTCCGCTATATTCTTCTCGACAAGCCCGTCTCTTAGCAACATACTACAGCTATCGGGAAAGAGTAAGACTGCGGTATTTTCTGAATCTGCTATCCTGGTCTCTTTGCCCCTCTTGAATGGCCGGGAAGCTAATGGCTTGATGAAACTCACCTTACAGAATTATACTGCAGAAGCCATCAATGAAAACAAGGTCATGTCAACATCCACCCAAGTGATTAAATTACAGAAGTAATACAGAAAGATGATGTTTCAGGGTGTATTCTTAAAAAATTAAGTGTATTGGGCTTACACTCGACAAGGTATAGACATGATGTAATGAGGGAGTAACTAAATGTGCTGAAAATGAGATCAAGTATGTAAGTGATGTGGGATAGAGACAGATCAATTGGATTTATGGAAGACGAACCTTCTTTACTGAGTGCATTGACACACACATAACATAAAGTACATAGGACATTATTAGCCATTAAAACTTTTAACAATGATGTCAAATGTACAAGAAATCTACAAAATGTCTAGATCACCGGTGAAAAATAAGGACATTGGTATAATCGATCTTTTACAAAACATCTTTGCTCTTTTCTCACAGAAAAAAAAAGATACAAAAGCTGTCACTGGGGCGGTACCTTTTCAAAAAGTACACTTTTGTACCAAAAAAGTGCATATTGGTACCTCAAACGTACACATTAAAGGAACAGTATGTAAGAAATTTATATCAATTAATCATTAAATGGCCCTGATATGTCACTAGACATTAAGAAATCATTTTCATTTCAAATACTTATATCACTGACAACAGTGGTATAACCAGGATATTATCATTGAAAAAGTGGAGTTGCAGCCCTCAACTGATGTTTATGTTGTCGTTTTGTATATTGGCCACCAGCTGTGTGATTGCAGTACCAGTTTTAGCCACAAGTTTTGTGATTGCATTACCAGTTTTGACCACAATCCTACATACTGTTCCTTAAAAGCTATGGTCTACGATTTCAAAGATTGTTCATTATTAATAACCTTGTTTAGATGCTGGTTATGGTTCTACAGTAAAATCCTAACAATATGAAGAGAAAAAAGAATGAAAAAAATCCATTCACTCTATTGGGTGTACAGCGGCAGAGAACTTGACCAATGTAAGCTGTCCGGCCGGACAGCTTACATTGGTCGACTGCTCTCATCCAATCCCCGCTCCACTTGAAACTCCACCTTGCGCTCGCGTCTCCACCCCACCCCGCCCGCGACATGAAATTTCTGACAGTGCGTGGTAGCTAGCAAAGTAGCAACAGCTCACAAAGGGAGAAAAAACAAACCGACAGCAGCAAGCAGCCCCTGCTTGAAAGAAAGAGAAAGTCTGTATAAGAAAGGGCAGAGATATAAACAGAGACTCAAACGCCGGACTCAAAGTCGAATTAATATAGGGTACGCCATTTACCGTTGGAGGAAGCTTCAGGGAGATATGGGACTGAAAACCGACGTTGACATGGCAGACTTTTTGTTGAGCAGGTACGCATTTATTTATACTTTTATGGTGTGCGGTGTTACATAAATATCTTAATATCAGTCTGACAATATGCTCATAGCGGACTTTTTGTTGAGCAGATACGCATTTATTTATACTTTTATGGTGTGAGGTGTTACGTAAATATCTTCAGTCTGACAACATGCTCATGGCGGACTTTTTGTTGAGCAGATACGCATTTATTTATACTTTTATGGTCTGATGCGTTAAGTAAATATCTTTATATCAGTCTGACAACATGCTCATGCTGCCGGTCGGCATTGGAATGTTAGCCGTTTAGCATCGCGTATCACGAGTCAAAGTAATTATATTTATTAAAGTGCTTGAATTTCAATAGGCCTAGCGGGTTTCTTTTCAAGCCGATCGGAATTTGAACAAGATGTGCTGTGTGCTGCTATAACAATTACTCAAAACCTTAGCAATACTAAACTAATAATTATTGTGCAATTAATGTGTGCTGGGTTGCACTTTTGACCAGGGGAAACGAGGCTCAGGAGGGGTAACGTATGTCAAACGTTGTTGTGAAAGTAAATAACGTCAATCATTCATAATTGTAAGTGTTCCTTCCTTCAAGGCTTTATGTGTTTACTGCTCTGTAAATCTCTGTTCCGATGTTTACTACCGGTGATCACAGCTTGACTGAGTGACGTTGTTCATGTCGTTCCCTTTCAGTCGGTCACTACGACGTCACGTCGTGACCGACGAATTGGGAACTCGCTTAGAGAGACCAATCTGCTTCGAATACTACTAAAACGCCAATGAACTTGGCATTGAGATATTTGCATAATGCTGGCGCCGCCCCGCCAGGTGCGTATATAAGCAGCAGGTGCAAATGAGGAAATTAGCTTTTTATCGCTTCGAAAGCCGGCAGTATCTGCTACTGAGAAGCTACTCTACTCTGGTGGGATTCGATTGCTGAAGTTGGTTGGACTAGCAGTACCACAGCGGACGCTTCGCTTAATTCCACGACTCTACATCTTTATTTTGTTTTGAGTTTTGTGTGTGCGTTGCCTTCCTGTGCGCTCATCAACTAAGCATCTGAGTGAATTTCCCTAAAAGAGTGATACGAGAGAGCTTTGTGCCTTGTTAAAGGCAGCCACTCTCTCGTATATCCGGACATCAGCGTCCTTTTCAGGATGGCTTTTCGTCCGTGCGATCTTGGGTGCGGCAAATACATGGGTCCGAAGGACGGTCACGAGCGTTGTCTTTCGTGTTTGGGCATCGAGCACGCAGAGGCAGCGTTCGCTGGGGGTAAGTGTTCTCACTGCGAGAACATGTCCCTTGTGGATTTGCGCAGACGGTTGTCTTTCCTCCGGGAAAAACGCAACCCTCGTCATGCGAGTGCTGAACGCCGCCACGGTGCGGCTGTGAAGCTCTCAAAAGACGACCTGCGCATCACTGTGCTGAGCCGAGCGGGGGATTCGTCCTCAGGCTCTCAGCCTCCTCATCCACAGCCGGTTGATGTGCCGATGGAGACTTCAGCGTCGTGTTCTACGATGTCTCTAGAATCCATCGTGCCGCCCTCCGGGTCCACCGACGCCGCAGCATCCGAGGGTGGGCCTCCTCCCCCTGACGTGGACCCCGACGCCCTTCCTCCCTCTGGTCGGGTTGGGACGCCGGAGTTCGATCCAGAGATGGTGGCCGTGCTCGCTCGAGCGGCGGAGACCGTAGGGTTAGAGTGGGTTCCCCCCCCTCAGCCCGAACCGTCCCGCCTGGATGATTGGTTCTTTGGAGCTGCCCGGGTTTCACAACCCTCTCCACCGGTGCCTTTCTTCCCCGAGGTGCACGAGGAGCTGACTAGAACCTGGAAGTCGCCGTTTTCCATGAGATTACGGCCGTTTCAGCCCTCCCCCCTCACCTCCCTCACCAGCGGGGCCGCTAAGGGTTACACGGGGATCCCTCCCGTGGAGCGTGCGGTCGCGATGCAACTGTGTCCGGCCCACGCTCCCTCTTGGAAGGACCGCCCAACCCTCCCCTCTCGTGCCTGCAGACAGTCCTCCGGTTTAACGGGCGCTGCCCACCAGGCATGTGGAGAGGCGGCCTCAGCCCTGCACGCAATGGCGTTGCTGCAGGTTCACCAAGCCAAAGCCTTGAGGGATCTGCACGAGGGAGGACACGACTCGCCTGTCCTTTCGGAGCTCCGGGCTGCCACTGACCTGGCTCTTCGCGCTACGAAGGTGACAGCGCAGGCGATTGGTCGTGCCATGTCCACGATGGTGGTCCAGGAACGCCACTTATGGCTATGTCTGGCTGACATGTCGGAAGCGGACAAGAACAAGTTTTTGGACGCTCCAGTGTCACAGGCTGGCCTCTTCGGTGAGTCGGTGGAGTCTTTTGCCCAGCAGTTCTCCGCCGCCCAGAAGCAGACAGAGGCGATCGCACAGATCATGCCCCGGCGCAAGCGACCTGCATCTCGCCCTCCAGCGCCGGCGGGCCCGTCTGCTCCTCGCCGAGGGCGCCCTGCGGCGGCTGCCTCCGCCCCCCCCACTAGAACATCTTCCAGGCCACGGAGGGGGAACAGCCGTCGACAGCCCGCCCCGCCCGCCCCACCCGCTTCCCGTGGTAAACGGAAGACGAAGCGGCCCTGAGACGGGCGACCTGGATTGGGATGGGATCACTCTACGGGAGACGGTGATGGCATCGCTCCCTCCACCGGTAGAGGGCCGGGTGGAGAATCTTTGGTTTCCTTTTGTTTCTGTTCCGCCGGCTTCTCAGCCGGCACCCACAAAACCACAAAAAGAGTGCATTCCTATTCCTTCTCCAGGTCTTCAGAGGATCGAGAGAGATGTGAGCGGGCATTCATATGCTCTTCCTCCCTCTCCTCTATCGCCAGCGGGTGTTCTGAGGAGTTCCAGCTCTCCGCTGAGGAGACGGGACCACCAGCACCCTCCTCGGAGTCTGTGCTCTCCGCTGAGGAGACCAGACGACCGTCACCCTCAGCGGGCTCAGGTCAGTGTCACACACACACATACTGTAGATACTTATGCTGTCCCAGCAGACGTACCGGCAGTACCACCTGTCCCGCTCAGCCGCCCCACCGCGGGTACCCCGACAGTGCCGTTAATTCCCCTCGTACGGTCCCTGGGGGCGTGGCTTCAGCTTCCCAGCCCGTCTCGTTGGGTTTTACGCACTGTTCGCCTCGGTTACGAAATTCAATTCATCCGGCACACACCCAAATTCTCGGGCATTCGTTTCACCACGGTGAAAGCGTCCGATGCACACGTACTGCGTGCAGAGGTCGAAGTCCTGTTGGCGAAGGACGCGATCGAGCCGGTCCCTCCAACCGAGATGAGATCGGGCTTCTACAGCCCGTATTTTATAGTACCCAAAAAAAGGCGGTGGGTTGCGACCGATCTTGGATTTGCGCGTTCTGAACAAATCTCTGCAGAAGAGGTCCTTCAGAATGATAACACCGAAGCAAATATTCAATTCAATTCGCCCCCAAGATTGGTTTGCGGCAATAGACCTGAAAGACGCGTACTTTCATGTGTCCATAATCCCTCGTCACAGACCGTTTCTCCGGTTTGCGTTCGAGGGACGGGCATACCAGTACAAAGTTTTACCGTTCGGGCTATCCCTCTCTCCCCGTGTGTTCACGAAAGTAGTGGAGGCGGCGTTAAAACCCCTCAGAGAGAGCGGCGTTCGCATATTGGCTTACCTCGACGATTGGCTTATAATAGCGCATTCTCGACGGACGCTGTGCGAGCACAGAGATTTAACGCTTCGGCATCTCGCCCGTTTGGGTCTTCGGGTCAACTGGGAAAAGAGCAAACTCTGCCCCACGCAGAGGATCTCTTTTCTCGGGATGGAACTGGACTCGATCGATTTATCGGCGCGTTTGACAGAAGAGCGCGTCCAGTCAATTCTGACTTGCCTCGGTTCATTCCGAGGGAAGAATGCGGTCCCGCTGAAACAATTTCAGAAGCTCCTGGGGCATATGGCTGCAGCAGCGGCCGTGACACCGCTCGGACTGCTCCATATGAGACCGCTTCAGCGTTGGCTTCACGATCGAGTCCCGAGGAGAGCGTGGCGCGCCGGCATCCATCGTGTAACCATTACACCTGCGTGTCGCCTAACATTCCCCCCGTGGTCGGACCCCGCGTTTCTCAGGTCCGGTGTGTCCATGAGACAGATCGCTCAGCATGCTGTTGTACACACAGATGCGTCCGACACGGGCTGGGGTGCCACGTACGACGAGCTTACAGCTTCAGGGGTGTGGACAGCACCCCAGTTGCACTGGCATATCAATTGCCGAGAGTTGTGGGCAGTATATCTGGGACTCGTACGCTTCGCTACGGAGCTGCGAGGGAAGGATGTACTAGTACGCACCGACAACACTGCGACCGTTGCGTATATCAACCGTCAAGGCGGTTTGCGCTCCCGTCACCTGTCGCATCTCGCTCGTCATCTCCTCCTTTGGAGTCAGAAGCATCTGAGGTCCCTTCGTGCCATTCACATTCCGGGCTCGCTCAATACAGCAGCGGACGCGCTTTCTCGAGCTGCGCGCCCCGGCGAATGGCGACTCCACCCCCAGACGGTCCAGCTAATTTGGAAGAAGTTCGGTCGTGCGCAGATAGATCTGTTTGCGTCGCCGGACGATACCCACTGTCGCCTGTTTTATTCACTAACCGAGGGCAGCCTCGGCGTGGACGCATTGGCACACAGCTGGCCTCGGGGGATGCGCAAATACGCATTCCCCCCAGTGAGCTTAATCGCACAGACTCTGTGCAAGGTCAGGCAGGACGAGGAGAGCCTTTTACTGATCGCCCCATATTGGACGAGCAAGAATTGGTTTCCAGAGCTAATGCTCCTCGCGACAGCCCCTCCCTGGCGGATTCCCCTGAGGAAGGACCTTCTTTCTCAAGGAGGGGGCACATTATGGCACCCGCGCCCCGACCTGTGGGATCTCCATGTATGGTCGTTGAGCGCGCGCAAGGTTTAGGTGATTTACCACAAACGGTATCTAACACAATCAACGCGGCACGAGCTCCGTCTACGAGACGGGCTTACGCGTTTAAATGGAACCTTTTCGTCACCTGGTGCTCTTCGCAACGCGAGGACCCCAGAGAATGCCCTATTAACACCGTGCTTTTATATCTTCAACATAGGTTAGACGGTAGGCTGTCACCCTCCACCATTAAAGTTGATATCGCCGCTATTTCTGCTCATCACTCACTTATTAACGGCAGAACAGTTGGCCAGCATGATTTGGTTGTTAGATTTCTAAGAGGCGCTCGCAGGCTAAACCCCTCGCGCCCTCCTTCTATTCCTCCCTGGGACCTGTCCATGGTGCTGAAAGCCCTTCAGGCCCCCCCGTTCGAGCCTTTGCAGTCTGCGAGTCTGAAGCTTTTATCAATGAAAGCTCTGACCCTGCTAGCATTGGCCTCAGTGAAGAGAGTAGGGGATTTACATGCATTCTCTGTTGACGACTCGTGCCTTCAGTTTGGTCCTGCTGCCTCGAGTGTAACATTGAGGCCCAGACCAGGCTACGTGCCCAAAGTTCCCACCACTCCTTTCAGAGACCAGGTGGTGAGCTTGCAAGCGCTGCCCCCGGAGGACGCAGACCCAACCATGGCTTTGTTGTGCCCCGTACGCGCACTGCGCCTCTACGTGGATCGCACGCAAAGCCTCAGGACCTCAGACCAGCTCTTTGTTTGTTATGGTGGCCAGCAGAAAGGGAAAGCTGTCACTAAGCAGAGGATGTCTCATTGGATAGTTGATACTATCGCCCTGGCTTATAATCTTCAGGGTATTCCTTGCCCCTTTAATTTGAGAGCGCACTCCACACGGAGCGTTGCCTCATCTTGGGCTCTAGCTCGTGGTTCCTCGCTAACAGACATCTGTAGAGCTGCTGGTTGGGCGACACCTAATACGTTCATTAGATTTTACAGTGTTCGTATTGAGCCTGTATCCTCTCGTGTTCTTTCCTCACCAGGGGGAGCACGGAGAACAGTCTCACAGGTCGGCTTGCAGCCTCCAACTGATGATTCATAAATTGTGTCAGTATGGAAGGCCTTCAGAACAAAAATGCGTAATGGTTTGAATTGTTCTTCCTCCGCTGCCTTGGCAGCCTTTGTTGCGGAGCATTGGCTGTCAGCCTTCACTAGCTGCATCCTCGCGAACCTACGTGTTGGCTCGGGCTCCACATTGTGTCCCACCGGGTTCCATTGTGAGTATTTTTCCGTGGGGTTAATCCTACTAGCCCACGTTTCCCTTAGCAGAGCACTGCTTTGCTTACACAGCCACGGCTGTCATTTATACCTCAACTACGGTTGACTTTCGCCCACCAATAGCCCTTAACGGGGCGGTGGCTTCCGCAGCGTCCCTATACCGCTCAGATAGGGCGCTTCCCAGTCGCTGGCACTACTGTGGGGTTAAAGGAACATCTAGTGCCCGGCCTTCTGCCTTAAAACCTAATTCTCCTTATCCTTAAGTGGAACCGGAGGGCTTTACGCAGACACTGGAAGAGGTCAGCCCCTAGTGGCGTTTTGGTAGGGATTCCCAATTCGTCGGTCACGACGTGACGTCGTAGTGACCGACTGAAAGGGAACGTCTCGGTTACGTATGTAACCCTCGTTCCCTGAAGGAGGGAACGGAGACGTCACGTCCCGTCGCCACAGGTGCTGCCACCTGCTGTTACGGCCGGTCACACTTTCCGGCTTTCTCAGCGAAAAAGAAGCTAATTTCCTCATTTGCACCTGCTGCTTATATACGCACCTGGCGGGGCGGCGCCAGCATTATGCAAATATCTCAATGCCAAGTTCATTGGCGTTTTAGTAGTATTCGAAGCAGATTGGTCTCTCTAAGCGAGTTCCCAATTCGTCGGTCACGACGTGACGTCTCCGTTCCCTCCTTCAGGGAACGAGGGTTACATACGTAACCGAGACGTTTCCCGGTGGGAGGGATCAGGTAGCACAGAGGGGCGGGATGAGTTTTTTAAAACTTACTAACCGTCTCAGGCTTTCTGGACCGATTTTCAATATCGTAGACTACAGCTTTAAAGGTGTATACTGGTTCCTCAAAGGTATATATCTGTACAAAAATAGTACATATTAGGAGCTTTTTTTAAAGTGACAGCTTTTGTAAATTTTTTCTGAGAGTGTAGAAGCTAATTGAGAGATTTTTGAAAAAAAAAAATGTTTTTAACGTTTCACCTTAATTGTAATTGAGGTTATATAACATAGCTTTCTGCAATGGACACATAACATAAGCATTTTCTCCAGCAGTCTGAGAATTTTGGACCCCAAAAACGAATGTGACCCAACTTTCAAAGAAAACACACTTGCATATACTGTAGTTTACATATATTTACATGATTAACCCTCTGGGGTCTAAGGGGTTTTTAGGGCCCTTGAGAAGTTTTGACCTGCCCTGACATTTGTGCTTTTTTCAGTTGCTTAAAAACATAATAATGGCAAAAGTCTTATAACACTGCATTCAGCACAAACTGGGCTACTATTTTCCCAAGACTTTTCAAAACAGGATCTAGTAGTCTAGAGTTTTTTCTTTAAAATGATGTGAAAATCATTCTGCTTACTCCTTCACATAACACAATATATTGATTTACAATTTCAAAGTCACTTTTTGGTTAGGAAGGCAATATGCAAGGAGCCTGGAAGCTCTTGAATAATCTGTGATTGACAGCTGAAGAACAAAACAATTGCATAATGAGCTGCATAATGAGCCGCATAATGAGCCTTTAGGCAGGAATGTGAAGATGCCATTATTGTTACGTGTTTGTTTGTGAAAGCAACACAAAAGAAATGCCTTCACATGCATGATCCTGCGTTAAATAAACTTACTGTGCAGAGATATACGCGAATAAACTGGGTTTTAGATGTGTTTAGATGCGTCTTAATACAAAGTGCGTCAAATATGAGGCATTGTGTGTTTGTGTTTGTGTGTGCCTTTGGCCGTTGATCGCGTCTGACGGAAGCACAAAGAAAACATAAGCGCATGGAGATAACTTTTATTTACTAGGCGAGAGTAACCAAGTAGATGTGATGTTTGCAATCGTCTTTTATAAGAATACCAAAAAGCGCGTCAAATGAGGCATCGTGTCTTTGTGTGTGCATTTGGACATCGCGTCACACAGACGAAGCACACACACTTGCATCTTTTATAAGAATACCACAAAGCGCCTCAAATATGAGGCATCGTGTGTTTGTGTGTGAGTTTGGACATCGATCCCATCACACTGACGAAGCACACACACTCGCCTCTGTCTGGAGATTTAAGCGCGAGTAAACAGTTATGTGATGTGTGCAATCGCATCTTTTATAATGATACCACAAAGCGCTTCAAATATGAGGCATTGTGTGTGCGTGTGGACGTCGATCAAGTCACACTCGCGTCTGGAGATAACTTTAGTTACAGTCACGAGTAAACAAGTAGATGTCATGTTTCCAGCACTCGGATTAAAACTTAACACAGCAGTAATGGCTGCAGAGACGGAATGTCCATTGACTGTGGGGTTGATTAATGAATATGGATGATCTCTGCTCTTCTCTTCAATGGAGCGGGGCGTGGCTCATTATAGATAATGAAGCAACAGAAGAAAGACGGTACATCTTTCTCTTCTAATACAGTTAACAACGAATTTCAATATTTGTTTTCGATTTCACTCACATCTTCCAAAAGCAGACATTCCAAGCATTATGTAGACATTTATCTTTTGTTTCTATCATAAATATTCGTTAAGTTACATTTTTCTGACGTGTTTCTGAAAGGACTTCACTGAGGGAGCGAAAACAAAACGCGCATCATGTTTATTTTCTTAATTTTGCGAAAAGCACAACATGCTGTTTTTATTGGGAAACTAGACAATTTAACGTTTTAAATGATGTATAAATCATATCTGTATGTCCAGAGGCGATTCTAGGGTCTATGGGGGCCCCAAGCAGAAAATTCCCTGTGTGCAAGAAGTGTGCAATACTTCTATACAATATCCTTTGCTTAAGCCACTATTCTACAGTGCAATAGTTACTGCGAAAGATACATATATACAAGTGTAATCTTCATCATACCTAACATTATTAACATGTTTAGATGCATAAATGGCATAACATGTTTGGAAATAATGACAGCAGAGAAATATTTTCTACATTATACAATGTTAGCAATGATTAATGACTTATTTTTACAAGAATATTTTTACAAGAATACATTTACATTTTATGACTGCTACTAAATAATCTCAGTCATAGTTACTGCTAACTGTTATGTAAGTTAGTGTCCTAGAGTTAAATATTAGTAAACTTAATATTAATTTCATATCTGAAAATACAGAACAGTATAACACCTACATCTGTTGATTTTCTCAGCAACAATGCAGTTCTACAGACTTGACAAAAGGTTTTCCTGAGATTTGTTTGATAATGTTTGAGACCTGACAGGGTGAGGATGTAGTTTTTCTTACCTCCCTTAATGAACTCATCAACTCTCATTTCTGCTTCCCTTTCCCTGCTTTGCACAAAACATTTCTGATGTATATCTACAGAAGCCAATAGTGATCGAGTCAAAATAAGATTAGCATTGTTATTTAGAAACTTCCTTTAGTCTCGTCATGTTTTCATAAGCTAACTCACTCGCGTGACGTCTTTTGAATGCGGTTGTGCGCGAATGAACGCAAAGACGCGCGCGGACATGAATACGTGCGTGCACGCGTCATTGCAACTGCTTCGTAACTTTTACAAGCGTAAATTGGGTAACTACATTGCATATAGATCCGTTTTTGCCGCGATTGTCTTTGTAAAGGATTGCACTAGTTAACTGTTAGAATTTAAACTTGAGATTTACACCAGAAGATTTACACTTGGGCACGTGCCTGACTGGAGCTGGACCGGGCACATTAAACCACATGTGGGTACAGAGGGCTGCTCACTTTAGCGCCTTTTATATGCGGTTACTTGAGTGTTAGCATTTGCAAGCCTTTGAAACACGTGCAAATGATAAACTTTTCCTATTTAAATTTGCGTATTAATCTGGCAATCACATGCGAGCCAAACCGTGGGTTGTGATCCATACGGATCAACTGAAACATCACGACTGAACGATACAACGTCACCCATTCGCTACGTTCATTTTCGAAACTGGCAAGTTATCCACCTGGGTTGGATTTTGACTGGGCTAAGCTAATGTCAATCAACATTCCATCCAATCGGAATTTTGATATGCAGTCATGTTGTTCATCTGTGTAGCTGGCCATCCGAGAAACAAACTCGGGGGCCCTCTAGTGGCTCGGGGCTCCAAGCAGTTGCCTGCCTTGCCTGTTGACAAGGTGCGCCTCTGTGTATGTCCAAAATCAGCAGAGTTATCTAAGTCTCTTTGGGGAGTGATTGAAAAATAAAGAGTTTGCGGCGCCCGCACCACAGCCGACCCCAGAGTGTTAATCTTCTTATAGCATTCAGCATTGTGTACAAAACCTCTTGCGGTGCTTGGCCTCAAAACCTAGAGCCATTTTTATTGTTGTCTGAGATGCTTGCTTGACCTTGAAAATATCACGCTCATAGACGGAGAAGATTTATTCTTTAATGCCAATCAATACAATTTTTAAGCTCCGGGAAGCTCAAAAACAGGAACACATGGCCAGATCAATTCAGCTATATTGCATCCACATCAGTATAGTAAATGTGTGAGTGAAGAAGATACTCCATATTGTATGCAATGCACAAGGTGATTAGAAATGGATGGAAACCAGAAAAAAGATTAACTACTTTTGTATGAAATCATACAATGTCAGTTATAACCAATAATAAACCCAACGTCACTGGGTTAAAAGCAGATCACACTAAAACATATCTCAGGAAAAGACAGGTTGACTTCCTGATGTCACAATGCACTGTTTATGTGATTTAAAAAGTCATAGCTGTCTCTATAGTCTTTCAATCTATACAAGCTCTATACACTGAATCCGGCTGAATTATTGCATTTAGGCAGTCACAATGATTCATTGTTTTTCCTCGTCTTCATTTATTGCAAGCACAGCCAGACGGCTGCATGTCAACAATATATATCTGAACATTATGAACTCTATATGAAAAAGGGTTGCAGTTTTTTGATTCATTGGCTCTTTACTGGTTAGCTTTATGGTCAGGGAGTGTGTGTGTGTAAGGAAGTGTCTAACACCTTTTTGGCTCCTGTGAGAAGCAATGTGCAGGAAAAAAGCCAAGCATTGATTTCCAAGGAAGATGCTCCCTGTGAGGGTGGGTGAGAGAGAGAGAGAGAGAGAGAGAGAGAGAGAGAGAGACAGAGAAAGTAAGAGAGAGAGAAGCGAGAGCCATCTGTCATGTCAGAACTCTGTCTCTGAACCATTTTCCTGTGAAATTACATTCACATTGTGACTGAGATAAAGGGAGAAGTGGCAAAATAGGTCATTTTAGAGATGGACAAATGTGCGACATGATAATGGATGTGTCTGTGTGGATTTTTGTCAGTAGGTGTTTATTATTTTGAAGCTAAATTTTTAATAAATTATTAGTGTTCCTGTTGCAGTAGAGGTCGAATCCATGGGAACACAAGCTGATAAAATGTATAGCTTGCATGCCCTGTAAGTCACTTTGGATAAAAGCGTCTGCCAAATGCATGAATGTAAATTAAGTTAAGAAAGTTTTAAAGCAATTTTCTTCCCAGTGACTTGAGCGCAACTTTCCTTGCAAATATGTTGGTGAAATGAGGGTACAGATTTGTGAATGCCAATGTAAGTTGTCTTTAAAGAAATTAAATAGGGAAAAAAAGAAGTGCAGCTGTCACTGTTTTTGCCAAGTTCATTGTGGGAGCTAAAATTAAGTAATTTTCTTTTTCTGTTTTGGAACTAGTGAACGTTCTTTCTGCCAGAGCATTCACAATGTCTTATTTAACTTTTTTCTTTATTACATATAATATGTGAGCCACTCTGTAAAACAGCTAAATATATATTTTTTTTGTTTAAAGTTAAATAAGTTATTTTAACTTAATTTTAATAATTTATCGCAACTCTTCACTAGCCAAGAAAGTTAGTAAACTCCACCATCTCCTGCTAAAATAATAGCCTGGTCCAACCAGACTCTCGTACATTCATTTCATTTGTACAGAGAGTCTGGCCACGCTCCATTGCAAAGCATTACTTCCGTTAAGGAGGGTCCATTGTTGAAGTTTAAAACTATTGGATCTGCCCAGAGTCACTCAGGATCCCACTTATAAGCCAATCGCTAACGTGTGGTCGTGACGTATATCATGCACCGAAACCGTCCGGAAACAACAAGTCAGAAAAATCAGACAAACAAAACTTAGCAAACCTGGTTCTTGCTCCGGCTTTAACTTCTGTATATTCGGCAGTTTTACAACAACGGACCGAATAGCTTTTCTCACGTCTTTCTCCGCTGCCATTACTGAACTACAACTCAAACTGACGCACGACCTCAACGTCATCGTTCTTAGCCACCCCCATCTGTTCGCTGATTGGTCCTGCAGATTTTTGCAGGAGAAAATGAAACTCTACAGAGCAGTCCCAGACGTACTGCTGAAGCGAAATTAAAATTAAGCGGAAGCACGTAGGAGGGCGGAGCCAGGCTAAAAATAACCAGCACTGCAACACACTAATGTATGTTGTGTGTTGTTAACTAGTCCCCAGCAGCATTAAGACTAAACAGATGCATTCATGCTCACCTGTGGCTAATTTGCGTCCCACGTAAACTAGACATGGTTTCTTCAAGATTCTGTCTTAGATCTGCGATGTTCTTCACCGTACGCATCCTTCTGGTCTCTGGATCTTCCCCTGGGGGATTGAAAGAGAAAACATATTATTGACCCTGTTATCACTTGCTAGTTCATAGTTTGGAAGAACGGACTCGACATGCGAATCATTCAAACATGCTGCGGTTAGCGGTTAGTAAGCAGAGTCTGTCTGCTCTTGCATGTCAACTCAGATGCCGAAGTTCCAGCTTGCTGTGCAGCTGATGGGATAAAGGGACAGATTACACGGTCATCACTTTTCCACGGAGCATGGAGTAATCCGTGCGTTATGACACCGCATTCCAACCCTTAAACCCAGCTTAAAGTTTGGCTGGAGCATGATCTGCCTGTCAAGCAAAACTCTGTCAAATTCGAATGGACTGTAAGATGTCCTAATGCATATATTATATATGTATTTTTATCCTCACCTTCTGGATAGGATTGAAATAAACTCTGCGACTCTGCTGTCGTGGTTCTTTTGCCAACTTCTAAATCTTTAAAAAGTTTTTAAAAGCTAAGGTGAGACCTATATATATTATATACAGCTTACTTGCACTTCAAATATGATGTAATTTACGCCCACAAATGATGTAAATGTTTACCAGTGAATACATTGCAGACTGACACCCTCATAACAAAAATTGTCAAAAAAAATTAACTGAATAAAAGTCATAAATTGGTCCCAAGCTGTCACTGGGGCAATGCCTGTTTAAGAAGATCATAATATAAACCACATAGGTAAAGATATGTACACATTTGGTACCAATATGTACCTTTCATGTATTATCTCTTTTGCCGCCATTGTTTTTAAAAAAAGTTGCCAGCCAGTGCCAGCGTTTTTTCATGATTTTCACAAAAGTTTAATGCCTTCCAGAAAATGTTCTTCTTTAAATATATAAACATACAATATACCAAATGAAAGAACAGACCCTCTGCTTTCAAAAAAATAAAAAATAAAAAACGTTTGATCCTACTCCTAAGTAGTTCTTTTGTAATCAGCTCTTGAATATGGGTAGGTTTCTGAAAAACACCACATTTTGAGCAAAAAGCTGAGATAATTCAATTTTTGTGACGGACTTTTCATAGAAATCCCATTCAGAGCGATCTTTAAAACAGACACGGACATGCAGCTGCTTGCCAGAGGGCAATACTTCCGGGTTTAAAAAGTTGCGGTAATACTATAATAGCGGTATTGCGGAAAGCCGGAAATACTCGTCATTGGCAGGGAAGCGTTTTCTCTTAATTGACAAGATAACTCGTCAATGGCGGCGAAAGAGTTAATATGCACTCTTTGGTACCAATATGTACCGCTGAGGTACTAATATGAACTCTATAGGTGTACTTTTTGAAAGGGTACTGCCCCAGTCACAGCAAGAGACCATTTTTGACCATTTTTCTGACAGTGTATAACCTAAATCTGTTTCACGGGTGGGGCCGCAAGAATCTTGGAACTGAAAAATAGGTTGTGGAGGCTCTTATGTAATTAAGTACTTGTTTTCCAGGGCATTAAACTCATTAAGACACTCAAAGACACTAAATCAGGCTGATGATGATGGTAGGGGGTTCAACAGTTTCCACATCACATCAAATGCTTTTTGTTCTAATCTTGCCGTACCAACCAGTGACTTCATATCATCCCAATGTCTAGAATGTAATAAGCTATAAAATAGCAATAAGAACAAAATGTTGCTTATATATTGATTAAATGTGTTCTCCAAATTATATAGCATGTCTAGGTATTCATGCAATCCAAATGACCCTATTAATCTCTTAAATGCATACTCTTTAATGTCCCTGGCCTTAATGTAGTTCACTTAAAATATTAAAGTTACTGTAAATGGTCTACTAATGTTGTTTCATGTTCATCAAATCTACGAAGCAGTTAAGTCACTTGTGTTTTGATTTGATAATCAACTAATAGTGATTTTATATATTTGAGCTTGTAAATGTTATCATAAGTGGGTCATTATCAACTAAGGATTTAGCTAGTATTATAAATATAAAAGTGTTTCCCAGGTGGTTTGTTTTTCAGGAGAATAACACAGTTTGCATTAGCATTTACACCTTGAAGCATTACTAACAGCTCTTCACACTTGTCAGACACATCCATGTCAAACCTGTATAATGAAAATCACCTTTATCTGTTCTGGTAACAGGAGAGCCTGACATTTTTACACGTAGACTAGTGAAACAATGTATTAACAGGGCTATTACGTGTGCTATTAAAGGTGTACTGTGTGATTTTTTAAGGATCAGAAACGCAATATGATATACATAACTATATTATCAGTGGTGTATAAAGACCTTACATAATGAACTGTTATTTTTTTAATACCTTAGAATAAGCCATTTTAATACATACAACGTGGGTCCCTCACAGTCACCATTTGGCGCCGCCATGCTTCTACAGTAGCCATAAACGGACAAACTACACTAAAGAGCGTGTTTCGTCACTACATTGTCTCAGATGGTGACATGTTTGTCCTGTGGAGGCTACCGTAGCTTTTCTATGTACTTCGAAAGGGAGAGGTGAGCGGTGGACTGAGCCATTGGTAGATCGCAACGGTAGATGCCGCTAACATCTACACAGTGCACCTTTAAGCTATTACAGTTTTTATCCTTTTTTAGACTTGTTTTGAGGAGGGAACAAAATATCTTGGAGACTTGGGAAATTTCATTGCCAGCAAGTCTTGTGAGCACTTTTAATGTCCTTACAGCTATAGTGTACCATATAGAACACCAAACTTCCAAAGTGATCGCATAATCCATTGAATCTGATAAGACCATTTAGCACCGCCCTCAAAAATAACCAAAGAGTTTCGATATTTTTCCCATTTAAAACTTAACTCTTCTGTTGTTACATCATATACTAAAACCGACAGAAAAGTTGCGATTTTCTAGGCAGATATGGCTAGGAACTGTACTCTGATTCTAGCGTAATAATCAAGGACTTTGTTGCTATAACATGGCTGCAGGAGGCGCAATGATATTACGCAGCAGCCAAAATAGTCCTCTTAGCAACTTTTAAAGGCAGGGGACTATTTTTGGGCACTGCGTAATATTATTGCGCCTCCTACAGCGATGTTATGGCGGCAATGTATATACACAAGTGAGTCTGAGTGGAAGATCTCAAGAGGGTTAAAGATGAAAGAAGAACACAATCATATAGCTTGACAGTGTCTTGCCAGAACAACCATCCATAGCCAGACTGCACACATTTCAGTACATCATATCTCCCATATCCAACAGATATCCTATAACAGCCCAATTACACAAATGCATTGCTTCAGGACAGAAACGCACACATATACAAAGACATTGTGACCCTCTTATACCCACAAGGCTTTGCTTTATGTGCTTGTAATGGACTGGAATAATCAACCAATCAGTGCCACTGAAAACACACACACACACACAGCACTTATATTTCCACAGCAGGTCCACTTATTCTCTGCAAGTGAATCCATACAGCATAAAGTGTGCAAGAGGGTCTAAGTCACATATTTGATGACCAAGTGGGCTCTGGGTAGCATAACAGCACTTCTTGGCCTCTGGGTGTGCAGACAGAAATTTGTAAGAACCACTTCAGTCTGTCACCAGTGGATAAGGGTGTGAGGACACCGTTGGCTCTGTCGAATCAGACGACAGCTGAGAGTTCGCAAATTTAACCTCATCATCCCATGTGATAAGCTAGAGCTTTAAAGTGGAATCCGTGTTGATCTGTATGGTTTGCGCTTTGCATAATTCATGGCTATATGGATATAACTACCCTAACTAAAATTATGCTTTTTGCAGTATCAGGTCTTCACAGCAATGCCAATGCAACAAAAAAAAACAATGTTTGCACTATTTAGTCCCATTTCGTAAAAAAAATATATATATGGTAAAAAAACACTTTTTTTGCAAAACAGAAAGGTTATTTGGATATTAAAGGTTCTTTATGCACAAGAAATGGTTCTTCTATGGCATCAAAAATGCTTCTTCTGAAACATTTGTTTATAACTAGCTCCATTTATCAGTAACCTTAACTTAAATGGAGAAGGTAAGACAGCATTAAAATGAAGTACAGACTACTGAATTACTTTAATACAGGTGCATACAGCCCCATGGTTGGCGGTTATCTTTGGATAGGCTGGAAATAAAAGCATGGATCATACAGACGGGAGGGTAAATTGAGCTATTGATCAGAGCAGCAGACAGCATGGCAACACTTCCATAGCCGGCAGGTGAATCTGGCTTCTAAATGTTCTCCTATTCCACAACTAGGAATCATAATTCACCCAGACACCCTCCAGAGATGTTTCGAATGCAGTTACATGCTTGACTCCAAATGCACTTACAAAACTAACAAATTCCAAAGCAACCAACAGAGTAACTGCTAGGTTTTAGCACTAAATGTTGAATTTGAGTGTGGCACTGCACTTACGGCATTTCTGGGGTTTCAAAACCTGCTCCAGGTCTCCGAGCATTGTCAGTATAACCTCTTTATCCAACTGTGCCTGCTCCTCTCTGGCACTCTCAAGTTCTTCTCCCCAGTCTCCTGCTGTGCTCGCTGACCCTGCCCGTGTGTCCTCTTCTGATCTCCTACCGCCGCCTCCCTCGCCCTTCACCTCTGTCCGCAGGTGCCGGTGAGCAGGCGCCATCCGACTAGATTTACGGCCCCAGGGAACGGGTATTAGGGAGTGCTCGGATTGAGAGAGCACTTTGGTGAGGGACAGAGAAAGCGAACGTGCTCGCGCACTGCTTTCTGGGTGCCGCCGGGCGCCGCCTCTGGCATGCTGGGGCAAAGGTGATGATGACGATGCCCCTGAGGTTGACGAAGGTGGGTCATCCAGCTCGAAGGTGTAAACCCTTTGCTCTCCATCGCTAAGGAGCACGAGGTTGCCGAGGGAACGCTGCTTACGGAGGTTCAGGTTGTCCGGGACCGGCTGTGGTGTTTTGCGTGGTGGGCTGCCACCCTGGTAGACCGAAAAGTCGGCTCCTCGCTTCATGCTGTCGGATGTTCTTGATGAGTCCCTGGTTTTTGATACTTTTTCTTTTCCGGATCTTAAAGTTTAGACTCCTTCACAGTTCTCCTCACATGATGTGTGTGTGTGCAAGAGAATTCGATCAGGCAGCTTCAGGTGGCTGCACAGCCTAAGACGTCGATTGGCTCAGCCCGCGAAACTGCCCCTTACACCAGGGAGCATCAAATACCATCCTGCCCACACGCATGCATGCTCACCACAGCCAATAAGCAGCATGCAGGTGCGCACGCTGAGATCATACTCTTCCTAGGTTTTTCTCTTTCTCCTGCTTTTTCCTTCAATGCAGCACGGAGATGCGCAGGGAGCCGATCAGCACCAGATCACATTTAAACTAAAATCCTTCACGGCATCTCCTCTTCCTTCTGTTTCTCTCCCAGCGACCGAGGACTCTTCACACACACTATTAATTACTGGCTGGAGCGCACGCATGTGGTTAGCTCTGAGGGACGGCGGAAAGAGAGAGAGATATTTGCGTGTAGAGATGCTTAGGGTCCGCCTGCTCCTGTTAACACGTCGATCGCTGTTTTATTCCCTTTATTTGTCTTTCTTTTTCTTGTGCTCTCTCTCTCTCTCTCTCTCGCTCTCTCTGTCTCTTTACTGCAGTGATAGCTGTTGCTGTTGGCTACACACCTTCAGAGCAACACAGGTATGTGTGTATGTGTGTGTGTTGTGGGAATAGCGTAAGACTAAATTGTAGCTTGTATTGTTTTTCGCCACCTTTGCATATAACAAAGTCTAAATTCTGCACGGTGAGTACGTTATAATCTCTATTTGATAACTAATGCATAATTTCATTTTATTTAAAATATTAAATATGCAATTGGCTATATTAACAAAATGGCTTTTTAAACAGATCTTTAAAAATTGCTTTCTGCATTGCCATAAACCCAATCGGCCGTCCAAACATGCAAAACAGGTGCATGCGGAGATGACGTTCTTGTGCTTGTGTGTAGTGGAATAAGTGGAATGAATTTAACAGCTGGGTGTAACCCACAATGCACTGCCACAGGAAGACTACTGAGGTTAACATCTATAAGTAGCCCATGTGAACATGGACTATGTGTTATGTTCAAAATAAATGTTTCAGATGTTTCTCCAAAAATTCTCTAACAGAAATAACAAAAATAAATAATACGGTTATTGATATGAAAAGATATAATTTGACTATTTGAGTACAAACTTGAGCACAGATGGCCATACATGTGTTCCTATTGAAAACTATGTGACATACATAAATAATTTACATTATCATTAACATAACACCAACATTACAATATAGCTCAACCACTTTTAATTTCTTCTGATATAAATAAAAAGGCACAACAGTTTAAGTCTTTCTTAAGTCAAAGCATTGTGCAAAACCCTGCAGTGTTTGCCTATGACTCATAATTCAGCATCCGCTTGCAAACAGCATCCTCACAGCAGGTGTGCATTCTCACTGACCATCAAATGCTGACCGCTGTGTGTTTGTGTGTGGTTTACCCATTCGAATTTGACATTCCAGACATTTGTGCATTCTAAGACACTAATTTGTGTCTCATTAAAGAAGATGCTGAAAGAAGAAAGACCTGGGTGTGTTTGAGTTCTTTTATGTTTAATTAAAAAAACTAAATGCATCTGCAGTGATCCACAATAAACAACTGAATCTCATTACATATAGAACAGAATGCAGGCAAATGTGCAAGCAGAACAAGAGCAAATAAACCAGAATATCTTTATGTATGAATTAATTATCATAGATATCAGCAGATTAAATGTAGAGCAAATAGATAGTTCATAAAAAAAAAGAAAATTCTGTCATCATTTACTGACCCTCAAGTTGTTCCAAAGAATGTTTGCAACCAAACAGATCAGAGGCACCATTGATTTACATAGGAGGAAAAATAATACTATGGAAGTAAATGGTGCCTCTGATCTGTTTTTATCCCTTTAAGCCCCCTGTGTCTTAGATATTTCACCTGAGAAAAAGACTCAGAAATCTCACAAATGACTCCATTATAGTTTCAGAAGAGACCTCTACAATGTCACAAACTAAGCTCAGATTTACCAAATCTGCAATTAAAGGTAAAACTCAAAGATTTCTCATCAAATTTACTTAAATCAAATACAGTTGCATTACTTTTACAGCTCCATAATCCTTATGCTGCGTTTACACCAGCCACGGTAGAGGCGGTAAGCGCGAGTGATTTACATGTTAAGTCAATGCGATGTGATTAGGCATCCTGCTGAAGTTCAGATTTTTCAACTCGCGCGTTTCCAGTGGCAACTCAATTACCGTGTGTACCGCGGGAAACACATGAGTTGAAAAATCTGAACTTCAGTGGATTTCCTCACCGCATTACCCAATCAGGACCTTGCTGTAGTAGTGATGTGATTACAGGAAGCTAGCGGAGTGGCTGAGTCTTAGCGGAGTCGCAGAAAAATTACACGAATTACCGCGTGAATTTTTGAATGACTAGAATTTCATGCATGGCTTTCATGCGCGAATGAAGCGAGTGAACTCAAATGTTCAAGCATCCAACTTGCCGCCTCTACCGTGGCTGGTGTAAATGCAGCATTAGACACTAAGGCAGTTGTGGCCTAACGGGTAGAGAGGCGAGAGTTTTAACCCGAGAGTTGCCGGTTCGAGTCTCACGGTTGCGACTGAGGTGACCTTGAGCAAGGCCCCTCTCCCTGTTTGTGTGTGTGTTCACTACTTACTGGATAGGTTAAAGGGATAGTTCACCGAAAAATGATAATTCTATCATAATTTACTCATTCTCATGTTGTTAAAAACCTGTATACATTTCTTTGTTCTGATTACCACAAAGGAAGATATTACGAGGAATGTTTGTAACCAAACCGTTTGTGAGCCTCATTCACTTCCATTGTGTTCTTTTATCCTATTATGGAAGTGAATGGGGCTCATGATCTGAAAAAATGATGACAGAATATTCATTGTTGGGTATCCCTTTAGCAGAGGTCACATTCCAAGTATGGGTTATCATATATTGTTCACAACGTCACTTTCCTAATATATTTTAACAATTGTTTCCATTTGTATTTATCTAAAGCAATTTCCAAGAGCAACTTATAAGTAATAAAATATTTCTCTCGGCAGTGCAAATGTGTGTAAATGCAGAAATAAAGCTATTTGCATTTATTTCTCAGAGCTTGTTTTCATCTCACTATTAAGATACGTGCAAGAGCAGTGCCTGAGCCCCAGGCACCAATCTTCAGCTATCAGCTGTCACATCACAGTCACACATGCAGTATAACACACAAGCACGGGTAAACAACACATTCTGCAGCTTGGCCTCCCAAACAAGCCGGCCTTTGTCCACCTGTCATTTCTGACCTTTTCTTGCTAAGATAGCAACGTGGAACTAAAGGCCTGCAGAGCGAACCTTTCTGTGTTTTTTTTTTTTGTGTGTGTGTATTTGTGTGTGTGTGTAAGGCTTTTGTTAGTATGATGGTGTGAAGATGCACATGTGTTGGGACTCGTACCTGAGATCTCTTCCAGGCACTGTTTGGCAGTCTTGCTGTAGACCAGATCTTTTGTGGGACTGAGACACGGTTCAGGGGGGACCACAGTGGTGCAATCATTTTCTGAGTAGGTCCTGGGTGAAGAACAAGAAAATGTATTTATGTTACTTTTTAATGCTCTGGAATACATTTTTCAGTCAAGTTTGTTGTCTCAAGCAGTTGATTTCCTGCATAGGTGTGCTAGTTTGTTTTTCTCATGGTGACCATGATTTAAATGTAAGTTTGTATTTTTTCTGTAATTTAAAGATAGTTGACACCCAATAAACATAAGAATAACTTATGACTTAAAAAGTCATATTTTTGACTTAAAAAAGTGGACCTCACGGCCGTGTGAGAACTGACATTGACGAGCTGAGCTTTTCACCCAATGTTGAATATTTTTGAACTGTCGGTGCTCAGCGCGGAAAAAACGGAGAGCGTCGGCTGTCAGCGCGGAAAAAATGCTATCTGCTGGCTTTTTGAAAAAAAAAACACCATTGGAAACAATTGAAAACATACATCGGCCGCAGGCGTAAAAGCTTTGGTGTGCACGCTTCCTTAGAGGAACATGCCCACATTTTGGGAATTTAGTTTATTCACCGTATCCCCCAGAGTTAGATAAGTCCATACATACCTTTCTCATCTCCGTACGTTCTGTAACTCTGTCTGACGCAGCTTAGCTTAGCACAAAGACTGGAAGTGAATGGCTCCAGCAAGCATCCTGCTCCCATTAAGTGACTAAATAACGCTAACATTTTCCTATTTATATGTTTTGATTTGTAAAGTCACACCGTGTACAAATAACAAGGTCATATGAGACACAGTCATCTTTTTACAGTAAACATACTGGGAACTATATTCTCAGAAGGCGAAGCACTGCTACTGGTGAGGAGCAGAGAGTTCGGTCAGAGTGCAGTGCAGTGCTTCGCCTTCTGAGAATATAGTCACTTACTGGGAGCAGTTTGCTAGCTGGAGCCATTCACTTCCAGTCTTTGTGCTAAGCTAAGCTAGCGGGGAATGCATCAGACAGAGTTACAGCATGCACAGAGATGAGAAAGTATGGACTTATCTAACTCTGGGGGATAAGGTAAATAAACTAAATTCTCAAAATGTGGGCATGTTCCTTTAAAGGGGTATCACACTAACCACAGTGCTCCGCTGTAGAAAGAAAAGCGACTGGCCATGCCTACCTTTTAAACCGTAAAAATATATGAATGTATCCTCCATGGACAATCACAGAAATCAATGTGACAAGGTTTTATACAAACAAATTTTAGAACTAAAATGTATTTGACTTCTAATTAAATGGGACAGAGCCATGTGTGACCCTGCCTGTGAAAACCCAACTAAAGTCATTTTTGTGATTTACTGTTTTCTACATAAAATCATCTGATAAAACGTGAAGGACATTCTGTGACAATATAACCTTGGTTATTTAATAGTGACTGAGTAAGGGCATGTCAAAGATTAAAATAAATGTGAAATTAGTGATTGAAATCAAACTTGGATGCTCATAATCTCATCATTAGATTAGACGTATAGGGCTTTAAACTGGATTTCATATGCAGGGTAATATACAGTATTGTTTAGCCAAATTTCTATCTTCTCTAGTAAACATATTATGGATTCATAAGCATATACTGAATATTCTGTATAATGTTTATTTAAGATTCTTTAATGCTCTCCATTACAAGAAATATAAAAAAAAGATTTGTCAACTTTTTTCTCATTTATTAAGTCATATTTTGGCCTTTCGACAGGTATCAAAGGGTTTATTATAAAACGCGCAGTTCTGGTTCTTCATTCTGATTGGTTGAAACGCGTTCTAAGCCGTGATAAAATACACCGGTAACCTCACGGTTCAGACCACATTACATAAGTATCACTGCGCCACTGTTGCTGCATACTGGTTTATGAAAATTAACAACAGTGTCTTTAATCATATTTTTTATTTGTCTACAATTGCACAATTATTGACGATATCCAGATAAATGTCAATAAATATTGTTGTTGTGTCATCTCGTCGATAAAGAAACATTGTCTGAGGAGTTTATAACTCAAGTTCCTCCGTCCGCTATTATCCACTGGGTGGCGATCTTACCCAACTTAAACACTGACGCATTCACTCAACACTGAAAACACAGCGTGTAAGTTTTGATGGCTCAATCTGATCTCTTACAAAAGTTCTTCACAAAAATGGAATTATATCCGCTTTTAGCTAAAACTTTTGAGAGGTGATAAGAGAACAAATGAAGGTAGGATGAAACGTTTTTTTTGTTTGTTTTTGTTTGAAAGCGGATGGTCTGTTCTTTCATTTGATATTTTATGTTTATTTAAAGAAGATAATTTTTCTGCAAGGCATTAAACTAAAACTGGGTGGCAACTTTTAAAAAAAACGCTGACGGGGAAAGAGTTAAGCATGCTTCCAAGCATATTTGATCATCACTTCAACAGTTGCACAATATCAATGTTAATGTATAAATTAGATGAATGGTGATTTATAAAATAAACACCACAGTCTTAAATCATATTTTCATTGTGTCTTTGCAGCATCTGTGTTGGTTGGGAACTGCGCTCTGTTTCAGTCACACTTGATTCTGAGGAACTACTTTGTTTGGCGGAAGAGTAATATTTGTACTAATATAATTACAACTTATTTGTGTTTTATTATATTAAATTCCCTCTAACGTTACGCATATGAAGTATCCGTTTTATAAACGCAATAAACCCCTCGAAGCAGGGGGGTTACAGTGCATTTTATAACAGCTAATGGGGTATAACTCCGCTTCGCGTCGTGCCTAACAACGCCCCTTAGCTGTTATAAAATGCACTGGTAACCCACTGCTTCTTGGGGTTTATTGCTTTATTTTGGATCTTAGGTACAGTTTAAAAAATGCTTGCTTTCAACCTTATCAAAATGCAGCGCATCGTCTCCCTGCAATATAGAGAGATATCGTAGTCCTGTGGGTTTTACCGTGTCAAGAAAAGCTTTCCAAGAAAGATCAGTACCGGTGGAGTGGAAAATGATAACAGCTCAAGCCTGAAATTCCATAAAGCTTTTGTGTTATAATCCTTATAAGACTGTGAATGCCAAACACAGCTTAACAAAAATGCCATCATCTTCCAGAGAATAATGAACCTGTGGCAGACCGGTAAGGGTGTGTGTGGCTGTGCCTTTATAACAGAAATATCTCTCACCGGTGTGGAAAACAAAAAGAGATCTTTCCATATTGTAGCTTTCCAACAAAGGTTTACAGTAATCAGTCAGGTTTCACATATGGCACACATACGTATTTTTGGATAAACTCTCCTTTTAAAGTTCAGTTGAGCAGATATGAATCTAGAAAGAGGTCATGGGATTAAGAGATTTTATTTCTTCTTAAACTTATTTCTGAATGTGCCCTATGCCCAATTCTCCATTTATTTTACACCGTCATTTGCATCATTCTTTGTGTGCATTTCACCACCTATTTATTAAGCTAACTCAGATATCCTGCCTTCAACCTTTCAATCTATTATTGCCTATTTCTTTTCACTTTTCATCCTCTATTCAAACCCTTTTAGCATCATTAGTCATCATTTGTGACATCAACAGCTTCTCAGTGAGGACCAAAGCAGGCCACACCCCTCAAACGAGGCGTACACGGTTTGGCAAACGGTTCGGCAGATCCCCCTCAGACTATTAATATAATCGCGATGAGACATTTGCCTGTTGATTTTCCCACAATGCACTACCAGACTTTATGGGTGAAGTAAAGGACAGATGATCAGTAGGCGGTGTTTGTGTATCTAAAAACTCTCTTGGTGAACTTTCTGTTAATCTCTCATTACTGTTGCTAAATATTCTTTGTCAGCCTGTGTATGAGAGAAAGGAGACTTATCAGGTCAGAAACTGGTTTTGGTGCATCTGATCTCAACTGGATTTTTGTCTGGACCGTATTTATGAAGAGAGATTCAACTGTGCGGACAACACTCCTGCAGCCAGATTTAACAAGACACACGCAATTGGACATGAGACCTTAGGTCTTGTCTGCAGGTTGGATACAATGCTGGCATTTTTTTTTTGTTTTTTAGATTGTGTTCTTTGTCAAGTTGCCACCTTAACTAACTTTTAAAGCTGTTCCCAAAAATCTTTCTATAACCATGCAAAGAACTTGATTTGAACAACCATTTTTGTTTAAAATAACTTGTATTTGTGAATCACTCACCTATACATGAAGGGGGCGACTGTTGCTGTGTTGGGATGGTTGTGCTGCTGCTGCTGGGGCAGTTGCACTGCTCCATTACTGCCCGGTACCCCACCTCCACCTAGTCCATGAGAAACAGCGGTTCCAGAAAGTGCTGAAGTACTCGTTGAAGACACCATGCTGGTCTTACGATTTTCTAACCCCCCCAAAGATCTCTGCATATACATAGACTGACCACTTTTGCTAAGTTTGGCCTTATCCCCACCCGTTGTGGGTACACTTGCAGCAGGTACACTTGGTTGTGTCCCAGGTGGTTTGGTTGTCGCGGTCGGAGCCTTCAAGCCAGGTTTGGGAATGCCGCTGGATGCGGGGATAGCACTTTCTTTCTTTACTGAGGCTGCAGAGGTTTTGTTTCCTTTGGGGATGAGGCTGGCAATCTTGGAGACCTTCTTCGTGGGCTCCACTATTACGGGCTCCTCTTTGGGTGGTGTGCTGGCTTTGCTCTTAGTCTTGTTTTTGTCCTCTTTGTCTTTGGGCTGTGGCAGGGACTTATTGTTGTAGTTCTTGCAGTTGTTCGCGGTGGCTACGTTCTTGTTCTGGGACACAAGGGAGGGCATGGACGTCTTTCCCTGCTGTTTTGCGATCCCACAGGGTGGCGTAGGACTACACATGCCCTCATCTCCACACTCCGACAGGTCGTCCTCCTCCTGCAGAGCCATCTCGGCCACAGAGGGCGAGGTTCTGGATGCGGAGCGAGGGTTGATGAGGCGAAACTTCTCCAGCATAGAACGCTGGTTGCCAGGGGCTGATTTAGAGGCATCTGTGATGGGGGGTCGGAGGCGATCGGATGAGGAAGGAGGGGTGGGGGAGGCAGTAGGGCTGGCCAGCATGGACGATGTGGCACTATGCTTAATGTTCATGGACTTGCTACGCCAGGTTTTTCCAGCAGTGGGAGAGGGCAAAGCAGAGGCCAGCTGCTGCCCGCTGGTGCTGGAGGGCACCGAGCCACTGCCGTTCATACTGCCTGGCAGAGGGATGCCTTTCACCGACTCTGTGCCATGGAAACAGACCAAACAGCAAACACATTTGTTAGACTGATATAACAACACCCTAAAGCAACAAGAAGTGTGTTTTGGCTACAAGGAAAATGCTGTATATCTATAGCAATGATCAAGTATTGACAAGATGAAAAGGATTGTAGGATGGAAAGGTAATCGATAGCCCTCCATCCCAATCGTTACTCGGCAATTACACTGCAAAATTGGCTCCTAAATTGATTTTCTCGGAATTTATACATGTTATTGCCTCATATACAGAGCAAGTTCAGTATCACAGCAAACAAGAAATGTCTCATAAAGTAATAATTAAATTAAATTATTCAATAATTACAATACAATGATGAAAATCTTTTTGTATTTTAGAATCCAAGTACAGTATATTGGTATATGAATAAGGTAACCATACAGTACTAAGGTTTTACCATGTTTTTCTTTTTAGACATGATACCATGGTGGGTTGTTTTTAATCCAAGGCTGAGTAAATATTGGACAGAAGACATGATGGGTTATAAATAAACAATGCTAAACAAATTCTAAACCCTTGGTTGGATAACAACAACCAAACACAGGTTTATTTATAACCCAACATGTGTTCTGGCAAATATTTACCCAGCCTTGGGTTAAAAACAACCCAGCATTTTTTTAAAGTTTGGAATAGTCAATGCTATCTCATAACAATTTGTACATATTTTAATTCATATTCATTTGTACGACCATATGCGTACATTTTTGGTAGATTTGCCTTGACCCCTGTGACGTTGGGGTTAGGGGTGGGTTTTCGTTATTGTTTTTTTATGATAACCGTACATTTCTGCATTTCTGTACTGTTAATAAATCAAAGTGCCATAATATTCCCATCTTTACACTGCAATTCTGTATGATACCAATAAAAATGAATTTCAATGAAAACAATATAAAGTGCTTGTACATTTAAACTATAAATCATGTTTATCAGACATGCATCCAAGGAAGACTTTTTTATTGATTTACCAGATTAAAAAATACAGAAGGAAAACCTTTAAAATCTCACAGCAACTCAGCTTGTCTCTAACTTTGATATCCACCTAAAGATATCAAAGCCTTTGAAAAATTGTACAGAAAGAGCACAAAAGAAGAGAGGCGGAGATGAAACTTCATTTGGTTCTATTGAAAACCTTGTAGAGGGAACTGTGATTGGACTATGAATGAGTTTTGTGTGGATCGGGCTTCAGCGCATGTGTCAGCTAAATTAACCTTGTCTCTGGAGATAACAGCATACTAAATAACAGCCTCACCAGACCGATGAATTGCGGTTTCCATAGCTACACGTCTTTTTTCTCCTCACCGCTTTATTCGTTCAAAGTTAAATGTCACTCAAGTCTAAGAATTCCACATACTGTTCAAAACAAACATGTTAACAGATGATAGCAATAAGGTGACAAAAGACTTGTAATCTCAATCCGCTAATGTCTAATCCAGAATAGATTGTTTTAGACATTTTCTATGCCTCTCCATTGTCTTCGATAACATGTTCTTCTGAAGTTTCCTGAGCCCCCCGCCATACATCGCATGAAATAGCACCGATCTTCTTTAAAGTGATCTAGGAATCCTTTTGAAAGCTTCCTGGACTGAGCTTTAGTTAGCAAACATGTTGATTCACTGCGTGTTACCTTGCTGACTACTGTCTACATAGCTGACTTATAAGGCAGCATAACAACTGTCATTGAATCTCAGAGTAGGTTCAGTCCAGATCTGATTTTGTGTATATCCGATAGGAATTTGATTATATTTAGCAAGTGTTAACAGCACCATGGCTACACATTGTCATATTGTAAGACAACATTAAAGGTTTTTAACTTGATTCGGCACTGTGCAGACCTATTGGCGAATTACATCAAAGTACCGCAAGTGAGATTCAAAGCATACGTAGCAGTCTGAATACAGAGCACTGATCTTCTTTAAAATGATCTGGGAGCTGTCCACAAATCCTTTCATGGACTGAGCTTTAGTTAGCAAACATGCTGACTACTGTCTACATAGCTGCCTTATAAGGCAGCATAAAAATTGTCATAGCACTGTGCAGACTAATTGACGTCAACAAGAGATATTCAATAGCATACGGAGCAGTCTGCTTCACACAATGTCGATAAACTATCGCATAAAGTCGAAAACACCTAATGCAAAGCCTTCTTTAGTGTTTTTGGCACAGACCAATGCAACGGCATTGTCACAGAAACCATTGCAGAGAATTTGGTACTACACTGAAAAATAAAAGTGCACTACAAGGTACACATTTTTGACAAGCGTAAAATAACAATAGTCTATAGAGTGCCACAGGGATGACACATTTTTGCAGGACAACCCCAGAAGTTAGTAGAACACTGGTTTCCTCAATAAAAAGCACTTTTATTTTTCCCATAGACTTTTGGATTATCGGAAAAAATAAGCTCTGCGTTTAAGAAAAGTTGATGATACTTACACGTTTGGTCCAACAACTTAATCTTCACAGATGGACACAACTTCCAAATTCATAAAAGTTGTGTTCCTGTGTGAAGATTAAGTTGTTGGACAAAACTTTTTTTAAACACAGGGGTAGTTTCCCAGACAGGGATTAGTTTAAACCAGGACTAGACCTTAGTTTAATTAGGAAATATAACTAGTTTTAACAAACATGCCTTACTAAAAACATTACTTGTATGCATTTTAAGGCAAAACAAATGGCACTGCTGTGTTTTAAGATATGGCAGTGCAAGTTGTTTTCAGTTTGGACAACTCTTCCATTTATATTTTTTTGCAATAATTCAAAAGTCTATTGGAAAAACGAATTGGCTTTTTAGTAAGGGGACCAGTGTCCCACTAACCTATAAAAATATGTAATCTCTGCGACACTATTAGGCAAAACTAATACATTGTATGGACAAATATAAAGTAAAAACAGACTAAGATGACACATGTTAAAAAGGCCAATGTAGTTTTTTGCACGTTTGGTAGCTTTAATTGGTTTGAGCTGTTTCAGCAGCAACATCAGTTTTTGTCTTCACCTCAGAAGCACACCTTTAGGGGCGGTTTTCCGGACAGGCATTAGATTAATCTGGGAATCGGCCTTCGTTATATTAAGACATTTAAGTAGTAAACCTTACAACAAAACAAAAAACAATACTGCCGTGCATTTTGGGACAAAACATTGGCACTGACATACAATATTATTAAGATATGTCAGTACAAGGTGTTTTTAAATTAAGCCAGCTCAAACATGAATTTTAGTTCGGGATAAGCACTGTTCAGGAAACTGTCCCTTAATGTCTTGAAGGGATAGTTCACCCAAAAAAAAAAAAAAAAAAAAAAAAATGTATCACTCTCTGTCATGTTGTTTTTAACCTGTATGAGTTTCTTTCTTCTGCTGAACACCCGCTGACTTCCAAAGTAAAACAAACAGGTACTATGGTACTCAATGGGTACCCAACTGTGAGCTTACAATTATTCGTCAAAATATCTTCTTTAGTGTTCAACAGAAAGAAGAAACTCATACAGATTTCAAACAACATGGCGGTTTTCATTTTTGGGTAAACTATCCCTTTAAAATCCTATCTAGGTAAGCCACACACTAAGATTTAGAAAAGAGATACAGGTATAGTCTCTTTTCCAGCCAGCCCCTCCCATGATCTCTTCAGTCTGACTCCTTGGACAGAGTAAAAGGAGGTGAGAGGAAAAAGGGCAGATGGTACAGTAGTTTGCTTTTCTCATCTACAAAGGTATTGACTTACAGCACTGTGAATCAAGGTTGTAACCAATGTCAAACCCAATCGAAAAGATCAGGCATGGGTCTGAGAGAGATGTCCCTTATTAGGATTCTCTGATTCATCAAAAGCTCCATCTGTGATGTGAGACCTTCTGTCTGGCTTTGCATGTGCTAGACCCCCTTCATAACCGGTGTCTGGGAACTGGCATATGTGCTAACATGAAACAGGAACAGGTAAAGACCGGTATAAATCTAACTGGGCTGTGGAGCCAAAACACACAGCCTATGAAGGAACTCATTTGGATCATTAATGCACTGGGTGAATGAGAGGCAAAAGAGGGGTCACGCTTTTTTGAACTTACAACCCGACTTCAATCAGCACACTATATCAAGTCTAGTACAGATTTATGAAGTAACCAACCAAGCCAGTGGAGATTTACACACCGGTGGTTAAACAGCCGCGTTGTGAACCCTGCTATAAATGATGCTCCGGCTTCGACAGGAAGATGAAATTTAAAGTGAAATCTGAATAGGCTGGTTATGGGGAGGCTGCAGAAATATAACTTGAATGTCATCTATAAACATGAAAAATGCAGGGACAGTTAGACGATCACCTTTTCAGATGTGAACATCACAGCAGGGAGGAACCACAGCACAATATTATACTAAATGTTCCTGTTTTTCTACAGATGTATTCAAGTTACCTATTAAAGATGTTTTTAAAGGGGAATCATCTTAAGGAATCTAGCCGTGTGCAAACTGCTCTTTTGTTCCCTTGGAAAGTGGCTCCATCTAGTGGATAACAACATATCTGACCCATTAAATATAGCACCAGTGCTATAAAAACTTCACCTTAAACTCACCTCTGTCATTGCCGCTGGCATACTGGAGTGGTTTGTTCTTGTCGATGCTGTTAAAGCTCTGGCTCCTTCGGTTAAGGTTTGAGGAAGCGTTGGCTTTACTGCTGCTGCTGCTACTACTGCCGCTGCCTGCAGCGGGGACTCTAGAGGGGCCTGGTAACCTGGAAAACATAAAGACAATTTGGACGGGAGGTTAATAAAATGTTATTTAATGTGTTTATTAAGATGTTTTCCTCATGCGAGCTATTCCCCACAGTGTAGGTGATGTCAGGGGTTATATGGTAGTAAACATACACACAACCAGGGGCGTAGCCTGCATCTTACAGTAAAAGTGGGAGGAAAGGGCTATATATATATATATATATATATATATATATATATATATATATATATATATATATATTTGAGTAACATTAGAAACAAACAGCATAGGAGTATAGTAAGTGCACGGGTCCAAAATACTGCTTACATTGATGTGGCACATGAGATGCGGCATTACAGGCATGCATGTCAGATGGTCGCGCACACATAATTTTAGGCCCATCTAGAGTTTTCATCCTAATCCTACCCCCAAACCTAACCCTAAACCCAACATTTTACAAGATTTCCCAGCAAGCAAAAACCAAGACAGTGAAATGACGGCTAACTATAGACCCAATATAGTCTGGCTATGAGTAACCCACTTCTGCCCTAAATAACGTTGAATTTGGTTACATGCCGTTTTTACCAAAATAATTTGGAGAAGTATGATATTTCATCATGTAAGCAAAGTCAACAGGTGTTCAAAGTGTTTTGCTTTAATTTCTTTTCAATGAGAAATTTATACGCTAAACGTATACGCACCGTCTATTCTTTGGCTATGGTTAGACGTCTATTAGACTTTCACTGACAGCCAAATTTGCCTTGTTTTAGCCAAAATTGCTTGCTGGGTTAGGCTCTAGCTGTATCCTATCTAACCAGAACTACTATTTTTCATCCTAATACCAGTGGCGGCTCGTGACTGTTCCTCCGAGGGGCGCAAATTCATGATATGTGTTCGGAGTGTCATGTGTGTTGCTTGTGTTTTCAAAATATGTGTTTGTTGGTCATGTGAACCGTGTGCATCACGTGTTTTGTCAAAATAAGTGCCTGCTGCACACGCGTCGAAACCGCTTATGATAAAAGAGACGCTCACATTCACAAAATACACGCAAGACACTCCCTTAACAGTAAACGCTGATTACACGTAAGATTATGCGAGTATCTGGCAAACGCAAGCGTCTCTTTTACCATACTGTAAACCCTTTAGACACATCTGCAGCAGGCACTACTTTTGACAAGACACGTGATGCACATAGGTTCACTCGACCCGCCAAACATATTTTGAAATTACAAACCACACACATGATGGGCTATATGTTGTGACAAACTTTGCATCGTGCGCCCTCGAAAAAAAGGTCACCGGCTGCCTCTGCCTAATACTACCCCCAAACCTAACCCTTAACCCAACATCTCACGAGCTGTAGCTATATCCCCTCTAGCCAGAACCAGCATTAAAAAGTGCGGGGGACAGAATCATCCATATTTCAAAGTGGTGGGGGGTATGTCCCACGTGTCCCCTGCGTATTCTGCGCCCATGCACACAACACACATCTCAAACATCTAAATGAATATATATTTCAATTGTTTTTATATATATATATATATATATATAAAGCTAATTAGTGTTTCTGTAGCTTATCTGTTAATGCATTGTTTTACACGTAATGACAAATAATGTAAAGACTGAATATTTAATCTAAAGGACACTATAAAGCTTCCCCAGAATTTGTGTACATGCTTGTGTGTTTTTCTTTGTAGTTCCTTGTGTTGAATCCACAATTGCTGATGATTTACCGCCACAAAAAGCTTGTAATTACATGCAACTGCCAGTTCATAATTGGGCAAAGTGACCCGTAACACAACAGTCCAACAACATCTCATAAACATGCCACAGAGAAAAAGAACAGCAGGAGTTTAAAATCGGTCAACGCTGACACGAATAGAAATATTTCTTAACAAAGTTAATTTAATCAAGCCAACATTAAAAAACTAATAAAGGCCTTTTAGTTTCAATTAAACAACTGTGAAATGATATTACACAACACACCCATCTGAAATCTGAATTAACATATGGCATTTTCATCAATGACACATTCATTTGAGCAAATAGTTTATCTATGAAAGATGGTTTGCAGAAGATAATGTAGTTTAGATGCATGTCTCATCAAACGTCTAATGACATCGCTTCATCACTCACAAATTTCCCATCATGCAACTCTGCGCATAACCTGTTGTGCAGGATGCATCGGCAGCTATGAAAATCTGGATGGTGTCTCATATTGGGCATACCTACAGTTGTATTTTCAAAAAAGTAAAAGAGTATAAACACAATTTAGTCATGATTTGGGACTAACTGGGTATCTGAAGCTAAGCAGTGTTTGCCAGGCCAGTGTGTATGTGTGAGTATAAGGGATTCTGCAAGACTGTCAGACAAATGGTCACAACTACAGTAGCTGTCACCCTTTCAAAAAATACACATTTGCACCTAAAGAGTGCATACTAGTATCTCAAAGAGACAGTGTATAGGAGAGGACAGGGCGGAGAGAGGGGTACCAGATCGCCAAAGGACCTTGAGCTCAGAATCGAACTCGGGTTGCAGAAAGTTAGTCTGCACCACATGTCGGAGCACTGCCCACTACACAGTCAGCTCCGACCATAGGACCTTTTTAAAGGGTACTAACTTAACCATTTCTTCTGACAGTATTTAACAGTCCCAAAATGACCGATACACAACTGAGGTGATCAGACAGTAGATCAGGTCTTTAGGCTTATTTGCTCTTGCTTATAACAAATAACAATTAAAGCAGCATTACTTCTCATATTAAAGCTCTGAGGGTTAGGCAAGGTTTTAGTGTAAAACAACACTTAATTTTAATAGCACATCACTCCACTTCTGTTTTATGCATGCATCTCATTTCATTTACAATCTTCACAGGCATACAGCCAAATCAACCTTTGTTTCCCAACCTGACCATAACCTTGTAGTCTACGTGTGTGAGTGTGCATGGACAGGAGATCAAAGTACAATAACGTATTCAATCACACTTCGTACTGACGACGACTAAAAGTTTTACATTTTTTGCAACATGAGCAACTGTTGAAGATGTGATTGGTCACGTCCAGTAATCCAACATAATTTACCTTTGCACAAAAGAACAGTAACCCAGTGTAGCGACTACCAATGACTGCTGCCAAGTGTGGGGAAGATGAAAGCTGAAAGTAACCATTCACCTATTTTTATGATCTCTCTCTGCTCAAATACTACAAGAGTAGTCGACCGCTATGTCTGATGCAAAAAAATTAAAGTTGATGTAATGCCACTAAATCATAAAGGAACAAATCAGGATATAAAATAAAAATGAGTTTAGACCTACTGTTGATGAAACTGCCAAAGTATAAATACACATATTTTTTACTAATATTTTCAATACTTAAAAAAATAAAGATGTATATTTTAATTTATTTTTTAGATATTATAAAAATGTCTTAAATTGAGAGCCAGACACACTGCATAACTACAGAAAAAAAATCAAAATATGTTCCCCAGCTGTCACTTGGCCAGTATGGTACCAATATGTACACACTAAAAATGTCTGGATTATTTTTTTACCCATGTTGGGTAAGTATTGGACAAAACACATGCTGGGTTAAAAATGACCCAATGTTGGGTTTTTGTTATGCAACCATGAATTATAATAACATGGCTCAAAAATAACCCAGCCATTTTTAGAGTGTACCTTTGAGATACTAATTTATATCGTTGACTTACTAATAAGCTCTATCTGGTACAAATATGTACCTCTGAAGTACTAACATGAGCTCTTTAGGTGTAACACTGTACTTTGTGAAAGGGTAACGCCCCAGTGACAGCTAATGTGCATATTTTGACAATTTTTCCGGGCAATGTATGATATTACACTCACTTAATGTCAGTCAAATGACGCCAATGATTTTTATTGCCAACACATCTCTATTTGCTTTCACATTTTTTTTAAACTATGACTAGCTGTGGCATCCGGCAGGAATGTCGACAAACAATACAGACGCTCAAAGTATGTACAATACAATGAACAATACAATCAGTCGGCAAACTCCGACAGTAACATCTCTATTTATGTGAATGGCTCTATGTCCTTACACTGTATCTAAATGTCTATATAATAAAATAAACAGCAACTTCAGACCAAAGAGTTTGGAACGGTTAATACTGACTGCAAGAGTTTCATCTACTAACATTTCTTCAACAGTGTTGTGGACATCATGCACTGTAGAAAGATCTCCTGAAGCGTCGAAGTAAACTACTACCCCCGCTAGGTTAGCTTAGCACAAAGTCTGGAAGTGAATGGCTCCAGCTAGCCAATAAGTGACAAAATAACGTGAACATTTAAACACATGGACTTATCTAACTCTGGGGATACGGTGAATAAGCTAAATTCCCAAAATCTGGGCGTGTTCCTTTAAGAAAGTGCTATAGACACTACAGTATACCACACAGTATTGTCCAGCACATATCTCACATAGTTTGGCGAGTGGCTGCCTAGAATGCTTTGCTAGCATGCTGGTTCCCACCAGTAAGAAGAAGCAATTGCTTTCAGGGCAAGACAACTGCAGCCAAAGCTTAGGATGCCAACAACTAATGGCAACAACAGCTAACAATTCCTGTAAATCAGCTGGTAGAGTGGTGTGTTGGCAGCACAAGGGTCATGGGATCACACATACTGATCAAATGTGTAGCTTGAATGCATAGTAAGTCACTTTGGTTAAAAGCATCTGCCAAGATGTAACACTGACAAGATCTACTGTAGAATTCATCAACGACTTGGAGTGTTTAATCATTTTTAAACGCCTTTCCAGCATCTATGGATATATTTATGGCAAAAAGTTGGGAGACCTGTATGTATTTGGCTTGTGGGAGGACACAGTAGTATACATAGTATGGGCTTACACAGGGAGATCATGCAAACTCCACACAGGAAAGGCACCTGACCTACCCAAGGCTCGAATCAGGGCTACCGCCATTTTTTCAGTATGCGTGTTCCTTAGGAATCAAACCCTCAACCTTTGATCTGCTAACGCAATGCTCCACCAATTGAGCTAGCTCAACTATTCACCCCATTTCCTCACCAAATAACAGAATTTAAAGTGAAAAAAACACCAGCGTACAGCTAAAAAACTGTAGGATCCCATAAGCATTTACATCATGACCCTCCATCGCCCAGCTCTGTCTCTTTACAGCACTGAAAATCAATAATTTGCCTTTCTTAGTCTCCTGCCCAAAGCTCTGGAGCAAGTTTCAAGCGTGAGAGCAGAACGAGAGCAAGCAGATACAGTAGTAGACTCTACCTTGTGTTTTTCTTCTGAGGTGCTGCTATTCCACTGTGACCTGGCGGACTTGTATATCGTGCGGTGAGACTGTAAACAGGCAGTTGGAGAAATTGAGAGAGAACAAGGGGGAAAGAGGGGGAAGAAAAAGGAATGAGGTTACTGACTGAATTGAATTTTTTTTTTTTTTGAAAGTCAAACTGTGGCATCTTTCTAATGCAACAAGGGAATCAGTGATGAATCAGTGTTTTTAGGGTTGGGCGCACACGTGCAAGCGCACACAGCATAGCCTCTGTGTGTGTGGCCAACTCACATGATGTGTCACACATCGCTTAAGTATGTGCGATTCTACCAACTGTCCTACTATTCAAGTAGCTGGTAAACAGATCTGCACAGGCTAAAGGATCTTTGGCATACCTGACCATAAACCTGGATGCAGATGTTTTCAATCATTTTTAATAATAAAAAGTTTTTTATGACCTCCATAACAACTAAACTCACAGGACGGAGAGAAAATCTAAGCTGCATGTTTACAATATAGCACACAGTCCTGTACCTTATGATATTATTTAACAATCAAACCACAAAATCAGTTATGAGTCCCAAGGGTATATTTGTAGCAATAGCCAACAATACATGGGTCAAAATGATCAATATTTTTACGGCAAAAAATCATTAGGATGTTAAGTAAAGATCATGTTCCATGTTTTGTAAATTTCCAATCGTAAATATCAAAAATGTATTTATCATTAGTAATATGTGTTGCTAAGGACTTCATAAGGACAACTTTAAAGACGATTTCTCAGTATTTTGATTTTTTATACCCTAAGATTCCAGATTTTCCAAATAGTTGTGCATAATAAAAATTTGGATCAACTTAAAAAATTACTCCAATTGGTAACGCCTAAAATATTAAATATTTTTGATGTCACCAATTTAAGTATTTTAAACTATTTCTTCACCTAAATGTTTTTACTTATCCTTAGACCTGGATGATACGTGGACATCACATTTTTTGTTGTTTGCACCATAACACTTAATTCTGTGAAACTGGAAACTGTTACACAAACGTGGACAATCAAACTTCTTGAGTGTTATATAATGTAAAAGATATTTGTTTATTATATTTATCGGTTCTTTCTAACCCCAAATAGCTGGAAGAAAACTAAAAAAAAGACAAAACAAAGCTCAGGTCTTATGAGGTTAAGAACATTTTAGTTTGTTACCGATTGAAGTCATTTTTTACAGTTAATCTCGGCCAAATATTTGTGACTGGTTTTGAGGTCCAGGGTCACATTTTAGGATCTGAACTATAAAATACATTATAATACATTTGTAAGTGTTACATCATGTCAGACAAGCCTCATGCACTTTTTAAGGTCCAGTAAAAGATAGATAAGTATTACATGTTAAATAAAGAAAGAATATAGGCAATAAAAAACACACCGAAATTTTTCAAAGATTCTTCAATTTTTTTATTGTTTCCTACTCAAAACATTTTTAGTGCCTTCATAATGTAAATAATTATATATATCAGATATAATCAGATTATGTACATATCAGATTCCAGTAAAGAGTTACCCATTTTACTTATAGGAAGATTGAATTAATAATAAGTGTCATGTGTTTTTGTTGGTGGTTTAATCATAAGGGCCATAAATACAACTGAGCTAATTGAGTTTAGGGATAAAATGTGAAGGCAGAGTTTGTATTTACTTTGTTTTATCAATTTATTAGTTGTTTTAAGCTGTATTATCATTCATGGAAACAATTTATAGCTGTTTTGGTAAAACTACTAATAATGTTTCTAAACAAATTAATTTAGGGACAAAGAAGACAATTCTCCGAGGCTGAGATGAATGAGTGCATTTTGTCAAATTGAATGTATGATGGATAGAGACGCTGCTAGCAGGACTTGTACTTACAACACACACACACACACACACACACACACACACACACACACACACACACACACACACACACACACACACACACACACACACACATACAAATCCCCCAGGCCAAAGCACAATCACACACAAGCAGTTGGCCATTGTATGGCTTTGAAATCTCTCTCCAGTCACTGACAGCTGACTGACACAACCTTTGTTTGTTTTGGGTGTGTGTTGATGTTTGTTTGGGTATATCGTGTCTAAGAGGAAAATGTGCCTTGACAAGTTTTAACATTTAGCTGGTTTGTGAGCGAAGGTCAATGAATGCAGAGGAGGTCTATGAATGGATAAAGCTTAATAAACGTCAAACGCATAACCGAAAGGCCTCCAAAAACAAGTAATGTTTGCTCAGTATACCTAACTGTATACTTTAAAATAAACTTTGGATAAAAGCGTCTGCCAAATTGATAAATATAAATGTGGAAGTGTGCCTTACAAATCACTCAATGAGCAAACCAAAGAAAATAGCGACATAATAGATAGCAAGACAATTTAAGATTCACCAAACTCAAGTTGATTCAAACAATCATTATTGTCCAAGCTGACCTGCAGCCTACAAGCTCTTCATGAAAGGAACTAAAGGGATTTTCAACTCGAAACATTCCTTCCAGAAGTTGCAGATAGTGAGTGAAAATATAGGTGTGTATGTTCAGAACTGAGAAGGAGACCATTGTGACCACCATGGTCATTTCACTTTAACAAGTTTCTACGTCGAGTGCGTGACAAGGAGCGTAAAGTTACACAATCCTCCAAGTAAGACCCTGAGGAGCAACGAAGACAGCAGCAGACTGCAAGAACGAGCGCAAGACAGCAGGTTAACAAGCACTGTAACCGAAGACAGATCCGGAGAGACACTAAGACAGTCTTGTTCTCTCTTTCACTCTCTCATGAGAGAATGATCATGTCTGTATGATTAATATGTCCCATCGCTTCTTCACCAGCTCAAAGAGGAACTCCAACGAGACAGGACGGTTGAAACAGTTTTCAGTTTTTTAGAGAAGTTTTAAAGAAAGCTCTTGGTGAATCTGAAAATAACAGAAATAAATCTGTCGCCACGGGCCAGTGTTGGTAAAGCCGCATTTAGAAATTGCTTCACAGTGAGAAACCGTACCAGCTGTGCTATAGTCACTTTAAAAAAATATTCATATTATTCTTAACAATTAGGGTTGCTGGAGATCATAAAAACCCACATTTTTTGCACTGCAAAACAATGACTTTCTTAATTAGTATTTTTGTCTTGTTTTCATTAAAAATATTGAAAAATTCTTAAATTAAGATTTATATAATAATAATATTTTCTTGATGAGCAAAATGACGTTAAGTCGAAAAATATAAAATTTAAGCAAATTAATGCTTAAAAAAAGCAAAATAATAATAATAAAATAGTAATAAAATCTGCCAGTGGAATAAGAAACATTTTCTTGAATTAGGTGTTTATGAAAAAAAGTAAACTTATTTCAAGAAAATGTTTCTTATTCCATTGGCAGATTTTTTTTTGCTTGTTTTAAGCACTAATTTACTTTAAGTTTATATTTTTTGTCTAAAAACTATACTTATTTTTCTACATCATTTTGCTCATCAAGAAAATGCATCTTAATTTAAGAATTTTTAGATTTTTTTACTGAAAACAAGACAAAAATACTAAGTAAGAATGTAATTTTTTGCAGTGTGCCTTTCAATAACAAAAAAAAGAAGCAGATGACCGCCCTCTTAAAACTGAGAGAAGTTCAACAAACCATAAAATGAGTTATAAAACTTACCTCCCTAGAGAGAAATATCTCATTTTCAAAGCAGAACAGATAACCTCCAAAAAAAGGAACTAAACACCTAAATATAACATTTCACACTGCGAACCCAGAATAATAATCCAATTAAAATGGGAACACAATATCCCCAATATACAGAACAGCTACGACTGAAACTAAACTACAAAGTCAAACTCAAAGCTCCTCAGTCAAACCTCCAGTATAACCTACAGCACATTCTGTGTCTGTGTGTAAGCACACACGCACACACGCAAACCTACACACACACACACACACTGTTACTATACCTGTTGCTATCAGACTTTTTCCCATAGGACAGTCGGCTCTTCCTGTCCTGTGAGTTAGGGGCAGGCAATCGTGAGCATGAAACCACCGGGTCGAGCCGTTCACCTCGGGACATGGTGCGCTGAGAGGGAGGGATGACACTTCACCCCCCATATCTTCCCCAGACCAAAAGGCACCGTAGTGTCCAGCTATTCCTCTCTCTCTCTATATCTCTCTCTCTCTTTCTTTCTCAGGCCTGTCAGTCATTCTAGCAGGTGTTGGCTAAAGAAAGCCTGGATCTCTAAAACTGTAAATGGGAGCAGTGCCTATGGGTAAAACCAGCATGTGTGTGTGTGTGTTATAAAAAGCACACCCTTCATTCCCAGGAATCTTAGACAGTGTTGAATTTTGGTATTAAGAAGTTTATGAGACGATTAATGTCCAGCTAAGTATTATGGTGGTGTCGGGGTTAAATGTCAAAACCTTTAAGGCACAGAATTGATTACAAAAACTGAATAATAAGCACAACTGTTGGATCCCAATACGTTTTCTTGGTTTCAAAAGGCATTAGTCTAATATCACCAATGTAAAATAAACATCAAATATACATTCCTTTAACTCAATTGTAAGGTCATTGCATAGCTGCACCAAGATTATGGGTTCGAACCCTAGTGTACACACATACTGATCAAATATATGTATATACAGGTAGCTTAAATGCATTATGCATTATCATGATGGATTAAAGCGCCTGCCAAATGCAAAAATGTAAATGATTTGTTTGGCATCGCATACGGTTAGCACATTGTACCGAATACCATTTTAACCGCCAATTACCTTTGAAAAAATGCATAGCAATGTGATTAAGCATAATGTGTTTATTGACCCACTATGCGACACAATTTTGCCAGTAAGCTAAACTGCTTTAAAATCCCCTAGGAGTCGTTTGAATCATTTCTGTGCTGTTGGCAAAGAGAGCCCAGTTGATGAATCGCCCGGATTCATGTGTCTAATACAGCACACACACAGCTATTCAGCCCATTTTAACACCTGTATCACCATAAACGCTTAAGAAGAAACACTTCACAGTTTCCTTCAATCTGACTGTGTAAAGCTGGACACAAAAACTGTGATGGTTATCTGCCGGCACTGTATTTACAACATCCAGAAGGCCGGCCAATCAACAACTTTTCTGGCTTAGTTTGGCTTGCTGATGTCATATATTGTAAGTGGAATGCTAAACTTGTGTGTGTGTGTGTGTGTGTGTGTGTGTGTGTGTGTGTGTGTGTGTGTGTGTGTGTGTGTGTGTGTGTGTGTGTGTGTGTGTGTGTGTGTGTGTGTGTATGAATGAGTCCAAGGTCCTCGGGCCACCTGTCATTGCTGGATCTAAGTTGAGAGGGATCCCACGGGCCCTCACAGACCGAGGGGCAGCTGTTGTCTTTTACTCTGTTCATCTCTTTTTCTCCTCTCTTCACACTCAGCAAACACTCTCTCATCTCTGTCATCCAACTAACAGCCTATGCTGACAGCGACAGAGATCTCAGCAATACAAAACGCAAACACATGCTTTTTCTGACTGTCACACACATACACAAATGCATTCTGGGTCAGGTAACCCGAGCCAGGCTGTGCAATGCTACTCATGTGTGGCATCTTCTCTGTTTAGCCGCTGCTAAAATTACTTTTCTATTTCCATCACAGAGACGGCCTTCCTTTTTTAACTGATACACACGTGCACTTACAGTACAGTTATACTGTTTGTACTGTTAAGGATAAGTCCATTTTCTTTAAAAAAAAATCAGATAATTTACTCACCACCATGTCATCCAAAATGTTGATGACTTTCTTTGTTCAGCCGAGAAGAAATTATGTTTTTTGGGGAAAACATTCCAGGATTTTTTTCATTTTAATGGACTTTAATGGACCCCAACATTAAACAGTTTTAATGCAGTTTAAAATTGCAGTTTTAAAGGATTCCAAACAATCCCAAACGAGGCATAAGGGTCTTATCTAGCGAAACGATTGTCATTTTGGCAGAAAAAATATAACATGCACTTTAAACCACAACTTCTCACTCCTTTGGCCGTGTGATGAGCCAGCGCGACCTCACGTAATGGCGTAATGACGTCGAATGGTCACGTGTTACATATATTAAACGCACATTTGCAGACCATTTTAAACAATAAACTGACACAAAGACATTAATTAGTATCATTCCACATACACAGCGTTGGAATGGTCCTCTTCTCAACACTTGCAAACACTGGGGCGTAGTTTCGATACGTCATCCATGTCCTCTTGAAGTGATGACGTATTACGTCTCAGGCCCAGAGGAAGACGAGAAGTTGTGGTTTAAAAGTGCATATTTTTTATTTTTCTTGCCAAAAATGACAATCGTTTCGCTAGATAAGACCCTTATGCCTTGTTTGAGATCATTCAGAGTACTTTGAAACTGCAATTTTAAACTGCATTAAAACTGTTAAGTGTTGGGGTCCATTAAAATGAGAAAAATCCTGGAATGTTCTCCTCAAAAAAACATAATTTCTTCTCGACTGAACAAAGAAAGGCATCAACATTTTGGATTACATGATGGTGAGTAAATTATCTGGATTTTTTTTTTTTTTAAGAAAATGGACTAATCCTTTAAAAAAGTCAAGACTGCACAGTTATTAATAACTGAAATGGATAAAAATGTTTACTGAAATATAAAAACACCAAAACTGATATTTATAAAACATGATTCTGGAAAAACTAGGGGAGAGCGAGGCACAAAGTAACACTTTTTGGCTTTGGCCCTGTCATTCCAAAAATATTTAAGTTAGATTATTCTTTTTTCTTTAAATGCACTATAGACCCTTTTACAACCCACTTGATCAAATAGCCAGCGCGCGCATTTTAGCAACGGAAGTGGTGTTGTTCCCCAGTGGTTCTTACGTGTTAGCAACTCAGAAAGTTTATCAAAACGGTTTTCCAGCATCAAAATGTCTGGTTGTTGCGTTTACAGTTGCACTAATATAATATATACATCTGTTAATGTCTTCTATTCACTCCACTATAGTACACGGATCTGGTAGCCGGATACCATTTGATAAAGTCAACTTTTTAAAATAATTTTCTCTGTCTGTGTTGCTTAATCCTGCTGATTTTTGCCATACTTCCGTTGCCAAAATGCGCGCAGATACATCGCTACGTCATCAATTGTGTACAAACAGTAAAAGGGTCTACGCTTCGGCCTTTAGGTTACGTTAATGTTAAAATACTGTATTCTTATGTCATGATTGATTCCCCTTAAAAAAATGACTAAAATCTAAAAGTGTCTTACCTGGACTGCATGTCTTGTGTTTTGTGTTGGCTCACTGGCGCCGCCCCGGTGCTCTGATGTGTGACGTGCTGTTGAAGCTCCACTAATGACTGCAGATACTGCTGCTGGTGCGCCTGTTGCTGTTTGTAGCGTGACAGGATGAAGAACAGACCCAGAATGCTCTTCAGATTCCCATTACACACCTCTGAGGATCAAACACAACAGATAGGGCTGCATGATACGCTAATCCTTAAAAACATGTTAGTCAGACGACAGCACGGACACATTTGCTGTTGGTTTTTGGTCATACTGCCGATCAAAACACATCGTCACTGTGTCACATGTTCTTATTGTAAGGAAGTGCAAGCTGTGTTTATAATCATCGGTTGTGAATTTGGGTGAAACAGATGCTAGTTCTGTTCTCTGAATGAGGAAGTGATGTAAAGTGAGTCAGAAGTGGGGTCACACGACAATAAGCCTCTGTCTAGAGATTCCCAGTTTAGCACAGTCATTTGACTGTGTAGTTTGTTTTTCTTTAGCGTGTCGGAAATAGGCCTAAATTAGATGTTTGAGTTCGTAAACAGCAGTTAAATACTGCATCTGATTTTTAACTGATACATTTTCTTTGTGAGATTTTGATGTGGAGCCAAAACACTACAACTAATATCCTGATTGGGAGATGATGCAAGGCCAGCGGCTATTGGGTCTTGTGCAAATGGACACTTTTCATCCTTTTCCAAAATTGAATCTGTGAGGTTGAATAAGAGCCAGACCAAAGTAGCTCAGATCATAGATAGAAGATATTGAAGATGACAGCAAAGGCATTGATTGTCTGCGCTCTGCCTGCCAGCATTGCTTTCCAGACTCATGCCCATCTTTAAAATGGACCTCATTCATACACGACGTTAATGGCTGCTGCCGAAAGCGACTGAAGAATAGCGGTAAGCGGCGCTGACGCAGCGATAAAGGGAACATTTCGGATTCTCTCTGACAGTGTTTGTTCCGCCCGTCAGCGATGTTTGGGGTTATTAATCTTCCCGCGGTTCAATTTGGGAATCTGTGCAGATGTAATTTCTATTTGATTTAACAAAATGCTCAGATGGTACATATTTTCTGGGTCGGCTGGCAAAATCCTGGCAGGAATATTATCGGAATATTACATTTCGCTGCAGTTTACTGTAGGTCAATGGGGAAAAAGCAGGGTTTTAGGTATTTATGCTGGCTGGCTAATTTGTAAGAACTTTTAGTACGCTTTCATTAATGGAAGATATGACTGTTTTTCTCACAGCTGCTCTGAGCAACAGCATATGGAGCACTTTGGATTTTACCAAAGGTTTAAGCAAGGGAGATGTGTGATAGCTGATATGATGTGGCCAGCATCTGTATATTTGACCTAAACATTATTTAGAATATTTTAAAATAATAACTACGGTTCTGTCACAATACTGTAGTTACTATACACTGTCAGTGTATTATAAAATGTACTCCCTTGCACCTTGAGTTCATATAAGAGGTACATATTGGAACCAAAGGGTTCATATTGGTACCTTAGAGGTACATACAGTATGGTACCGATTATATACATATCTGTATCTAGATGGTACATATAAGGACATTTTTGAAGAGTATCCCAGTGACAATTAAGACTGTTTTTCTGACTGTTTCTTTTCTGACAGTGTAGTTAGTTTTGTTAGTTATGTTTACTCTAAAATAATAACAAAACACTACTTCTTATCTGCTGCACACAAGCTTTTTTGTAAAAGAGTAAGGTTCCTTCCTTTTTTTCCAAAAAAGATAAAAAAATTTTTTTTTCTAAGAACTGAATGACTGAATGGTTCTTTGGGGAACCGAAAATAATTTGTCTATCGCAGTGGTGTATATATATATATATATATATATATATATATATATATATATATATATATATATATATATATATATATATATATATATATATATTTTTATGAAAACCTCAATTTCGACCAATATCAACATACTTTCTTTTGCCTGCAGCTCAAAATTAGACCATGCACATTTCGTCAAGACTCACATGTATTAATGCTTGTTTATTTTAACTTATTTTAACCCTTTCAGACTCTGCGTCCACTGGAATGGACATCACATGCTTTGTGGTTCAAACCAATAAAAATGCTGATCAACTAATCAAAATAGGAACACTAATTAAACACTGGAAAAAATCTGATTTGAAGGTTTTAATGCTTGTTTTGTCTGATATGTAAATATTTTTAAGTCATCTTGAGGCCCCCTTGGAAATTTTTTGAAGACCCCCCTGTGGGCATTTTTTAAGAGTGTATGTCAACTATTCTACTTTTTTGATCAAGCTGACAAAAACATGTCCACAAAAATGAAGCCATAAATTAAGAGTCATTAGCTGCGTTTACATAGACAATTGTAATCAGTTTAAATGTTCAATCCGAATAAAAATGCTCCATGAAAAGACCTCAATCGGAATAAAAGAGCCAAACCTGTTTGAGTGGGTGGTTTATACCTTTTGTAATCCGCTCAAAAGAACATGTAACACTTCATTGGATTGATAACTGAAACTGGGACGCTCTGCGCATCTTCCTCTTTATTTCTTTTTAATGGCGGTTGGCAAACCCACTTAAAGGTGCATTTCAGCCACCTACAGTACTGGACTGGAGTTTTTTCATACTAGACTGGAGTGTATGTGCTTGTCATTCTTGAATTTTCCCAAACTACTTCCAATCCTCTGTAAAGTGATACGAGACAGCGTTGTCCAGTCAGTCCATGATTTATACTCTGATCCATAAACATTTGTGATTGGACTCGTTCACGGACTTATCAATCAAAATGATTTCCTTCTGATTGAGGTGGAAAAGATGTCCATGTAAACATAGCTATTAACATAATATGACCCCTCGACATCTTTTAATACTTTTCCCTTTATTTAAAGGTGACATAGAATGATTGAACAGAGTATTTATCCTTGTTCTGTGATGTGACATGTAGACAAAAAATGTTTTGTTTGGGTCTGTTATGCCTTAAAAGCTTCCTAAAAACCTCTCTCAGATAGCTCTATTAGGGTGGGGGATTTTAAACAAGTGGTTTTGCACCTATTTGGCTCCCCCTGCTGGCTTAACTTGCAATCTCATTACTAATTGGCTGACTTTGCTGCCACTCAAAAAATGTAGCCAATTATTTTAAAGTGATGTCATAAGCATCAGTTTTTCAGATTAGGCTGTTTTCTGGCTGACATTTCTAAAAGAGGAATTTCTATAAAACTGAGATGTTTAGCATGTTTAGCACTTTTTGTATGTTCGTGAATGCGGGTAGACTACCATTATTAAACAAAGACAAGGTAAAAATGGTTTTTCATTCTCTGTCCCCTTTAAATCTGCCAAAACGTGCTAATATTTCACAATGTATTCACAAATATTTTCCCCGCCACAATGAGCAGAAGCAAACTTGATAACACAGAAGTAAAAGTTGGCCTTTAATTAACAGACTTTTATACTTGTACAGAAGTTTAAATCTCGAGTCATTAGGCCTTGCTGTCTTTCTGAAGGACTCACACAGTGCACAAGCCTCTGTTAAGACGAGTCCATTAAGGGAAGTGTGAAAAGAGAAGTGTGAATACATTATATGAATCTATTTACGGTAATGTGACCTTGAATACTTCCTCATTGTCTTAAATTCTCTGTCCACGATGGCCAGTTACAGTAGGCACACACATACTACTACTACTTAGAAGTAGGTTTATACTTTCACTTTTACTTACTTCTCTAAATTTATTTGTATGTGTTCAACTTAAGAAAGGAAGTCATATACTGTACATCTGAGATGGCATGGTGGGAGCAAATTATGAGAATTTTCATATTTGGGTGAACTATTATACTTATAACTTTTAAAAGGTCACTAATGTTTTTTTATAAAACCTGTGTGGATTTGTAGCTGTGTGAAAGGATTTAATAGCTCAGAGGAAGTGACTCCTCAGCTAGCATCAGGTGCGCAAATCTATGTTTGTTGTCATGGTGGGTTTCATGGTGAGGTCAATGGTAAAAGTGTCCCTTCTAACCCTGAGAGTTAAAATCTTTAAAAACTGACCCGCTCTGTAATAAACTACACATTTTTAACCAGATCCTAACGGCCAGTGAGATCAAAGCCAACTGCGCTCAGAGGTCACGGTGCGCACTGTGCTTAAAACAGCACTAAAAAAACAATGTCCCACTGGGTGTGCTGACACTCGACACACTAAGAGCACAAAATCACACCCACCGCAGCAGGAAAAAGGATATTGAGACTTTGCACCTATTTTTATTGGACTGGTGTTGAGAAGTAGCACTAGAAAAACATTCAGCAGAAGTCAAAAGGTGAACGGCCGTTAAAAAACAATACCAACACACAACTTTCAGATCTGAGCGCAGTTTGTTGGGAACAGAAAAGCAAAAGTCTCTATTTGTCTCAGAAAAGGCTATTGCGTTCATTTTTCTTGAGGAAAAAGTTCTCAAGCACATCAAACACACACAAAGTCTTCTTTTAATAAAGGCCCCGAGTCGCGGTGCCTCATAAAAAACTAAACACAACCGTATGCAAATCTTCAAACCCAAAAGCTACCCACAACTAATTTAATTAAGGCTACTGCTCACATCTTTAGGAAAGATGCTCTGCAAACACACACACACACCTAAAAAGGAGGAAGAGTAGGCGATGAAAGCTTTGAGAAACAAGCCGGGAAACCCAATACTCTGTATATTTATGGGCTCTTTGAAATAGCAGCGCTGTGAAATCATAGTGCCACATTTAGCAGGACAGTAAATACAGTATCCAGGCTGCTTGCTGTTAGAGCTGCTTTTGGTTAAAGGTATCGTTCAACATATTTAATACACTTGAGCTTTTATTTGTGCTAAAAAGAAAGTCAAGGACCTTTGTGGTTGGTCAGTTCTGAGAAACTTGTGCCGGTGGGCTCGAATGCAAACCACGGAGCGCTACTTTAAAAATATGCTATAAGAAATAATCTACAAAGTAGTCTCACATCATTGGTTAAGTATGAAGTTGATTTTTTGGACCGTATAAACAAACAGCAAACAAATGTGCCACAGATCGACAGTGTTTACACTCGAGCAGTTGAATGAATGACTTACAGTTGACTGTGCACATAAAACTGATACTGAAAAACATATTTTAAATACATATTTAATTTATGCAAGTATATAATTATAATCATGCAGCAGCTTTACACAGACTAGACTTTGTACATTTTCTGAAAAAGTGCTTCCTTGTTGCCAATGTGTTGCTAGGCAGTTGCTAGTTGAGAGGATTTTAATGTGATAGTATGCTTTAGGGTTTTTTTTTTTTGTAGCAAAAATTGTTATTTTATTGCAAACTGTGAAGGAACCTTGGTGCACCTTTATTTCTTTCAAGTTTAGTCAAAAGACTTCTCCTCCCAGTCAAACTCCAAGTACACTCTCGAAAAAATGTACAACAAGGTAGAAAAGTTGTCCCTTGGGTGGTACCTTTTTAAAAAAATAGACTTTTGTACCGTATGTACCTTATCTGTACCTAAATGGTACATATTAGGACCTTTTTTAGAAGGTACTGTCACAGTGACAACTTTTGTGACGTTAATTTCTGAGAGTGTACAATATTTTTCTCCACACATTCTTAAAAATAAAGGTGATTAAAGGTGCCAGAGAATGCATTGATACAATATATTACATTGTTCTTTGATAACTACAGAAAGTTTGTGGCTTTAATACGTGCAAAAATGATCTAGAGGCGGTTTTACATGTCTATTTACAACCCTAGGATTTGTCCCCGGAATGAAATGGTCTATTATTAAGGGTCATGAATAATAATGTTGAGCTCTGCTCTGATTGGCTACTTCTCAGAGCGGCTCATTTCAATAGCTCTGTGCGTGTGCAAAAAGACCTTGGGCCCTATCTTGCACCCAGCGCAATTGACTTTGTCAGTGACGCATGTATCATTCGTATTTTGCACCGGCGCAGAGCGGGTTTTTCCCTTCACAGACGCACGTTGGCAAACTAGGGAATGAACTTGCGCTTCCTGGGCGGTTCAGCGCAAAAAAGGAGGCGTGTTGCGGCGCAAACCATCCCTGATGCTATTTTGCAGTTTCAAAAAACAATTGCGCCACTGACCAGAAAAAACTAGTCTAAAGTCAGTGGCGCGTTTCGCGTTGTTTATTATGCTATTTTAAGGGCGCATGCTTGACCATAATGTATAGCGTGCACAACACGCACACACTTTGCTTATCTAATCTACACAGATGCAACAGTTATTTTTGCAAATCATAAATTGTTTCAATAAAAAATATTAACACATGAAATAAGGGAAATCATTGTGGTGAGCATTGTGTTGATAGTTTATTTATTTTGTGTGGCTGCGTTAAAAAATTATCATGCAAATAACGATTAAAATATTTTCATACGTTTGTTGTGTGGCTGTATTACGTTTATTTTATGTAAATAATAATTAAAATGTTTTCATAAGAAATCTTAATGTATGTGAACTTGATTTGTAAGTGTACTTTGGGGTTGGACTGCTTGCGTTTCTTGGCTTTCAGCGGTGAGGGTGGACGCAGCGATGTCCTCTGCTGGCGTCTGTGTTGAGGCAGATCCACCTCCCGTTACACGGCGTGCCCGATTTATGCTGGCAAGCTTGGGATTCCCCCGTCTCCTGACATCATTGTAGCGCTTGCGGCGCAACGTCCTGGGCATGCCATCTGATGAGACAATTGTGCCTATTTCCTCCCACGCCTGTTTAACCGACGCTGATTTAAGCGGATTTCTCCCATCCCCATACAAAATAACTTTTCTGTCTTTGACTGCTCTTACAAGAACGTCGGTCTCCTCGGCTGTGAACCGCTCCTGGCGTGCGCCTGGTAAATCCGTCATAATAATAGCAACCCGCCATGGAACTTGCGCACTTGCGTTTAAAGGGAATGTTGGATAGCGTTCTGATTGGTTTATTTAATGTTACGCCCAAACCACACCTATGAATAATGAACCTACTTCAGACCAACCCCTTATTGATTTGCGCCTGGCGCAAGAGTTATTTCTCCCGCCGGGAAAATAGCAACAGCGCCCAAGATCCGCCCACAAACTCACTTGCGCTTTGCGCTTCGCACTTGTGTTTCAGATCGTTAAAATGTGTTTCAGATCGTCATTGTAACAACATTGTACTTAAGTTGATTTAATGTGTGATCTAACGTTGGAGGTTTACATCACGACTGTCATGTCACAGTTTGTGTTATATTGAGATAGGCCTGTTTTCCAGCTGTCTTTTGCATGCACAAGGTTTACAAAAAAAGGAGGAAACAATCATGTTTGAGGCTCACAATATGTCATTACCATGTACAGAACTCTTATTATTCATTTATGCCTGGGTAAATACAGTTTTACATTCTACTGCACCTTTAAAAGCTTCTTCACAGAGATGTCATAGAAGAACCATTTTTGGTTCCTCAAAGAACCATTTCCTTCTTACATCTTTTACCTTCACCGTAAAGAACGTTTCATGACACAAAAGAGTTCTTTGGATGTTAAAGGTTCTTTATAGAACAATTAAGCCAAAAAAGGTTATTCTATGGCAGTGTAGATTCAACTATTGTTCCTAATTCAAAATCAAATGAATATTTTCGCTTCTTTTGTCATTTAATAAAGCATCACAAGGACGCGTTGCATGCCAAAGTTTATTTCATAGAGTTAGTGGATTCTTGCTTTAACAAGGACCCCTAATCATAACAATTCCACATCTGTACCGATCTACAGCTGCAAAAAATCTTTAAGAAAGACATTTAAAAGAGAGGTCTTACCTTCAGCAGAGAGCCCTTGGATACTGACGCCTCTGGCCCCTAAGAAATTCAGACAAGCCTCCACATTCTCAATCTGCAAGACAAAAAACAAAGAGATCAGCAATACGGCTACAGTAAGTCACCAGCACATGGTCATGGCATTGAGGTTGTGGATGGTGTGGGTGCGTGTGGCAGTGATGTCAGATAGGCAGCTATTGAACCTCATACACATTCCTGCCAGCATTCAGAGTTCAACAAAGGCTTTGACGCTGAGCATGGCGTTTTGTGCAAAAAGGTCTGCATTGACGTGCCGTCTGCACAGCAGACGCGGCGTGCCAACGTTCTGCCACGACAAATCAGTAGCTTAATGCCCACAAAGGCTCTTTTGTCACCGTTAGTCAGACAGTGTCACGACCCCATGTTAACCTTTGTGGGTCGGACCTGGAGTGTGACATTAGTACGGCAGCGTGTCACACCTACACGCACACGCTGACAGACGCAGAAAGCATGACTGCCTAAAAGCGTGATAATATCGCGAGGTGACATGGGCATGGCTCACATATTTTGCATTAGCAATGTTGGGGAATTCTTACAGCGGGTCGGGTCAGGGGTTGGTCAATGGGTCAGACCACATTATGAGTGTGATACTATGTGGAGCGCATTGTGCTGTGCGTTACGCCCTGGGTTTGTGACGAAACCAAATACAGTTGACTCAGCTCAGTCATTTCTGCCTGAGGAATTGCCCAAGGGTACAATTAGATTAATTCTGTCTATACAACACAGACCCAGAAGAAATGTCAAGGGAGATTTGCTGTGAGCCACTGAAATGTCCATTGGTGGTTGATTTAAGGCCTTTTTGTCATTATCATAGTGGTGTTTTACGCTATTACATTTTACATTTATGCATTTGGCAGACACTTTTATCCAAAGTGCACCCACAACAATCATGCTGCTAACTCACAAATCACAGGAATGCATTTATTTATTTATCTAACGATTAAAACACTGTATTGCTGCCTTAGAAATCCTCTACAATAATCTAAAAGATTTCTTCAGTGGAGGTCGGCTTGACTTCAGAGTTTAGGGTCGTATCGGGTAAGGTCCAAGTGTAGGAGTAAATCACAGTCGTACAGACATAGAAACAACTCTATCCATCCAATCTCCTCTGACATTAGTGACCCACACTCATGGAGTTGAGCCAGTAAGGTCCTCACACACACACACAGGCACATACATACGAGGAATGAATGAGCAATTGTTGATTCGGCAGCATGTTGTTTCTCTGCATCCATACATCTGCCCTCAACGGCCTTAAAGCCTGTTTCTCATACGCACACATCCCACACACAGCTGCACATGTAAAGAGTCTAAAGCCCTTTAAACGCTTGATTATCTCCTCTCATAAACTTCTTTTATTGGCAATACGGTGCAGAACATGTGTGGCACCTCAGAGACAAAGCTGGTTTCCATTGCAGTCTCATTAACTCAATCAGGCACCGTACATATGGGCACCCGGCGGCACGTCACGACAAAATCTGATTCAGACATTCCCAATGCAGATGAGATGATTTAACAACATCGTAACACATCATTTAATGCTTCTCTGGGGTGTTTACGATATCCAAAACTTGGTAGCAGAAAGGAGACGTTTTTGAATGACAAGTGTGGGACATCTACGTGCAAACATCAGAAAGCTCTCATCACCAAGCTTGAATGTATTCCCTTAGGTCAGCTGAAAATTTCAATCACGTTCAACAGCGGTTTCATCAGTCGATCACACTATTTATTTTTAGTCTGTCTCTCGGCCTACAGCGACGTACACAACGTAACACAAAATAAGCCATGATTCTATATGCTGGCGAGCAGAACTTTCAGCAGCTTCAGACGGCGAACAAAATAACAGTTTTCTTCGTTTTTTCCAAACCATGTGGGATTTTAACAACTCTCCAGGAAAGTCAAATCATCTGTTTTTCCGACATAAACTGACGCTTTCCCACACCAGATATGTCATTAAAAGCAATTAGGGAGGAGAATGTATATATGAGGTATATTTTTACAAAATAATATCGAGAAATTTAAAAGCAAGCACTTTGGGCTGACACGGGATGCAAAAAATAAAGCGTTGTTAGCCTGTTTTCCATCCTCGAAATGATAACAGCGTGTTAAAAGTTATTGGGAGTTGAAATTGAGATCATTCTAATTATGTTTAATTCATGACAAGCTTATCAGAAAAAGGCTTTAATGCAGAGTAAATGTTTGCACTTGGGTACAGCTGTTTGGATCCAGATGCTAAGGGCTCCGGCTAGCGGCACGGGGCCCGGCTCCAAACGTATTGGATAACTGCAGGGTAAGCTCTGGCTTTGGAAAGTGTTACTCCGACACTACTGTTAAACACAAACGGTATTTTGCCTCAATTATATGGCTCTCATTGAAAATCACTTGCTTTCTCTCTGGCCATTTTGGTTATGGAGAGACAGATGTTTCATGCCATTTTGATTTCTCTGATCATAGTGACCAGATTTAATGAGATTTAATGAGCTGTCCACGCGTACAATGACACAAACAACCTATAACTTTAATTATTAAATACTGCTACGTACATTATGCACTGTATAAAATGGTTAAAAAGTCTACATTATGACTTTGAGGTAAGAAAAAAATCACTTTGTTCCTCCTGGTATCCGAAATAAAGTAATAATTTTATTAGTAACATTAATTCGCAATCAAAAAACAAAAAATACTGAATAATCGTGCACAAATAATTTAAGGAATAATTTTCAATCTAAATCCAGCCTTATGGATAAATACAAAAATTATTGGGGAAAACATATAGCATTTTATATAATAAAAATGTATGCTATTAATAAAAAATAATAATAATAATAAACATTTATAGGTGTATTTCAAAAAGACACATCACTGCTATTTTCTGTTAATACAATTTTTTTTTAATACACACCTTGGTGACAAATGTATCATTTTTTAAATTATGAATATTATGCTAATAATTATAAAAATAGTTGTTTTTATATTTTTACTTCATACCAGAAAGAAATAAAGATGCAGTCATTCTGCGGTAAAAAGACACCTCATGATGCCAAATTTCCATGTCACACAAAAGTTGTACCTTTTTGTCACTGGGATAGTACCCTTTAAAAGGTCCTAATATGTACACTGGGTTTGAGAAAGGTGCTATATAAAATAAACTTTTTATTAAATTATTATTATTATTATTATACTGTAAAAAATGTCTGTAGAAATTACAGTATTACTGGTAACTAGCTGCCAGTTACTTACTGTAGATTTTACATTTATGTTATTTACTGGCAACAGTTTGTTCAAAGTTAAATGAACATGAAACATTTTCAGTCTTTATCTTTTACAGTATTTACTGGGAACCAGCTGCATAATTAATGGAATTTTTATACCATTTAGGTACACATATGTACCTTTGAGGTAGCCGTATGTACCTGTAAGGTACCATCATGTATTAGAGGTAGGTACCAATATGTACCTATTATGTACAAAAGTGTACTTAAAAAAAAAAGGAACTGCCCGAGTGACAACTTCTGTACCTCCTTGTACCTATTTTTCTCAAAGTGCATGCTCTACGCCCAATGAGCCCTGAGACAAACAGCCATACCTAAGACACAATAAAGCCAGCCAATGACGTCAGGCGTTACGTTCTCGTGGTCTCTTCTGTCTAATTAGAAAATAAGTGAATCAGGCTGTAGCCATTGCCCTATGCAAAACTGGTAGAGACACAGAATCAGTGGCCTGCCTGCCTGCATCCTGTGCTTTAAAGTGGCTGCTCTCCCCACACGTTTGAGGTGATGCCAAGATTCTGCACTGCAGGTTCACCAATTATGGCTTGCGATTCTTGGGGAAGTTCTCTGACTAAACACTTGAGAACAGGTGTGATGTTTTGCCATATCATTTTCACCCTTGAATGCTGATGGGTAAGCAGGAATACTGTAAAAGGCTCCATGTTTGGAATGTAATTTTGTTAAATTGCTTGATAAATTGCTTGCGGGCCCAGGTGTGAGTTGTGACATAATATAGTATGAGAAAAAGTATGCAGTGCAATGATAAATATTTTTAAACAGCAGTGTGCTACATTTGACAGAAGACCTCTCGACATGTTGCATGTTTGCTTCATCTTATCATAAGATATGTTAAAATAATATATTTTGCATTTAAATGCAATTATAAAGTTCTATAGAAATAAAAAGGTAAAGTGGATCACGTTGCAGTGTGAAATACAGTGTGCTAATTTTAGCTAATGCAGTTTTAAATGCATACAGAAACATACTTGAAATCAAAACTGAAAATTCTTATTTTTTATGTAATATTGCAGTGTTTATTATAAAAAATCTGTGTCATTATTCAGACATTATAAAAAAATTCATTTATAAACTTTATTTAAAATCTAAAAATGTACTTCCGCCCAATTGTGGCGATCATTTTCTGATGACCTCAGACGGCCTGGTCGGGAGCATCCACCCCTCCAAATCCGTCTGATGTCAATTCCATTTCTGAATGATACGCCTACTTTTCTATATTAAATCAAAGCACAATGGAAAACACCTTACATGATTGTCTGTTTCACTCGGAAATACGCCACAACATGCAAGTAAAGTCGATCGTGACTTCCAGTTCACAGGAAATTTAAATTGCCATTGAAATACAGGAATGCCTATGATTCACAATGTAAAAACTCTTAAGCCATCTGTATAACAACTATATAGGCAAATTGATTTAAAGTAGATATACAATGTATTTACTAACATGCTTGAACAAAAGGAACTAATAAAACAGGCTTGGTGAATCAAACTCACAATGATGAAACCCACTGTAAAGGCAGTACTGTATTTATAAATCTTATAAATGAGGCTTATTTCCACATTTCTACTGTAAATGTATTCTGTGCTTGTTTGCATCAATTTCTATGTTATGATTTCATCCATGTAGATTCTCGCCTGTGTGCTTTTTAGAAACATAGTTGCTCTGGGATTTCACAGGCTTACTCTTATAGTTTTTTCTTGTGTTGTATTAAGCTTCTTATTATTGCTGAGCAGAATTTGAATGAACCATTGAAAAGCCTTTAGATGAGATGTAATCAGAGGTTTAGACTCTTTGATTTTCACTCTGGGAGAGCGGATATTTGGAGCTCCATTAAAATGTCTGTCAAATATGTTTGCTCGCGATATAATGAACGAACATTTCATTTACTCGTCTATCTGTGAAAATGTCCTGAAAGACGTGATTATAACAGGACTCGGAAATTAGATTTTAAAAGCATGTCAAACACGTCAGTGAATAGGGTGACATCGGCACCGATGGACCTTAAGGTAATTTCTAAGGGGTTTGAAAACTAGACAATCACCAAAATGATTCTCTGCCAAAAATATGAATGAAGAAGATCCATCAATCCAAGAGAGATCCTCCAGAAGAAGTCAAAGTACAATTCTGGTCCTGTGAGAGTAAACATATCTGACAGGAACCAATCAGAACAATGACTCATATGTCTACAAGCTGAGACAGAAGGTCGAAGCTAATGTCAAATGTTTCACGTCATAAATCCACTGCGAACATCAGCCGTCACTTTTTGAAGTTAAACACATACGGTGAGAAAAGTCACATGTCACTCATTCAATAGTAAATTTTACAACACTTTTAGATGGATTTGCCTATAGAACTAAATGCTACCATCCAAGATGAGATAAAATAGCCAAGATAAAGACTCTAAACAGAGATAAACCTATTAGCATATACTGTATGTTGCAAACATGGAGGGAATTCTGATTTTGAGGTTTTACAGTAAGTTTCAATACACATTTACATTACATTAATTCTGACTCAATCTTTGGGGTTGCACTGGCATATTTTCACACCTTCATACATTCATACAACACATCCAGACCCTTACGTTCAGCTGCGCCTTGTGTTAACTTCACAAAGGGGCACTTAATCACGTTCCTGCTCATTTTCCTTCACTTCTCCCTCACATCTCTTGCAACATTCAAATAACAATTAAAAACCTATCTTTTAAAAAAATACTTGGCGAGCTGCTCCATAGGTAACTGCTAAAATGTATATTTAAAATTGACTGACATGTCTGTCTCAATGAAAATTAACCTACCGCCAGTCACACAATGTCGCAAGCGCTCTTGGCAAACAGATGAGGTTTGAAAAGGACACTGACGCACACACACAAGAGTGTTCGAGTCTTTTTGGGTCCGTTCGGCAAAAACACATTCATTTTAAATTACCAGAGACCCGATGCCACTATTATTATTCCCGACCCGTGTCCGAGGCACACGTGAAACTTTTAGACCTGAACCCAATCGGGTCTCGGGTCGGACCTCGGGTCTTTGGATCTAAGTGGACCCGTGAAGACCCATAGTGTATGTTAACTAAAGTACTTAAAGGAATTCTGTCATCATTTCCTCACTCTTATGTTGTTCTAAATGATAATTTGATAAATGATATATAGTTAATGGTACCCATTGACTTAAATAGTAGGAAAAACAAATACTATGGAAGTCAATGGGTACCAGCTGAATGCTTGCTATTGTTTATAAAAATATAAACTTTTGTATTCAACAAAATAAAGAAATTCATAAAGGTTTAGAACAACCAGATTTTTTATTTTTGGGTGAACTATCCCTTTAACCTATGTTTTGTTGTAACATATCATTGTAAAGTGTTACCATGATATTACATCCCGTTGCTTATAGTCTGTTTCAGCAGAAACAACATAAACAAGCGGCTTTCGTTGTCAACATATTGGTAAACTCCGCTAAGAATAAATAACAACAAAGTCCTCTTAAAGTAGCTTATTTATATAACAAGCTAAATAAACAACACCTAGGAAACCAAAGCATTTGTTTAAGAGTTCAGTTTCAGCAACTAGTCAGACATGTACATCACTGTACGTGCGTCCATACGGTCTATACTCATAAGTCCAAAATAATTTTGATATGTTGTTTTTGATGTTTTTGGCGTTTTCTCCTGGTCCTGTAAATGGTATACAATATAGACCCGTTTGCCACTGAACCTGTATTAACGAAGACAGTGGGGCTTTAGGCCTTAGTCAAACGGGTCGTCAGGTTTCATTTTCTCTTAAAGATTGGAAGGTGACCCTTATTTACCATATATACCCTCGCATTGGGCCCCCAATTTGCTAAATCCTCAACTGTGGATAACATAATTATGCCGCAATATTTAGTCTGTCTGGAACTAAGCTGAGTTAAACCACATCACTGTGTGACACTTCAATACATATGAACGGCCGCTACGCTAATACGATTTTGTTTTTCTCTCCCTGTCTCGTCCTCGACCTGAGGACGAGACAAACAGACCCAGTCCCGGTAGATGTGAAAGTCGGCACACCTCTGATCTACTGGCTGTCCTTCAACTTTATGCCCAGCTGATGCCTGACCAACGATCACCGGCAGAACCGCTTAATCTCCGCTAAATCTCCATTTCCGTTCTCCCAAGGGTTTTTCCCTCCTAGGACTTATTTTTCCTCGGATAAAAGCACGGGGTTTTTTTTCTCCTAGGGGGTTTTTCACCCCGGGGAGGCAGCCTTTTTGGGCTTTACCTAGCTTCCTCTTCTATACGTTGCTTTAGTAATACGTGCAATTATAATATTGAGTCATAGCCGCAGCAAATTTAACTGCTCATGCTTTCATGTATTTTGTTGTGCTATCTGTCGTTTTCTGTGCTTTTCACTGCTTCTATTTATGTAAAGCTGCTTTGAAACAATTGACTTTTGTGAAAAGCGCTATATAAATAAAATTGAATTGAATTGAATTGATATATTAGTGTCTAGTGTCACTGTCCATTTGAATTATCACTGTATTAAGTTTTACATTAAAACTGTAAAAATGTCCACTAAGTGACTACATAATTGCAGCTTTCTTACACCATGAAACAGTTAAACACCCCATCTGTTCAGCCTAGATTTCTCTATAAATGATTTAATGGCTCTTTGCAAATGCTAGGCAACTTAACTAACTCAATCACACTGTCTATCCACTTGAAGTTGCATTGCTAGATAGCTGATTCTTTCAAGCTCATATCTAGTAGGCTAAACCAGCTGGGCAACCTGGCGTCTCAAAGAACAGCTGGACGGATGGTTTATTAATCAGATGGAGGAAAATGCGTGGGGCTATAAGAAGGACCTGTGAGGAGAGTACTGCATCCCTCATCTGTCAGTCTTTGCGCTGCTAACAGATGGACACCAGATGATGAATCCACTTTATAAGCCCTAATACACATTTAACTGCATTGGTCTTCGCACATGACCCAGAGAGATAGTCAAGGGATCAATGTCTCCTGATGGCCACAAATGCAAACCTGCAGGAGATGCAGTATATGTATACAGACAGATGGAAAGCATCTTTTGCTCTATGGCGTCTTTCATGACCTGTATTTTTAAAGGAAGGTCAAAAGTTTCTTTCATTTTTTTTATCTCCCTCATGCTGCTTGACTTACTTTCTTTTTTTGGTAGAAATGGTGAGTCTTTATTTGTTATGATTATCCAGATTAATTTCTTCCATATAATGGAAATAAATCAACATACAAACATATCCATACAAAACATTGGCTAATCCATTGAATCTGATTAGAACATTAGCATCGCGCAAAAAATAACCAAAGAGTTTTGATATTTTTCTTATTTAAAACTTGACTCTTCTGTAGTTACATTGTGTATTAAGACCAACAGAAAATTAAAAGTTGGGTTTTTTGAGGCCGATATGGCTAGGAACTATACTCTCATTCTGGCGTAATAATCAAGGACTTTGCTGTCGCAACATGGCTGCAGGAGAAGTAATGATATTACACAGCAGCCGAAAATAGCCCCTTAGTAACTTTCAATGGCAGAAGATTATTTTCTAGTACTGTGTAATATCATAGCGCCTCCTGCAGCCATGTTACGGCAGCAAAGTCCTTGATTATTACGCCAGAATGAGAGTATAGTTCCTAGCCATATCTGCCTAGAAAATCGCAACTTAATTTTCTTAGTACACAATGTAACTACAGAAGAGTCAAGTTTTAAGTAGGAAAAAATATTGTAACTCTTTGGTTATTTTTTTAGCGTGATGCTAATGGTCTAATCAGATTCAATGGATTATGCTAAGCTATGCTAAAAGTGGTAGCGCCAGACCCAGAGATCGGTTGAATGGATTCCAAAACTGTAAAAATCAAATGTTTAACTTTATGGGAGCTGGAAAATGAGTGTCCCTTTAACTATGAGACAAAGTTACAATCTCTTGAGTTGAATACTCTCAGAAAAAAGGTACAAGAAGCTACAAAATTTGTCACTGGTGCGGTACCCTTTCAAAAAGTACCCTTTTGTACCTAAAGGTGCATATTGGTATCTCAAATGTACATATCAGGACCTTTTAAAAGGTACCGTCCTAGTGATAACCTGTATACGTTTATTTCTGAGAGTGATGATGCAGTGTGGGAATTGCAGTCCAATTATGCACCTGCAACATCTGTAGCTTTCTGAAGTGCGATATGGTTTATTAATGAAAGTTTTAATTACACAGATTTGTATTTTGATGCGTCGGCTTCAGCTGAATGGGTATTTATGGCCTTGTTTGGATTTCTTTTGAGATTTTTCCGAGCTGGAGGGTGCCTGGTTATGTTTAAAAGCGTTTCTGCCAGCTCAATTCCTGTGGTTTGCCATTTGAGGGGCGAGACAACACTGTCAGACTGAATTTGTCCCAACAATGGCTGATGAGAGTGGAAAGAGGTGTGAACAGGGATTTGATGAGGCAGCCATCGACCGCAAAACACCGGCTAAGAAGCCGAGGGACTCAATTGACATCTTAATGTACAAAACATTAATTCTAAATGTGAATATGAACTGCATTTTAAACAGACCAATTTTCCAATACGCTGCCTCTGATATTTGTTAATCTTTAAGAAGAGTTTGAGTATGTGCCTTCGGGAAGGGTTTAAATGTTGCAATGACTCGATCTGAAAATTAATCTTACTGCTTATGGCTCATGGCTAAGTAAAGGGGACCCTTAGGAAAATTAACCATGGTTTTATTGTGTAGTGTAGTAGCCATAGTTTTTGGTGTATTGATTACAAATAGCAAAACCATGGTTTAACTACACTAACTATGGTTTAATTATGGTTTTTGAAAACTACTGTTTTACTACAGTAGGCATGTTTTTTTAACAGTGGTAAAGCCATGGTTAATTTTCGTAAGGGGTTCATACTGATAAAATGTATACCTCGTAAGTCGCTTTAGATAAACCATCTGGTAAATGGATAAATAAATGTTATGGTTCAAATGGCAAACGTTTCCATAAGGGTCAGTGAATAAACAGACTGTCTTCATAGGCAATTTATCTGCATGACTCTTCATGCCGGTTTAATTAAGCCCTAAGAGACAAATCAGATCAACGAGAGAGAGTTTATTACGCATGTAATTTACCAACCATCCTCATGTATTGGGAAAGCACCCTGACCAAATCAACATTACAGCCTTTTAACGTAACCCTTATGCAAAGGCATTTTAACAGGTGCTTTTAATGGACATGGATGGGATGCGAATGTTGTAAAGTTTGATTGTTTCTCAGCCAGAGACCTATGGATATATATCTTATCCTAATCGATCTGAAATTTCTCAATTATGTTTATAGCCGAGTACTGTTCATTGGCAAACTGCCTGCTCTCTGTGTAATGAGGCTTGATGTGATTTACTGTTTAATATTAACTGCCACGCTGTAACAAATACAGGAAAGGGGTACAATGGATTAGCTTCCTGACTTATTCCTGAACACGTTAACCAGATCAAATCCAGACCAAGTCTTATCCGGTCTCAGCACATACATGTATACAGTACAGAACCCTATACGCCAATACTTTCGGTGCACAGCTGTCTGTTCTTATCAAACAAATATCGAAAAATACCTTATTGATCTGATAGAAGTCAACTGCATGCTGATGAAGTACAGCGGTTGCGGTACAGACCGTGTGCGTGTGTCTCAACGTCAGATTCCTCCGTAACCTCAACTTCCCGTAAACAGTTTCCCATAAACAGCCTTGTAGACACACTTCCTTATCATAAAACCTTTATGATACGTCTTTTCGTACGTCAGCGTTCACATGCTGCCAGCAGGTGCAAGATGAATGGGCATTAAATGTAACAATGCAATTATTATTAAACTAAAATTGCAATGTTTGTGCTATTCAAGCTCACACCAACTATCCCAAGATTCTTTGCTGGGCACGTTGACATGCAAAGAGTTATAGCCTAGTACCCAGCCAGTCCATTCAACAGCAGGCTTGGGGGGCCACTAAAGCTTTTACTGTAGTACAGCTTGGTGGGATTTAATCATTGCAGTGTGCCACAGCACAAGTACAACGCATTAATGTACCTACATAGACAACAGCAGTGAATCCGACCAGCTGGACAGGCTGTCATAAGCTTAAGTCTGTGTTTACTTAATAAATAAAATAAATGCAGATACAGAACCTGAAGACAGGTATGCAGTCTTAAAAATGAACACTTGGCAAGCACCAAATGCAGGTATAAAATTGTTTGTGGTGAATAAACAAGCAGAAAAACTTGCCAGTAATTGCATTAGTGACTTTGTAAAGACCGTAGCAATAATAATCAGAGTTTAGCTGAAAGAAAATATCTTTGATATAAATCAAAGCATACAAACTTTGTAGTAAGGATAACATCCGTTGCAATTTACACATCTCCCATCAACTTTTATCAAAGTGAAACTAACATCAAAAGTTTATGTTGTTTATGAATGATACGATTTTGATGACATGGAAATTAATCTTCAATTCTAAATCTCAAATTTCGTTGCACGTCTGTCACAGACAACCAACACAAGATGAATGAATAAATAAAGTAATAAATAAATAATTGTAGGAATGATTGAACATATGAATTAATGTTTGTTTGTTTGTATATGAATATGAATGAATGAACAGACGGGCGAAAGGACAACAATATGAATGTATGTAGTAATTAATTAAAAGAACAGTATGTAGGATTTTGGCCAAAACTGGTATTGCAATCACAAAACTTGTGGCTAAAACTGGTACTGCAATCACACAACTGGTGGCCAATACACAAAATGACAACATAAACATCAGTTGAAGGCTGCAAATCCACTTTTTAAATGAAAATATCCTGGCCAGATGAAAATGATTTCTTATTTTCTAGTGACATATCAGGGCCATTTTATGATTAAATGATATCAATTCCTTACATACTGTTTCTTTAATGTATGTAGCAATGAATAAATGAATGAATGTTTGTATGAATACATAAACAGACATATGGATGGACAAATGAAAAGACATATGTATGCATGTGGTAATGCATGAATGTATGTAACAATAAATGAATGAATGTTTGTATGTATGTATGAATGAATGAATGAATGGACAGACGGATGGACGTATGTATGCCTGTAATAATGCATGAATAAATGTAGTAATTTATGAATGTATGTTTGTATGGATGACTGAATGTACAAATGTATGTATGTAGTAATGCATGAATGTATTTATCAATGAATGAATTAATGAATAAATGAATGAATGTTTGTATGTATGAATGAACGAACGGACAGACGGACATACAAACAAACAAACATACGTTTGCATGTAGTAATGCAGTAATGCATAAATGTATGTATAAATGAATGAATGAATGAATGTATAAATAAATGAACGGATGGACATACATATGTATGCATGCATTGATGAATGCATGTATGTAGCAATGAATAAATGAATGAATGTTTGTATGAATACATAAACAGACATATGGATGGACAAATGAACAGACATATGTATGCATGTGGTAATGCATGAATGTATGTAACAATAAATGAATGAATGTTTGTATGTATGTATGAATAAATGAATGAATAGACAGACGGATGGACCTATGTATGCCTGTAATAATGCATTCATATATGTAGTAATGAATGAATGTATGTTTGTATGGATGACTGAATGTACAAATGTATTTATGTAGTAATGCATGAATGTATTTATCAATGAATGTATTAATGAATAAATGAATGAATGTTTGTATGAATGAACGAATGGACAGACGGACATACAAACAAACAAACATACGTATGCATGTAGTAATGCAGTAATGCATAAATGTATGTATAAATGAATGAATGAATGAATGAATGTATAAATAAATGAATGGATGGACATACATATGTATGCATGCATTAATGAATGCATGTATGCGTTAATTAATGGATGAATCAATGTTTGTATGAATGAATGAATGGACAGACGGAAATACAAAGAACGCAGATACGTATGCATGTAGTAATGCATGAATGTATGTAATAATGAATGAATGAATGCATGTAATAATAATAAATGAATGAATGAAGGAATGATGTCAGTCTACATGTCTGATTTCTTTCAAAATTAATTTCCACAGTATTAACACAAATTAAAAAGCATACCATAAAGTGCCAGTTGTCTTCAAAGAGTTAAAAGACTTCACTTATTGAATCAACTAATATTCAAGCATTTCAAATGAACAAATAAAGTGCAATAAATAAAGCAGAATTGACACTTACCATTTGAGAGTGACTTTTGGGGCAACAGTTAATATCTTCTACCTTCTCATTAGCTGCAAAAAAGAGATTGTTGGGTTAAACCTTAGCAACACAAACACAAGACAGCCTATGACCTCTCCCATCATGGATTTTTTCAGTGTGTGAAAGTCTGAGAAAATGCAGAGAAATCGTGCGGCTGTTAATTCATCAGCTGTCGCCTGTGAGTTTCTGTCATAGGATCTGCCATTGTATGCTGGAGGTTCATAATAAAGTTTCAGGCCGGCCCAGAGGAGGAGAAAACAGAGAATGTGAGGGGAAATGAAGACGGAAAAATAAAAAAGACTTGCACACATAACACAAACCATTCAGGGCCTGATAAAGTGAACACATGGGAGACACATGCTTTAATAGTGAAGAAAGAGCGCTCGATTCTCATGTTGCTAATTTCTGCAGCGTCTAATCCAGTTAAACGCAAGCTTAATAATTTATGAAACACCGTGAGTGGTTACACTATGTTTTACACAAATAATTTTTTCACTCAAATGAGCTACGAAGATTTATTAGCCTGCAATACATTAAGAGAGTAAGTGAGTGAATTAGAGAATGTGTATGTGAGCGAATGTGTGTATTACCTATTATCTGGATGATTTCTGCCAGCAGAACTCCATCGGGTATGTCCTGAGTCAAGTCCTTAATGAGTCTCGGACAGCCGGATTTGGCCAAGTAATGGTTTGCCCAATCAGTGTAGATCTACAGGGAACAAGAAACAAAATCCTGATAAGACTCAGAAAGTAGAATAAAAACTAAATGGCTTCTAGGCAGACAAGACTGATAGACTAATGAAGAATTATGTCACGATCTTAAGAAGGTCAGACGTGAACACACTGTCAGCTTTTAAAATGTCTTCTTCTGTGGCCCAAATCCCATTTGTTTAACAAAATATTCAGAAATGCAAACACTAGGACAGAGAGAGAGAGAGAGAGAGAGAGAGAGAGAGAGAGAGAGAGAGAGAGAGAGAGAGAGATTGGTTCTCAAAAATACCAATATGGCCTCAAAACTTGTTATAGATTATCTTGGATTTTCTAATAGAGCATTTAAGACATACAGTAGTGGCATCAGTGATTATTTAATCAGATATAAATTACACAGATTTTTCTCTAAAGGCATCTGTGATTTTCCATTTGCTTTTAAAATACAGTTAAGTAAGTAAGTTGGCACATGAGTTTCAGAGCGATGACAAGTGAAAGTGAAACAGTAAACATTGTACCAGCATGCAGGGCTAGACAATCCTTATTTATTGCTTAATATACCTGCTCCATTTTAACAAACCCAACCCCCAAGTGTCTCACCAATGTGTCTGAAAGATTTGTGGTGTCCTCAGGGGTCTGTCCTAGGGCCCCTAAAAATCTCATGTCGCAAATCTTAAAGATTAAGTGTTTCATTGTGATCCTAAGATTAGGGGAAGCAGTTTCTGTTTCCTAACTAAGTAAAAGCATCCCAATGGCCTTGTGCGCTCTTACATACAATCATAATACACTGCTTATAATGCAGTTAGCCAATCAACGGTCTTAAAAGTATCTATGTTTATATATTGCTTTTGTTAAAAGCGACACACAGTGAAAGTCATTCAAGAAATACATTTTATGAGCTAGTTTGAACATTCCATGAGAATCAATCCTTGACTTTTTTCCATTGTTAGCATCATACTATACTCTAAAAAAAGTACAAAAGTTGTCACTGGGAAAATACCTTTTATAAAGGTCCTAATATGTATCATTTAGGTACTGATACAGTATGTACCTCTGAGGTTCCAGTATACCTCTAAGCTACCAATGTGTACCTTTGAGGTACCAATATGTATTTTTTATTTCCTAGGAACTTCATTTGGACGACTTTAAACATTATTTTCTGAATAATTAGATTTTTTGCACCTCCAGACAAATAGTTGTAACTATCAAATATTGTCCTATCATAAACCAAACATTAATGGAATGCTTATTTATTCAGCTATCAGATGCTGTTTAGATCTCAACTTCAAAAAATGTACCCTTATGAAGATCTTGGGTCACATATTTGCAATTACTTTACTAAAGTTTAAAGTACTATTGAATAATTTATTGCAAAATATGTACCACAAAAGGACCACAAAATGCATCTGATTATGTACTTTTTAAGATCAACCCAAATCCTGTTTTAACTTCTTTTAGGCTATTCAAACTTTAATCAAGACAGGGTCAAACCTTCCCTTTACCACTTCACATTAAAGTTATATACAGCGTATTTGACTGCATAGTATTTAAAGTGGCCAACTTCATTTACACCCACAGACCCTGTAAAATTTCAAAAGGAGTGCTAAGTTGCGTAGCCAGTTTCATTTCAGACCATATTATAATGCCAGATTCCTCATAAAATTATCAAAGACCTTCCATACACTCTCGCCACCTCAAACACAGTAAGCAATTAAAACAGATTTCCATGTTTTCCAAGGAAAGCGTAGTACACCACAGTTCAAAGGTTTCATCTGTTGTGGTTAGATCATATGATGAGGAGTCATAAACGAGAAGAGGGTGATGAAGAGCTCTTTAGTCATCCTCCTACTCAAACACAATACAATGTAAAAGAATGCCAATAAAGGTCTTCACTCACCACTCAAAACCACAGCAAGCCACAGCAGTAAACAAACAGCTACACCACCGCAGATGCCAACACCTCTAGTCACGGCACAGAAAACAGTGAAGGATTTCCTTATTGGACTTTCATTGAACTAACAACTCTACCAATGCAAAAGGTCATGGTTCAATCCACATTTGCTGATAAAATGTATACCTTGTAATGAATTGTAAGCCATTTTGGATAAAAGCTGTCTTTAAATACTATATAGAAAAGGTATACAGTATAATGTATTTATCGTGTTGTTACATTGTACTTTTTTGTGCATTTTAAGTGTTTATTTACACATTACACTCTTGACCTTGTCCCCTAACCATGAACCCACCCCTAACCCTAAACCTACCCTGACCGTAGCCCTACAGTATGTGCACAGTATATAAACAATGTATGAAATGTTTTTTTTTTCTTAAATGTACATAACAGACGTTTATTATACAAATGTACATCAAATGCACAATAAGTGGATTTGGTTAAGTTTTGGCCAAATGAATTAATGTAAAATTCTGCACTGGTTTAGTCACAGGATTGTTGCTTTGGTTTGTGCTGCAGTGCTGGATAAAGGATGAAGTCAGATTTCTGTGGCTCAACCGGGATGAGTCGCCGAGGTGTGCTGGTGCAGTGGTTAAGGGGTCATAGAAAGGAAAGTAGAGTTACAAGAGAGTGAATTCTGCAGTACAACCCTGGTCCCTTTCACTGCATGATGGAGGGCTAGAGAATCAAGGGTGCCGCAGTTCCACAGTTGTTCTTCCACTTGACAAGCACAAAATGTCTATCTAGGCCCTTAAGAGTAGTGAAAGAGAGATCAATGTATCTGTCTTTTACTGCCTTCAGCGACCAGAGATCATCAAAGAAACCAAGATCAGAGGAAAGAGAGAGAGACTTGGTCTGTACACATCTAAAATTGTTAATATTTAAAACTAGCTAACCTGATCCTTTTTGTTCTACTTTTCATACTATACCTTGGTATGGACCAAAAATCCTAAGTAGTGTGCATTTAAAAACCTAGAGAGAATCAGAACTGTATCGACATGTCTCTTGACTTCATAACCCATAATAAAAGTGGTGCAACATAAAGTTGAATTAGCTTACATTTTTTACTAAAGGTCACGTTCTTTCTGATCCCATTTTTAAGCCCTTGTTAGTGCGTAATGTTGCTATAATAGCATAAATAATACCTGCAAAATGATAACGCTCAAAGTTCATTGTCAGGCGATATATTTTCTTTAACAGAATTCCTCTTTCAAAGCCTACAGCGAACGGCCGGTTTGAACTACAGCCCTCTACTTCCTGCTTTAATGACGTCACTAGAACAGTTTTTTGACTAAACTCCGCCCACAGGAATACGTCAGTCACCAGCTAAGCTAACGGCAAGCTAAGCTGCTATCGAATCAAAACACACGAAACAAACTACATAATCAGAACTCGATACGTATTTCTGAAGGAGGGACTTCATAGAACAAGAAAGACATCAGCCCGTTTTTAGGACAGGACTACATGAACACATTATATTGCGCACTGTAAACAAAATCAAAGCTTCAAAAACCTTTAAGGTACAGCAACTCATCACTAGTTAAGCTAAAAAAAAAAAAATCAAACTTAAAATCACTTCATAATCAAAAAGTTGATTATACTTAAAAATGTAAGTGCAAGATTTTTTTACAGTGTATAGGTCTAAATATTGCGACCAATTTGGAGATTAAATTTTTGTGTTTGATTTCAATTCAGTAACATTTTGATTCAGTCCCATTTCAATTAGTAATCGATATTTCATTTTAAATTGTTTTGCAGACATGGAATTTATTTGGGGTGCTGTCAATTTAAGATCTACATGTAATGCACAGATCCAATATACTGTTACACAATTTCTTTCTGATTTTTCTACATTTACACAACAGACTATATAAGGATAAATTTGGAATTTTGAAAAAAAAAATTGTGTACACATGTCCGATTAACAGCAAGAAAAAATAAACACAGTATTTGCACTCTGTCTAAAGCCTTGATATGCGGCTTCCTGGGTGCGCTTAACGCCCCATTCAGACAGCCAACGACAAGCAGTAGCAGAGAGACGCGATTTCATTCATTTCAGTGGAAACCTGCCGACTTACGGCGACACGAGCGAAAGTGACCGTTGGCGACCGTATGGGCGTGTCCAGCGACGCGAGAAAGTTAAGAAAAGTTTAACTTTATGCAAATGTCGAGCGACTTTCGGGAGCGACTACCAATGAGAATGAAGCAGTGGAGTTCACGTCATCCTTCTCTTGTCAGTTACTGGAGTGGATCGTACTCATTTGTTTATGAAAAGCAGATTTAGAAACGCCTCATTGAAAGAGACGAGCGACACACAGCGATAACGTCGCTGTCTGTCTGAATGAGGGGTAAGGCTTCTCAAACAGCGGATTAACATGTAATTTGCATAAATAGTTTAATTGGCAAGGCCTAAAACGAGTACAAATGATATGATGATAACGATGATAACTTGAAAATGATAACTTTCGTAATGATGTAGCACTGACCCAAGTGTGCAAGTAAAAGTTCTGTCAACTGTCCTGAGCATCGTTCACGCTTGACCCAGGCCATCGGGCACTCTTGAAGTAAAGCACGCACATAAAGAATCAATTTACGGATTTCTGGTATCAATATTGTTTTGTTATACTGAAAATCAATTAAAATTGGAGAATTTGTATTGTTTGTGCTAACGCCCCTTAACTTTTAACCCAAGGTTAAAGGATCCCAAGGTTAAAGGTTGGTCATTAATTTGAGATTTGTAATATCTGCAAAATAATAATTGTCTTAAAACCGCTTTCCCAAACTCTCTTAAAACGTGATTGGTCGGACTAACAGATAATCCTACACCGAACTTATGCCATTGGTTGATCCAATGCTGCTTTTTCGGGCCAGTCAGGATGCTCGGACACACAGAGCAATGTTTTGATACTAGCACAGAGCCAGTTTTTACACTTTTTGGGAGAGTCAATGAAGCAAAATGAAGCATGAAGTTAAAACAACTTGGTTTTGCAAGTCATTTCAACCTACTATTTTAATATACTGTAATAAGTTGACATAACTTAGAAAAAAGTTGAAATTGTTTAACTTAATTTGTTAAGTTAAAGTAACAAATATTTGCATTTTTTTACAGTGCAGGAAGAACAAAGGTACGAGGTGCCTCATCTTTCCATTTATTGAGGACCCCAGTGGATTCAGATGATATCTCCCACCTCCTACAGACAGTCATTTGTTTTCTAAAAGAATCTGAATGTTAAAGCACCATTAACATTTTAAAAGCCAAGGCAACAAACGATATACTGACTAGAAACTCTTTAACAAGCACGCCACCATCTCCAATCCATATGATGACTGTAAATGCTTTAATCAATGCTGTCATTAATACTTGGGCACGAGGGAGACTGAAAAGGGCCAGCGTAAACAAATGAATGTCATGGCATACGGAAACCAGTTGTAAAGCAGTATTTCAACTTGACAGTTTCACACAAGGAAGGACACGAGCCAAGGTTAAACAGTTTTCCTGTCCTCTTAATTTCAGTGACTTGCTGACGCTTCCCACTGTGAACATCGGCTCAAACGTACGACATCAGAGCATTCAAAAAGAAAAAGTCAGCGCTGACAGCTCCTTAGTACCCAGATGTTGCTATGGGGTGTGAGTCCCATCTAAACACCATTAATCTAATGTGTAAGAGCGATTTTAAAGCTATTTATCATGCGTGACTGTTTCTTGTCCCGCGACCTATTATTTTCCATTCATCCAAGTAGCTTTCTGTCTATTTATGAGCTAATGCTTGTTGGGCTGTCATGCATTGTAAAACGTAACTATGCCAGCCTCTGTATTCATACGGCATGAAACAAACCCACGCTCATACAGCAATCATTCATGAGAGCATGCTGCGCAGCTTCCTCCTCTTGCGAGCGCGTGCCAACACAGGCATGTATCCACACACACACACACACATACCCATCAAACAAAAACACAAATCCTCAAGCTCTGTTCCCTGCGTATTTAAGCGGCAGTCAACAGTCTCAGCTGTAGTTACAGTAAAGCTCAGCCTGCTAGAGTTAAGCTGGAGTAAAGTGTGTGTACCTCTGAAGAGCATCTGAGCCCCTGGTTTCCCCGTCCTCAGCGTCCCGCTGATAAACGGCACCGTTCAGCTCTTTCTAGAGTCCGTTCTCTATGCAGTGCTTATAACTGCGCAGGTACTGGAAGCCTACGGTTACAGCTCTCATCCAATAGGGGGAGTCAGCCGATGAGAAAATCCATCATGCGTGAGCCAGAGGGGTTTGTGAGTTTACTGATCTTGGGACAGCATTTGGGATTTCTTTTAAAAAGGTTTAAGTTAAGGTTTAGATTATGATTCACAGGAGTGAGCGGAAAAGCGAGTTCTCTTTAATAAATAATGAGGATTTTGTAAGCATGGGGAATATTTAACAGCCCTGCAATACCCGAGGGCTGCTTGGTAATGCTTTACATGTTATAGTTATATAGTGCCATACGGGACAATAAACCTTTGCGTGCTTTTATTAAATAAATAACATAGAAAAAACTAACAAAAAGTTAAAGATGGAAGAAATTAGGCAGCTGTTACGTGGCAGCTTAAACACTTAAAAATAAAGGTGATGACATAGAAGAACCTTTTTTTTTGTTCCAGAAAGTATCTTTCAGTCAAAGGTTCTGACAGTCAAATTTGTTAAATATCAATAAAAAACTTAAAGTGACATTTGTAAAAATTACTGACTAATAACCTTTTCATTAAAGTAAAATATTAAACTTAAACAAGAGCCTGATAAAAAAAGCTAATTTACAAGAAAACATGTCAGACTGACTTAAACCGCCTTTCCACCGTGCACAACAAACGACGACCGATAAACCAGAAGTCATTCATCCCCTATGGATAGTCGCAAAGAGGCTGACAACCATCTGCGATTGCGTAATTTTAGGAGCTGTTTTGAGCGTTGGATAAAAAATGTGAACTTGTGCGACTACACCGCATGCGATACACCGAAGTGATGTATTTCAGTGAACATTATTAATTTAATATGTATACCTTAATATTTTTTCTTGTCCCCATATGTTCTCTCCAAAAATATTTGGTCTCATTCACTAAGCATGCGTACGCACGAATTTGTTCTTGAAATGGGTGTTTGGACATTTTAACGAACAAATAATGAATCAACAAAAACTTTAATACTAAAATTTCTTCTAAATGTTTGCAAAAACGTAAGAACAACTTAGACCACACGTGTGCAATAATCATGAACAAGGAAAAAGAACCCTATAATATATATTTCTGTGTTATATATTTTATATATTTTTTTCTTGTTCATGATTATTGCATACGTGTGGTCTAAGTTGTTCCTACGTTTTTGCATACATTAAAAATAAATTTTAGTTTGAAAGTTTTTGTTGAATTGTGATTTGTAAGGTAAACGTGACACATTTTACAAACAAATTTGTGCGTAAGCATGCTTAGTGAATGAGACTCATTTTCTTTTTCATATATGCATAGCTGTTTATCATTTTATTCATTTGCATACATTCATTTATTTATTTTACTATGATGAATATTAGAATGAAGCCTCTTGCGCTGGAATGAGCTTCTCTCCCATGTTACGATTAAACTGAAACTTCATTCGACTGCCACTAGAGGGCATACTCCGACAGTCGTGTCTGAATGTTGTGTACAGTGGAAGGGTGGCTTTAGAGGGTTTTATATCTGAACTCTTCATTTGTTCTGTTGCAAAACCATGTGAGATTGAATTTCTTTGAATTGCACTTTAAACTATTTTTTTATTCCAGTTCAAAACTTCATTTCACAAATGTCCTCCAAGCCTGTGTCAGACCGTATCCCCATTGACCATATTTCATATCTGCCCCCTGTCTACTGGTTGAAATGAACTGGAAAAAGTTCCTTTTAATGTCTTTTCCAATTGTATAGAGCATAAATACCATCACACTGGTTTGCACTTTTGACTGAAGCCCCATTACCAGCAGCCATGACCTGAATTAATTAGAGGCATTTGCTGCCAATGGAGTTAATTGCATTTGTTTGAAGGTTGATAATGTATCAGAATTTCCATGAGCATCATAAACAGAGTCTCGTTTTGCTTTGTTTCCCTTAAGACTCCATGTGGATCAGCTAACATCCACTCCAAAGCACATATAACCTGAACCAAAGATGTCCCAACTCTGTTGTTCAGAAATTAAAATATATGTTTCTCTGGAGTAATACAGACCGTAAAAATCAATGGCCACTGTGCAAAATAAGAGAAGACGGTGGTAAAACTACAGTACCATTGTCTTCCACATTGTATTCAAATTAGAAGGTTATCATTTTTGGGGGTTATGTCTGAAATAAAATACAAGCATACTGCTTACTATGCAAAGATAAACATTTCAAAAAGTAGTATGCATTATTGTTGTCACATGACCTCACTATATTGCATGTTTATTTATCGAGTGACATTATCATCTAGAACAGTGTTTCTCCACCAGGGGCCGGGGCCACTAGGGGGCCTCAATAAACTTTCAAGGGGGCCTCAATGTGACCTTAAATTATTCAGAATAAGACAAAACAAACTAAGGCTAAAGCAACTAAAAATCTATATATTTCTAAGTGTTTGGTTATTTTTGTAATGAATGTTTACTGTAGATCTGCTTATGTGCTAAGAAAAATCGCTTTTAAGAAAAATATGTTAAAATTTTGGCTGATATTGCTATCAGTACATTCACAGTGAAAACAAAAGGTCAGGTGGAGCACATTGCATTGCAGGATAAAGTACCTCCACATATACAGCACACTCGGGGAAACGTCATCCAGTTATTGCATCCATATAGAAAATATGCTTACTGTGCACCGTACACATTTTCTATACTGCAGATATTGTATAAGCAGTACAGCCAATATACAGCTCCCTGTGTCCCTTTGACCTTCTGCCTTAAATCAAAAGTTGCTAAAAAAAAAATGATTCAGTATGACACAATGAACCGCACTGAGAGATTTACTGCATTAGTCAAACTGGAGCATCAAGACAACTTCCTATTGCACATCTGGAAGATATTGTTTCTTCTGAAGTTGTGCCACACTTCTAACATCTTTTAATAGCTCCTGACACTCCACTTTAGAGTAAAAGCGTCATTATTTTGTCTAAGTTAGCCAGTAGGCCCATTACACTTAATCTTCTCAATAATTGCACCTGTCAGCTCCATGGTCACTTCATTAAAGTTTCAGAAACAACTACAGTCAAATCTTCTTCCTGGCAGTGAATGGGAAAATCCCTATTAGTGGAAAGTAATGTAATACATTGTAAAAGCAAACACATTTGTAACTGCCTCTTATTAATCAAGGAAATTTACGCCAAGCAATAAACAAGATTTGTTTTTATATGCAGATGTTCCATTGTCTCTAACACTTAAGAGAATCATACAAAATCAAAATGAGGAAATAGGAAATAATATTTAGCACAAACAATACAAAGCCTATTTTAATGCCATTAATTGTATTTATTTAAAGAGGACATTTTAAAATACTTTTTTAAGATGTAAAAAAAATATTTAGTTTCCCTAGAGTACGTTTGCGAAGTTTTAGCTCAAACTATCATATAGATACGTTTTTGGTTTGTCGTTTTGTATGCAAATGAGCTGATAAAATGGAAACACTGATCGCCATAATGGTGTTTAGTTGAAATTGAAACTCAATTGTCAATTATTTTCTCTCTCTCTCTCTCTCTTAAAAATAACAGTACCGTGGTTGGATAGTGCAGATTAAGGGGCAGAATTATTATAATAAGATCCCCTCTTGACATCATAAGGGGAGCCAAATTTCAATTACTTATTTTTTTCACGTACCAGCAGAGAATGGTTTACCAAAACTAAGCTATACTGGGTTATTCTTTACATTTTTTAGGTTGATAGAAGCAGTGGGGACCAAATTATAGCACTTAAACATGAAAAAAATCAGATTTTTATGATAATTTTTGAAGGGATAATTTACACATTTTTTTTTTTTATGGAACTATGGAAGTCAGTGGTGCTCCTGCTTCCTGCTAGATTATAAATATCTTCATTTGTGTTCAGCAGACCAAATAAATCTTTACAGGTTTGTAATAGCATGATGCTGAGTAAATAATGACAGAATTTTGATTTTTGGATTAACTATTCTGCACCGATACTACAATAATACAGTAAAATATTAAAATAACATCAACAAAACTCAATAAGAAGAAAAGTAAGAAGAAAAGGCGTAGGTGCATAAAACTAAACTGTCAATATCTGAGCTACTGGGTCTGTTTTTAAAACACTTTGTTTTACTTTGCTTACCCCCTAAGAAACAAATATTTTTTGTAGACCTTTTTGCAGATTTTCAGTGTGCAGACATTTTATTATAATTTTTTTAATTTATTTAAATATATATTTTTTAATTTATTTTATTTTATTTAAAGAATTTTTTTTTTGTTTAATTATTTTGTACAAACATTTAATCATTAATAAAATAATTTTGAGATTTACATGTTTAGCTTAATGTAAAGATCATTTATGCTTTCACATTTAATCTGTTTCCGCCCGCGTGGGACTTTTACAATGCATCTCATGCAATATCCAATCCTCGTTGCATGGTTGTAGTATGTTTTCACTAAATCCGACAATAAATACGTCAAGTCCGACCACCGGAAGCGTTTGATATTTTGAGCTTTCAACCCGGAGGTGTTTTAGTTCACAGCAACTGTTTGAAAATTTGTGTCACTAATTTCAACCGGTCGGTGCTTCCCCTAAACTCTGGACACTAATGAAAGGTAGGTGGACCAAAATATATGTATTTTATCTTGGTACTGAAACACAGGCACGTGCACAGATAGGGCTAAACCTGTGCAGAACACATGCCCTTTTTGTCCTTACACTCCGAAGTGCCCTTTTTTGGAGGTGTTTTATTATTTTTTTAAATATATAAATTAATGCTATTGTTAAACATTTACGTCTGTCTGTGTGTTTTACAAATATATTTATCAAATAAAATTATAAAAAAACTAAATATTTTTGGATCCGCTCAAACTGTCTGTCAAACCTCTTAACTCCGCCCCCTGAGTGCAGCGAGCTGAAGTTCCACAGCAGTCAGAGGCAGCTGAACGTCTTGCAACGGTAAATAAGTATCTTGTTGTTTGAGTACAATGCTGTGTCATTACGAAAGAAACACTAGTATGTATTTAACGGCGCATGTTTTATAAATTTGAGCAGAGCCGAATTATCCATAGACGGGATTGGTCGAGTGGGCAATCAGGGGGCACTAAGGGCTCCAAACTGCAGCAAGGGCTGGCGCAAAATGCGACCAAATTGAGTTTTTGACAAAGCGCGAGCAGTTTTTAAACAAGTGTTCACCCATGTGAAGGGCACCCGTGACAACAATACGGAATGCAAGGTCGGGTTTTTACCGTTTTTTTTGCATGACGCGTATTAATCGTTTAACTAAAGTCAACACATCTCACGCGAGAAGACGCGCCCGCGCGGGTAAATGTTTAGCCTACATTAACACCAAAAACATATCAGATTAGAAAGGTCTTAGACATCAGATGCCCAGTTGGGAAAACTGGATAGAGACGAAAAACATGTAAAGGATACAAGTATGTACATTATATTGCCCTGTCACTCATTACAGTATGCAATCTGGATATAATTTATTGTATATGCATGTATCTTATGCCTTGAATTAGTCAAGGGAGTTGTATGATTATTTGGTTCATAACTTTTTATTCTGAAATTAACTGCATAGAGTTAAGTCTATTTAGTATTTAGTATATTTTTTTAGTAATGCAGTTATTTGCACCTTCAAAAGACCAAGGTTCCTGGTCCTCAGCACCAGGTAGGCAGATACATGTTGAATATGCTTATGGTATGGCTATAGTATAGTATAATCTCCTATTTTGATCTTTAAAATCCTATTACCCCCTCTTCTCAATCACATACATAAACATGTTAACCAAATAATACAAATTAGCTTATAAAACCAAACAGAATACCTTTTTTTCTTCAAACATATTTTTATGTAACTTTATGTATGTAAGCAGAGGAAAAAATTTAAATTAATATATTCTACAATTAAATAAGAGCGAGCACTTCACAAACACATGACTACAAATAGGCCTAATACAGACAAACACCCAGGATGTAAATTGTTAAAGCCAACTTACAAGGGCAGATATCCTTTGCACTGTATAATGCCAAGATATCATAAAATGTCATTTTTCATTCATTAATAGTGATTTTTTTCAATCATTAATAGTGAATAAATAAAAAGCTATTAAGATGATTATTAAGTGATATTTATTTGGAGGGGGTGCCCTTTTTCAGTTTCAGCACATGCCCCTCAAAAGGTCTGTGCACGGCCCTGCTGAAACATGGTAATCTAAATCTATGAAGGAGATTGTGTTTAAATATATTGTGGAAATTTGAATATTACATTTCTGGTAATAGACTACAGTGAACGTCTTGTCAGAACGTCCACTGCAGGCATCTTTCTAAAACCATGGTTACCTTGGGTCCGATGCCCATTCCAACTAAAGTCTGATGCCCATTCCGACTAAAACAGTAAATGTACATGATTTAATTTGAAAGAACTAACAAAATACTACTGTCTGTTAAAATTTCATGCAAATATCTGATAAAATGAGAAAGTTACAAGCAAAACATGTGAATAAGCAGCATTTTCGGTCACGCACCTTCCATTGACATCCATATATAACTTTTTCTAATATATAAAATGTCATAACTGTTATAAAACATATGTAACACTTCTCAGAAGCACATACAACTTTGTTAGAAATGGAAAGAGTGGAAAGTGTGTCTTGTTTTTGCCACAAAGATAAGAAAAACAGGACAGAAATCTGCAGCAAAAAAGGCATTTACATTCAGAAGTGATGGGAATCTGCAGGGAGTTTCTTAAAGGATGCTGTGCTTTACTAGCACACAAGGCCACACAAATCCTGACCTGGGCGGAGTTTAAATGGCAGCTTTTCTCTATCCATCCAATTACCACAGAACTCATAATAAACAAAGCTAGATGTTGTGTTTATTATGACTTACAATGCGGTCACGCTTCCTTGTTGGAGAAATGAGAATCTCCCTCCGCTTGCTTCATTTCAAAACATGTCATTACTAAAATACACTGCACTTCCACAGAAATATTTGTCATCTAATTAGTAAGCGCATTTTTTTTTCAAAGCGGAAAGGAATAATGAGTGCTAAACAAAAATGTGACAGCAATTCCAGTGGGAAACAAAGCCTCACTCAGTTGGTGCATCTAAATCTTTCAATTGCTCGGTTGTCTCAGGTGAAATACAGAATTTAAAAGCAACAGTTTTTTACGAAGCTTGTTGCCTATATATAATGTGTTGTTGTATGTACTGTATTTATTATGCACATAGTGATCTGCTTTGTCTTTACATAAATAATAGCCACAGTTATAATATATCATAATACTCGTAATAACTTAAAGAGCCCTTAAATCACATGACATGTGGTGTTGCTTGTATGTTATGTACAGTATGGGGTAATGTACAGTACAGTCAGCAGGTTGTGTCTTCAAAAAACTTAAAATCACGTTGTCAGTGTTTATTTTGCGATAACATCCAGCTGACTGTGCATGATCACAGCTACCTGATATATAAGTAAGTCACTGGACACTTGAGATGAATTTTTTTAAATGTTTCCAGTACCATTTTGGTACAGATATGTACCTTGAGGTACGCGTATGCACCTTTTCGGTACAAAAGTATACTTTTTTTGAAAAGGACTTGCCCCATTGACAACTTTTGTGCTTTGTTGTACCTTTAATTCTGAGAGTGTGATAAACAGTCTGATATCACCTACATTGGACATGTGAACGGTGCGATTGACCAATCAAAATGGAGTGTTCAACATTTTAGAAATGCTGGGTTGTTTCAACCCTTTTTTGGGTCAAATATAGACATTTTATAGGATAATTTAACATTAAGGTTGTGTTTCTCTACATGTTATGGGTCAAAACAACCCAGTATATTTTAGAGTGCCGAGTGTGAATACCCGATGAGGTCAACCGCCCTCTGCGGTGTAATATTTTTGTAAAACGCCCATTAAACTATATTTGATCGCTGTTCCTGGCAACGATCTTATGCATCGTGCTAGCTTCATGTTTCTTGTAGCACTTTGAGGTCTTTTATTTTCACATAATAAGATTATTTTTACCGAAATCAATATTTCATATCCATTTATTTTCTAATTTGGGTAGTATCGAAGTTAACCCCTTTATGGGAGGATACAATATCTGACCACAATGTTGGGATTTTTTGGAAAGCATCATTCGCAGTGACCATTATTTCACCTTGTACTCTTTTTACAAAGTTATTATGCAGTTACATATTACAGTATAATCCAATACAGTACCAGCTCCTAAGAAAGTGTTTCAATGCATCTTTAAAAGATAAATAAGACTTTAACAATCAATTGTCCCATGAATGATTCCCTTATCCTGTACAAGGTATTGCTTCAACATCTGTGTGTCTGTAATAAGCAGCAGACCTGTAAGAGCCACCTTCACAAAATAAATCACCCAGTTAGGAAAAGTAAATAGCAAACATGCAATTATCCTCCATCAAGTCTTTACAGAACGCCAGCGACACTGCAACAAGTGACTGGGATGTGGGAGGGTGTGGAGACTTATGCTCTGTCCCAATACCAAATAAGCTGCCTATTTATAAAGAACTTAAGGAAAAATGTCATGCTGGCTTCCAACAGTCTTTCTTCTGGTAATTTTCTGGTGAAGGTATAATTAAATGTAATATTTATTTGTTTATTTATTTACAGATAAGTATCAAAATGTTGTTTAATCAACTGTATCCCATATTAACATATGTTTACGACTTGGATTGTTAGCATAGCATCATGGTAAAATCCAACTTTATTAAAATCAAGAGTTTACATAGCTATTTAAGTAGTACACACACTTCAAAATTAAAGGATTAGTCAATTTTCTTAAATAAAAAAATCCAGATAATTTACTCACCACCATGTCATCCAAATGTTGATGTCTTTCTTTGTTCAGTCGAGAAGAAATTATGTTTTTTGAGAAAACATTGAAGGATTTTTCTCATTTTAATGGACTTTAATGGACCCCAACACTTAACAGTTGTATTGCAGTTTAAAATTGCAGTTTCAACGGAACTTCAAAGGACTCTAAACGGTCCCAAATGAGGCATAACGGTCTTATCTAGCGAAATGATTGTCATTTTTGGCAGAAAAATAAAAAATAGGCACTTTTAAACCACAACTTCTCTTCTTCCTCCGGCTGTGTGATGAGCCAGCGCAACCTCACGTAATTGCGAAATGACGTCGAAAGGTCACGTGTTACATATATGAAACGTACATTTGCGGACCATTTTAAACAATAAACTGACACAAAGACATTAATTAGTATCATTCCACATACAACAACGTCGGAACGGTCCTCTTTCTCCACACTTGTAAACACTGGGGCGTAGTTTCGATACGTCATCCGTGACCTCTTGACGTGATAACATATTACGTGAGGTTGCGCTGGCGCTTCACAGGAGCGGAGGAAGACGAGAAGTTGTGGTTTAAAAGTGCACATTTTTTCTTTTTCTTTCCAAAAATGACAATCGTTTCGCTAGATAAGACCCCTATGCCTCGTTTGAGATTGTTTAGAGTCATTTGAAACTGCAATTTTAAACTGCATTAAAACTGTTCAGTTTTGGGGTCCATTAAAGTCCATTAAAATGAGAAAAATCCTGAAATGTTTTAATCAAAAAACATAATTTCTTCTCGACTGAACAAATAAAAAAATCTACATTTTGGATGACATGGTGGAGAGTAAATGATCTGGATTTTTTTAATCCTTTAACTATTAACCATTTAACTAGTGTTCTGTAGCTCAATTGGTAGACCGCTGAAACTTAAAAGCTCATTTAATGCACTGTATTGCTTTGTATAAAATGCATAAATGTAAATATTAAATAAGTTATTTGTAAGTGTCCTTATCAGTTACCATGCTGCTTTGAAAGCCGACTGCTTAGGTAGGCAGCAAACGTCAAGATGGCTCACCAGGGTTTGGTTATACAGTAAGATAATCGTAATCGTGTTTGCTTCTCTATATTTTGCAATCAAGAAAGGATAAACAAACCTGGTTGAGTAAAGCCCCCTTTGTGATTACAAGAAGACCGGCCAGGATTAGAAGTACAGGTGGGTGGATGGGGGGCTCTGGATGAGTCAGCGGGCTCATGGACTGTATTGATAGTCTGACATCACGCTCCTTAATGGATATCAGTGAGAATGCATTGCATTTAGAAGAGCGGAGATCGCAGCATAGGCTGATTGAAAATGAGTTTGGAGTCAGACTTCTTCCTTTGGGTAATTAGTCACGCTTCCTGCTAGTGTTCACTTAAGTCTGGCCTTACTCTCACCCGTGACTACAAGGTGACTCACAATCAGGGAACTGGCCACAACCAGAGATCAACACACCACAATGACAGCGCACTAACTGTTAAGGTGGCATGTGGATTCACACTTTGTTTTTTATTCTGGATTTCTGTTCCTAATTTTCCTCCACACAGATTTCTAAAGACAAACACACACTCTTGTGGTTAAGCCGCTTGTAAAGACATGGAAAGGTTGCTGATTAGATTTAATGCCCAACTGATTTCAAAAATTACTTTCATTACTTGCAAAACATTAAGAAACACTTTTCCCAAAAATGAAAATTCTCTCATAATCTACTCATCCTAGTACTCATCCCAATTAATTCCTAATATCCTGAAATCATCAATAACCTTTTCACTTGAAGAATTATGGGTAATGTACTTTCCGTGTTTCTTTTACATGACTATGATGCAATGCCACATGTGTGCTCACAATAGATGTGTATCTATATTTAACAAGATTCCAAACAAAGATGGCTTGATGTTTCATGCAAAAACTTAATTAGTTAATATTTCACTTTATAAAAACACAATCTAAAGACCCTAAACTGGCAGTATTTCCTTTTCTGACAATATGCATTATACATTTCTAGCTTTAATACTAGTAATACCTAACATTACCCAACATCTGATATTTTCTTCATGTTGACGTCACTTAAATTGGTTTTCTAATCCATTATTATGTGGGCTGGTCAGTCAAACACTTGACGCAATAAGAACCTCATGTTTCATAGGCCGTGGATGAACAGACTGGGATTATGGTTTATTTGAATTCAGAAGACACGCTCTTTCTACGTAAATCAATCTGCAAAGCCTTCCCGAATGTGATTTGGGTTGCTGGCTTTCTGTAATGGCTTTTTGATTTGCATCTTCATTCGGACTGCTTGGAGCCTGTCTGTCTGATAAGTGCCCCCCTACCTAAAGCTCCCACTAGAGGGCGCCATTTTTCACTCAAAATGTGGCTTTTTTAACAGCATGGAATTTTACCCACACCAGAATCTAAAGAGCAGGAAACCGAAATGTGCCGAGTCATTTTGTCCACTTATGATTCCTTGGAGAGGTAAACCGAATGAAGAGAATGATGGCTGCGATTACAGAGGGAAACCTTATATACACTGCTGTTCTGCTTACTCTGAGCTTCAAACCCTGTGAGACAATAAAACACTCTTTCATCATGTCTGACTGACCGATGATCAGAGCCGTAGGGTCTATCATCATTCTTATTGACGGCGAGATCGGGACGAGTTAGCCTTGATGTCTATGATTCCCAAAGTAACCACACACGCACGCACGCACGCACGCACGCACGCACGCACACACACACACACACACACACACACACACACACACACACACACAGTAGTCTTCAGCTCTCTGTGTTGGACAGAAGGACAGCATTACTCATCATACACAAAATGAAAGCCAGACGTAGGTTCGTTTCGTGTGTGTTGATAAATAGAATGAGTCGGCATCAGGACGTGAAGTTCTTGGCTGGTAGACATAAAGTTATGGTCAACTGTGTCATATCAATTTACTTATGTAATCCATAATGATGGCTTTTACTGTAAAAGCTTCTTTTTTGGATGTGTGAAACATCTGCCAGTGAATGAGAGTACGTTACTCATGTCTGACAAATCGTGACTCATGACTCTCAAGTGACAGCTACCGATGTCTGTTCCTTTCGCCTAGGAGTTTCACTTGTTGATTCATTCTGTTTTCATAAAGACCCAAATAAATTGCATTGTGCATAAGAAAATTTCATTACGGCATTACTAACAGATTTTTTTTAAGGAACAGGTCACCTTAAAATGAAATTCATCATAAATACAACTGCCTTTTTCAGCTAAACACAAAGTTTTATTTTTAGAAAAATATCCTTTAAGGGATTAGACTGGGCATAGACTAAAATAAATGTATGAGCTGTTCAAACTAAAAACAACTTGCACTGAAACAGCTTAAAATACATCAGTGCCCTTTGTTTTGCCTCAAAATGCACACAAGTGATGTTTTTAGTAAGGCATGTTTGTTAAAACTAGATATATTTCCTAATTTAACTGAGGCCTAGTCCTGGCTTAAACTAATCCCTGTCCGGGAAACCACCCCTATATATGTACTTTATATATCCAAGTCCTCAAAGTGCACATAAGACAAATGTGAAACGACTGTGGATCACATTCAGACTTGGGTCCCTTGCGAGTACTTGGACCTGAATATAACTAAAATGTGGCAGCCACATGCATCACATCGTCCCCTAATGTGTGCTTCAGATTCTTCATTTTAATCTTTTGGGCTCTGACTTTTATCATTTGCAATGTTTATATTTGCATCTTTAGTGATTTTGCAACAGTTTACTGTCCAAATAAGTGATTTTTTTTTAAGAAGTGGAGGTTTTTGGCAATAAAAGCTTGCATGCACTTAGAGGGTTTTGCAGCGAAAGACAGGCAAATATGTTAAATATCAATAAAATGACTAATGTGACATTTGTGAAACTAATTTCAATACTGACTATTAACCTTTTCATTGCCATTAAGGTGAAATTACTGAACCCTAACATAAGAGCTTGATAAAAAAAATAATTTTTTTGAAAACATGTCAGACGCACTTAGAGGCTCTCTCTCTCTCTCTCTCTCTCTCTCTCTCTCTCTCTCATAAATCACAACAACAATTTACCAATTTACCAAAGGATAAAACATGTAATTTGTTAAAAGTAGCTCAAACTCATTTAGTGACTGTAACGTGGTAAGCTTTAAGGTATCCTGTAGATAATTCCAAGAGAAGGCGGCAATATATGCAAAACATGTTTCCCTATCTCTGTTCGAACCCTAGGAACTTTAAGATGCATAAAATCATTTGAGCGAAGTTTGTAGCATCCGTTGGGATTTGAGAAGTTGAGAGACAAATAATGTGGATTAAGACTGCAAATCGACTTATAAATAAAACAATACCAATTAAAACTTCTTCGGTTATACAAGGACGGCAACTTTGCCTTCTCATATTAAATGTAGTGATGCACTTTATGTTGTTTATGATGTTATACACCAACAAACAGCTTTAAAGCTAACAGACGTGGCCTAAAAACCAAACAACCAAATTTGTTTGAGTCAGCTCTGACTCACTCAGGTCTGACAACACTTTCCGCTGTCAAAGCCATGTGACCAGCAAAGGTCAGAGATCACAGGCCTGCAGTCATTCAGGATTTCCCTTCAAAGCTTTCTAAAAATGCCCCTTTCTGTATTTGAGCCGCTTTACCAGCATCGCTGCCCCAAGTTTCCTACAGTCCACTGTAAGCTTATGCTCTAGTTGGCAAGCACACAACCAAAGCCACAGTCTTCCACTTTTTCACTCAACACGGCAATAATAACAGTATCAGTTCAGGAAATGAGAGGGGAAACACAGGCTCATGCATGCACACCTGTCGGGGGAACAGGAAGGGGAAAGCTCAGCCTTATGACCACTTTAAGGACACTCATTGAAGGCCAAACTAGATGCTGGAGGGAGGCGTGTTTTTGTGTCACTTTAAAGGAATGCTCCATATTCAAAACAACTTCGGCTCGATTACTAACACTGTGATACAGATAACAAGTGGTCTTTTATTAAAAGCGAGCATTTTGTTTATAACAGTGAGGCAAAGAGTTTAGCAGGAATGTGCAACAAGTATCTTTAATCTTCACAGTGCTGGACTCTATAGTGCGCCAGTCTCTCTCTCTCTCTCTCTCTCTCTCTCTCAAGACATTAAAACAAAGAGTCACAACTTCAGAGCTCTAATATGTTGAGCCTCACAAAGCAAAATGTCTAAAGGCAAAGTAGCAAAGCGCCATATGAAGAAACTGCTGTGGGAAGGTCATACCTGAAGGGGAAAACATCTCTCCTTCTTTCTTTGTTGACAGGTGGGAAAACTGAGACAGCAAAACCTCCTCTTTAAAATCAGGCACCACTAATCATGCTTTAAAGCACATTTTAGGATATTGTCAAAGTTTCAGCAGCTCTAAGTATTTCTATTTGACACGATCTCTCTTCTTCCATCCTAAAACGGTCCATTAACTTCCTTAACGGTGATATTTCTTACATTGCAAACCGTAGTAGTCACGCTCCAGCCGATGCACGGCTCTAGATGGGTTACAAAGGTTGTGTCAGCGGTAAATTACATTCGTTAATGTCCTGACACTAATAGGCTTCTCACACATCCACAAAAAGCTAATTCAGTACCTCTCAGAGATACCATTCTTTTTGCATTAAGATAATGATGTTTACTATACCCTACCCCTTAAGCTAACCCATTCAGAAACCTGGATGATTAGTTGCTCTCCAAAGCTTTTCGGTTTATATTTGTGAAGACGTGATCAAAGATGTGGCCATCGCATGCATGCAAACCTGAACACATACACAGACACTTGAAACTCTCTGAAAGGGGTTAAAGGTTAGGAGGATCTAGACAGCTTGGTTTGATGAAATGACAGCGTAAAGACATAAGCTCACTTTTGTCATGCACACATAGTCCAAAGCACACATTTGTGGCCCTTTCTGTGAAGTCTCACATGTAATTATGAGATTAGGAGCATCAGAGATATTTATGATTTCATTTCATTCTTTGAGATGGCCTTACTTAGTTAATATAAAATATATCAAGGTTATATTTTCACAGAATGTTCTTTACATTATGTAGGATGATTTCACGTAGTAAATCACAAAATAATGACCTCAGCTGGGTTTTCACATATTTGTCCTCCGTCTAGACCCATAGTCAACTCGGCACTCCAGAAAGTCACAAAAAGGTAAAATCACGACTGTAATGCTTTGCCAGATCGGCTGGCCGGGTGGTGAGAACATTTCAGTGGCCCTTTATAGCTTTTGTAATGACCCGGAAAGCCTCATTTGTTGTGCAGAGCATAAAATGGCATAAAATCATTAAATAACATTCCTGCTTTGCTGTTAAGAAATATTTCTTTCTAAGTGCTGTTGTGTATGTGGAATATGTAGATTACCTATTAGTCATTTTTCACGTTTTAAATGAATGATACACAGCTCATTTGATATATGGATGAATGCTGAATACATTAAAGAGAAAGAAAAAAGCTGGATTTGTAAAATGCATCAGAAGGGTTTGGTCCAAATATCTGTATCTGCAATTATCTGCAATTGCCAGATCTACTGAAAAGCAATGAGACAACATGATCATCTCGTTAGCTGCATTATTAAATGACGAATGAATGAATGGACAAATGAATGAAAGGACAAATATGTGGCACTGGACCACAAAACCTTAGGTAGCACAGGTATTTTTGTAGCAATTGCCCGAAATACATTTTATGCGTCAAATTTATCGTTTTTTTTTTTCTTATTTTTCCTTGTCATATTCTAACAATATTGTAAATATTCTTATTTATTCAGCTTTCAGATGATGTATAAATCTGAATTTCAAAAACTTGACCCCTATGACTGGTTTTGTGGTGCAGGGTCACATAACTAAATGAATGACAAACAGAATGATGAACTATATAAACAAACAAAATATCAAATACTTCACGATTTCTTTCTGTCAGTGAATTAAGCCGCTTAGCATTAACACCAGAATTCACGCTGTGTGAAAAGTAACCATTTTCATGCACAGCCCCACTACACACACAATCACATGCTCACAAACATATCAGTCCATCATGTGTCATACTCTGGTAAACATGAACCTGACCTGTGTTAGCATACGGACAATTAATAATGAATGAACCGAATGATAAACGACAGTAAACGACGAAAAATAAGACTGTCCTTAACCTCACTGCTCCGACACAATGCATCACCATGGAAACAAAGAGGCTTTAAAAATACATGACTGGACATGAATAAAGATTAGAGAGATAAAGGTCAGTATTATTATGATATTGTCTTCTGCATTGTAAACATCTAATTTATAAAACCAACCTTCTAACTGTCCGGTGATTTAACAGTGATATGCAAAAAATATATTTATTTCCATTCCTGAATGCTGATTGGTCGATGCAGCATTCCAGTTTTGCACCAATAAACCATGGCTGCGTTCGAAAGCTTAGGCAGCTGACTTGTTGCCTCGCTTCCTCATGAGGAAATGACTTCGGAGGCATGAAGGCAGCTCCAGGAAATGCATTCGGACAGCCTTCGTAGGCAATAGTATTAATTTCTTGCTAGAAATGCAATTTAAAGGTGTAAAAGGGAAAATATAACTTTATTTACACTCAATTTGTGCTACTGGCAGCCCTTTCATTTTTTTGAACTCGACCAGGCTTGACCAATGACATTCCCCGTGCGCCCACGCATAAAATTGTGGGACAGGACAATGAAGGTATCTCAGGAGTCAGGAAGTAAACCCAACATTGGATTTGTACATGCCTTCATGCCTTCATGCATTCGAATGCAGCCCAAATGTGACCCTGGACCACAAAACCATAAGTAGCATGGATATATTTGTAGCAAAAGCCAAAAATACATTGTATGAGTCAAATTATCTATTTTTTCTTTTATGGCAAAAATCATTAGGATATTATACAGTATAAAGATCATGTTTTATGAAGACATTTTGGAAATTTCCTACCGTAAATATATCAAAACAGTGGATGCAGTTGCTATTGACTTCATTTAGACAACTTTAAAGGTGATTTTCTCAACAGTTACATTTTATGCACCCTAAGATTCCCGATTTTCAAATTGTTGTAGATGATGTATAAATCTAAATTTAAAAATTGACTGATTTTGACTGATTTTGTGGTCCAGAGTCACATATTATAACAGCTATGATGCAAAACACCTGTTTACATAGCTACTGTGTATCATTGCAAAGCAGCCATAAAGGAATATTCCATTGTCTTAAAAGAAAAATCCAGATAATTTACTCACCACCATGTCATCCAAAATGTTGATGTCTTTCTTTGTTCAGTTCAGAAGAAATTATGTTTTTTGAGGAAAACATTGCAGGATTTTTCTCATTTTAATGGACTTTAATGGACACCACCACTTAAAGGCGCTCTAAGCGAATAATGTGCGACGTCACTTCCTGTTGATGTTTGAACTGTTTTCAAACAGACAGAGCGTAGCTAACTCCTCCCCCTCCCCCTCCCTTCCGTGCTTTCATGAACGCGCCCAACCCCCACCCCCAAATCCTTCTTGTCGTTTATTGGCTGGAATACTTTGTTTTGTTTTGTGCTGGCTAGGTTTGGCCATTTGTTGATATTGCCGTTTGTGAAGCCTGGGCTGTCTACAGAGATCGCGTTTTTTTACAGTTTGATCAGCGGACAGGCAGCAAGCAGATAGTGAGGAGATGTTTCCGGTATGTAACAAAAAATGTTTTATGGTCTAAAACGCTTCAATTCGCTTAGAGCACCTTTAACACTTAACTCAACACTTAACAGTTTTTTTCACCGGAGTTTCACAAACGAGGCATATGGGTCTTATCTAGCGAATCGATTGTCATTTTTGACAATTAAAATAACAAATATACACTTTTAAACCACAACTTCTCGTCTAGATCCCGTCCTGAAAGCGTCAGCGTGACCCCACGCAATACGTCATGACGTCAAGAGGTCACAGAGGACGAACGCGAAACTCCGCCCCAGTGTTTACAAGTGTGTTGAAAGAGGACCGTTCCGACGTTGTTATATGTGGAATGATACTAATTAATGTCTTTGTGTCAGTTTATTGTTTACAAGGGTCCGCAAATGTGCGTTTTATATATGTAACACATGACCTTCCTACATCACTACGCATTTACGTTAGGTCGCGCTGGACCGGACCTAGACGAAAAGTTGTGGTTTAAAAGAGCATATTTGTTATTTTTATTGTCAAAAATGACATTCGTTTCGCTAGATAAGACCCTTATGCCTCATTTGGGATCGTTTAGAGTCCTTTGAAACTCCGTTGAAAAAAACTGTTAAGTGTTGAGTTAAGTGTTAAGTGGTGGTGTCCATTAAAGTCCATTAAAATGAGAAAAATCCTGCAATGTTTTCCTCAAAAAAACATAATTTCTTCTGGACTGAACAAAGAAAGACATCAACATTTTGGATGACATTGTGGTGAGTAAATTATCTGGATTTTTCTTTTAAGAAAATGGACTATTCCTATAATGGAAAAGAGGGAAGAATTGTATCATTTTTATGTACATGGTAGGAACTACATCATTTAGCACAAGAAAGACGTTTTTTTTTTGTGCACATTTTTATCCTTATAATTTTTGTTGTGGGGTAATGGTTTTATATAAAACAATTAAGTATTTTAGACAATGTTATTTTGGAAATAAAGTGAACTGTGTTGGAGGTAATTGGTTTAAGCATGTTCTCCCAGCTGGGCAAAGCTTTATGGTCAGCAAAAAGTGGTCAAAACCAGGCTGGGAGACCTGCTTAAACCTTAGGTTTTATTCAGCGGGGATAGCTGAAGGGGGGTTGCAGGCAGTCAACTGCACAAAATAACTAATGTCTTTTTTGACAATATTCACAATACAGTATGTGACCCTATTTGTGAAATCTCACAATCTAATGATGAGATTATGAGCATCAAAGTTTGATTTCAATCACTAATTTCACATTGATTTGAATCTTTGCCATGACCTTACTCAGTCAATATTAAAGATATCAAGGTTATATTTACACAGAATTATGTTGAATGATTTCATGTCAAAAACAGTAAATCCCTAAAATGATTTTAGCTGGGTTTTCCCAGACTGGGTCCCACATAGCATGATTTTTTATATTTTCTTACCTAATTCAATTGTCTACTTTCAAAGGAGCCTATGGTTGTAGACAATGTGGTTCATTCAGCCAACATTGTGCTCAAAAAGTACATTTTATAGATCCTTTATATTCAACTGAACCTAAAACAACAAGTTACATTGATTCATCATAATGATTTGTATCCAAGGCCATAATAAATCAACTTAAAGCAGAACACTAACAGCTCTTCAAATATAGAGGTCTAGTGTGCTATTCAGGACACAGGCCAGCATGTGTACTCTCCCATCAAACAGAGGAGAATGGGGAAAAGGAAAAGAAAGGAGGGTATTTGTCTAGGGAAGCTGATGAGAGAATCAGGTGGCGAGTCGTCTGGTGACATAATATGATATAAAAGCCATCTCATCCCAGACTCTCTTTCCCTCTTTCTCTCTCTTTCTCAGTCCGATAGGGCTGGAAACGTGAGCCACTGTAGCAATCGATTTTCCAGCTACTCCTTCCTGTGTTTTTTTTCTTTCTTTGCAAAAAAGGGAAGCGTGTTTTTGATTTAGCATCTCAATATGTGGCGCAGGGCACAGAGGCTACAGAGGGAGGGCCTGCTTTCCATTCCTATTAAGTTCTCACATAGCGTCAGGCATCGA